>NW_021703781.1:4755408-4902111 GCF_005190385.1 Monodon monoceros
AAGGAAAGGAAAGGAAAGGAAAGGAAAGGAAAGGAAAGGAAAGGAAAAGGAAGAAAGAAAAAAGGCAGAACGGGGCTCCCCTGGTGGCGCAGTGGTTGGGAGTCCGCCTGCCAGTGCAGGGGACACGGGTTCGTACCCCGGTCCCGGAGGATCCCACATGCCGCGGGTCGGCTGTGCCCGTGAGCCATGGCCGCTGAGCCTGCCTGTGCGCCGCAACAGTGAGAGGCCCGCGTACCGCAAAAAAAAAAAAAAATAAAAAAGGCAGAACGATTTAATGACAGCCAAAGGAACTAAGGGGAATAGGGTGTGCTTTTTTAAACAGTTTGCTTTTTTCCTTTTTTTTTTTTCCTTTGTTCAGGGGAAGGAGAGTGGAAAAAGAAAATGTAGGCGCATTTCATGAATGAGGAGAGAGGCGAAAGCTAGGCAGCTCTACATTCTCTGAGCTTTTAAATGGCTCTTTAAAAAGTATCTTAAAGAAGGAAAATAAAAATAAGGGGTAAGGACTATTGGGAAATAATGAAGATGCTGTCAGTAAACTATTGAAAAGGAGGAGTTAAGGGAGAATTTAAAGAAATTGAATTTAGAGATATGCAAAGGAGAGGTTGCGGTAACACACATCCTATTTAGTGGAGATATATATATATATTTAGTGGAGATTTAGTGGAGATATATATATATATATTCTTTTTCAGATTCTTTTCCATTATAGGTTATTACAAGATATTGAATACAGCTCCCCGTGCTACACAGTCGGTCCTTGTTGTTTATCTGCTTTATATATAGTCGTGTGTATCTGTTAATCCCACACTCCTAATTTATTCCCTCCGCCACCCCTTCCCCTTTGGTAACCGAAGGATTGTTTCCTAGCAGCAATTATTTCTAATGCCATCCAGTATACAGGGGGTACTAAGAACAGGTGTCTTAACATTTCACTGCATCTAGTACTAATATCGTTCATGATAAATGCGTTCACTATGCTCAGAGTCGTACATATTAGTCTGGGTCTCATCTTCACCTCCATTCTCAGTGGCAGTACGAGAGAACTGAGTCAAGCAAAAGGAGTTTAAAATGCTGTCTGGTATTAAATAGAAACAGAAATACATCCCCCCAGTAAAAAAGGAAACTCAGGCATTGGGCAATCAAGGGGATTGTTGGAGATCCAAGACCGAGTCAAGGACTAAGTAATGACCCATTTTCTAGAATTCAGACGTCTCCCCAAAGCAGAAAGAGCACAGAAGGTAACTTGGGTCTCAGGTGTTAAAGCAGCCTCACTGCTGGGAACCAGCAGGGGAGCAGGCCTGGTCTGCATTCACAATGTGGCCACCGCCAGAGCTGGGTTTTTTCCAGGCATTTTCCTCCTCCAGGATGGCAGAGCTAAAAATATCAACACCAAATCGTTCATTCGCCCCCTACCCCAAACAAATTTCAGAAGGACTCCAGCTACTTTGTGAATCGTGCCTGCCCCCTTACGCTGCGAGAGCAGCCCAGTCAAGAGAACGGAGGGAGATGCCTTAGCGGTTCCTGCACATAGACCAGACCGAGGGAGAAATGAACCTTTAGCTAGTGATCACTGAGCACAGGTTTTGAGAATTCAGATGACATGGAGGTGAAGGTGGCTGGTGGTCGCCCCTACACACCTTATACGTGTCTCTTGCTGAATTACCCCGTCCTGCTGCACTGGCAAGCGACAGACACAGACCTCCACTACGTCCTGGATTGGTCTTTAGGGGCCACTCCAGTTTCTGCCCCTCCAGACTAGACCATGCATCCAAGGCCTCCCTGCTCACACCTATTTCTCATCCCCAGGCACCTGATCCTGGAGCATCGTCAGGGTCAGTGTTTTCACTCTGCCTGCTTGGCTGTGCTGATGGACCAATGACAGCAAAGTACAAACCGTGCCAGAGAAGAATGTCCTCTTCTTCTGGGCTGATTCAGCTTGGGACAGGAAGACGGGGCATCTGGCATCTGATGAAGCCCTTGATCATCCCTTACGAAATATTAACTGAAATGGATTTGCGTCGGCCTGGTTCTGAGAAGGTCGCCCAGGATGAGTTTGAAAGGCAAAGGCCCTGTGTCAACAAAGAGAGGTGATAAGCAGCTTGCCATTTCTCTGAGCTAACGTGACGGATCATGTACCACGGGCTCGGTTTTATATCTCTCCACAGATCGGTGTGTCTTTATGACAACCATCTCCATAGCAACCAGGTGTCCAGACACTAAATGGATCTCAGGGATACTAAATCTCAGCCTGGGAGTGAAGCCCCTTTTGACTGTGGTTTCCATGGAACCATTTCGGGAGGAGGGCACATGGGTGAGCTCAGGGGATGGTTGGGGGGCTTCCCTAGGGCCCTGCTTGGCACAGGGACAGCCGCGATGGGAGAGGAGCCCTTTTTGGATTATTTTTACTAACGAACCAGAAGAAAGGGTAAACAGCAGGTTAGTTAAACTCTGATGAAACTAAATGGGAAAGAGTTGCAAACACCAGAGAGACTGGAGAAATTATGTCAATGGTAGAGGAGGATATAACCAAGTGAGGACTGTCCTGGTAAGCCCGGAGTTCGTACATCTGGGGGCCAATGTTCCCAAATGAGAAGGCAGAGGAGGCGAACAATGCAGGGGTTGTTTGAGGAGGTCCGGGAGAGAAAGATGGCGATTAGGCTTAACACACAGGAGGGCGGGGTGCAGGGCTCACGAGGAAGCGGCGGCGCGGCACAGGCTCCTCTGGAGTGGCCAGTTGAGTACAGGGATCTGACCCGGGGAGGAACAGAGGGAGATGGCGGGGATGCAGGAGGCTATGCGGGGAACCCCCAGAGCAGCATCTTCTTACGGCAGCGCCTTATCGCTGGAGGCAGCGGTGCCATGAATCAACCCAGGTTCTCACCAAACGTGAGTCTGGCTGACGCTGAGCCCTGCCCTCAACAGTCCCACCGTGCCTAGGGCTTCTTTTGTTTTGAAGGGATGTCCCTGTGCTAGCAGTACTCGGAGGGCAGGATAAGGACGGTCCAGACGGAACCAGAAGGAAGGCACAGATGATGAAACGGAACAAAGGGATAGCAGCTGGAACCCCAAGGGACATCTAAATAGGCTGCGAATGGCCTTTTGGAGGGAACTCCCATCCCTGTCTCATAATCTAAACCAGGACCGGACTGGGCGGGCTAGCCTGCTGGGGAGGTAACACATGGGCGTGAGGAAGGAGGGCGAGGCCACCTCCCAGCTCCCTTGCTTCCCTCTGCGTTCACTCTATCATCAGCCCACAATTCACAGGGTTGAGGTTTAAATGTGTGGTTTGTCTCCTGAACGAAGATAACGGGATCCCTTACACTAGGTGTGTCCCCTGAAGAGAGCTGACCCCTCCCCAAGGAAAGCTAGGGGTTAAACCTGTAACTGTCGGCGCGTCTGGCAACAAAATAAAAGGAAATCACATTCTCCATGAATGAAGGAAGAAGCAGGAGGAAGGTCGTTTGCTTCTTTGGGTTTTTTTTCCTTTTCTTTTTTTAAGACCTGAGTAAGATCCTCAATATGTTTGAGATTATTTAGCAAATTCTCTGAAAGGGGCCACAGGTCACTAACCAACAGATCGTGGATGTAGAACCCACACTCCCCCGACTTCCCTTCCCTCCTTGACCCCAGCGATAGCAGATTGGGCGTCCTGGGGGTCTCTGTTTAGTTAACCATTAACAATTCATAACAGTCCAGACCCCTGCATGATCAGTCCAGTCCTTGGAATGTTATTAGAAAATCCTATTTCTGGTCTGTTATGAAACAGAGGTTTTGATGTGCTGCCAGGTTTATGGGGAACTCTGGAAACAGAACACTTGCTGCTCAGAGAAGCCGAGGCCGGTGGGTGTTACATAAAGCTTTCCTAGCAACTCAAGTTTATCAGAGAATGTGAGGCTGCAATAGAAAAAAAAAAAAAAAAAGCCAACGAGTTAATGCGAAACATGAACCAACCCACTATCCCCGTATGCTCTGAGGCCTTCCGGCACATTCGTGGGAGTGATTTTAACCCGTGAGGCCCTGGGACTCCAGTTGGCTGCAAGGTTCAGCCCAAAAATACAAGTTCAGAGCTGAAAGGCACCTCCACGTGGACCTCACGGAATGCAGAGCAGCTCTTTTCGCCTCTGAACCAATTGCTTATTGAAATTCACACAAACGCATCTTCTTTGCCCTTCTTGTGGCTGCTCCCAGTTTCTCTGGGCACTGCAGGAATAAAAGGCAGCAAGATCACAGTGTGGAATCCCTGCCAACTTAAATGCACCTAATGGCGTGACTGTGAGTCTGAAGTCAATGGGTGAGAATCTCATCTCCAAACTGCTGGATCCAAAATTATGCAGATTAGGGTTGAATCCTTTTCTGTGGATGGCTGCCGACTTTTGAGAGGTTTCTGAAAAGCATATGTCCAATCGGTTGTTTGAAATCTCCCAGGGCTGGGAGGGTAAGGGTGGTTGGGGGAGACCCGGGGGCAGAAAATGGGCACAGAATCCCCTGTCAAAGCTGCAAAGCAAAGTCAATTACCGATCGTGATCTGCTGACACATGACAGCCCAAACTGCAGCGTTCTAGAGAGGAAGGGGAAGATTCCCCAGCCACGAGGACGAGTCTGATGCGCTGGGCTGGGCTGGGGGACGTAGTCAAGGGGGATGATGGTTGAGTTGGAACTCAAGGGGACCGAGGACAGGCAGTGGGAGAGGCGTGGTTCCTTGGTGGACAGCGCTCAATAAACCTGCCCCGGGGACTGAAGGTCCCTGTCTGTGATGCCACCAGACCCTGGCTCAGTGCTCGCCTCCTCGGCAGTCAGTGCGAGAACCCTCACTTCATTTGGGGAGGAAAAGAATGGCTTTCAGAAATCCCAGAGCCCCCTATCCATGTGATAACAATCACCCAGTGGGAGGGTAGTCTTTCCTTACGTAAATGAGATTGCTCCGAATCTAGAGGGCCCCTATTCCCCAGGCCTTCTTTGCTGAAGGTCGTACAAGGAGCTGAAAAAGGTAAAAGCTACATGTTCGTCTTAAACAAAGAAGGAAACCCCAAGACATCTGAGTTGGATTTGAACTTGAATTCACCTGGTAACGGTGAATTTCTATTTTAGGCTGTCCTTGAGAAGCACCAGAAATCCAGAAAAGAATTGGCACTGAGATGCCTCTTAAAAGATTTCATTAAAAGTGAAAAAAAAAAAAGTTGAGGAACACCCAACAAAGGGCACAGGCCTGCCCAAGGGGGACAGAGGAGTCCAACCACAGCTCCTCGTACGAGTAGATCTTATCCTGCCCATTTAATAATCAGAAGAGGGGGAACCCTCTGCAGAAGCCTGCCTGTCCCCGAGCATCCCCGCCCTGCCCCCAGGTAGGGGCGCCTCGCTGCAGCCCTGGAGGTTGGCTCGCGTCTGGCGGGGGAAAGCTATCCGCACCCTGCATGGCCATAATGAGCCCATTTCAATTGAAATAAGATCAATACTACTCATTTTCTCTTGCTGGCTCCCGAGTGATTCATGAATCTGAAAACTAGCTCATGAATCACAGTGAGGTGGGGTTGTGGGAGCCCGGGCGGGGGAACATTTGTGCAGTCAGCGAACCTCGATTCCTTTCATGAACCCAGACATTAGTTGCATAACGCTTGCCTGCCTGCTGTGTTGAAACCAGCCTTTTCGGAAGCAGCTTTAGGCTTCTACTTATTCACCTATTCTCATTCTCGAAAGGGAAAGAATGACTCTGGGTGCTGATTGTGTGTCCGTCTGTGTCAGGGTGGGTATCTCCATGCCCTTTGTGTAGCCGTGTGTGTGTGTGTGTGTGTGTGTGTGTGTGTGTGCGCGCGCGCGCAATGGTCTTTGTGTGCATATTGTGTGTGTGTGTGTGCACGCGTGTGCATGTGTGAGAACCAGCCACGTATGACCGGCCGCAGGCCCTTTAAACCTGAATGGCCGCCAAGTTCGTTTCTCAGCGGAGCTTCATAAGGAAGCACGAGGTGGGGCCGTTGGAAACCTGATTACAGCCTGCTAAGGAAAATGAGATTTTTATCTCACAGGAATTCAGTTATAAAAATAAAATACAACGTCTGGCTTGATTCAGCGAAATAGACAAGCACCAGGGCGTTTGTGCATTTCACAGAGATGCTGGACAAGAAGCATGGCCTCAAACATTGCGTTTCAAGCGAGCCGGGGCGGGGGGCGGTGAAGGGGGGCTACAGGAAGGAAGTGGGAGTGGAGGGGTGTGTGTGTGAGAGAGATGGAGGGAGAGAGGGAGGGAGGGAGGGAAGGAGGGGGAGAGAGAGAGAGAGAGAGAGAGAGAGAGAGAGAGAGAGAAAAACCACCCTGCTGGCAAATGAATGCAGCGGGGATGATGTCATTGGAACAGTTGGAGGAGAGGAAAGAAAAACAACTCAGAGCTGGGCTAATCCTGTTTGCTGCCCTGAAGGGAATGGACGGCCGCCAGGGCAGGGAGTTCTGGGAAACCATATAAGGGTGCCAAACAGGCTTTGCCGCCAACATTAGAACTGACAGCTTTGTTCTTTGTAACTTGGCTGTCAGCCAGAGGCCTCATTTCAGCTCTGCAGCATGATTACCCTGGACGGCCGCCAGCCCTGCGCTGAGAGCTCCTTTTCTTCTCCCCGAGTTTTTTTTTTTTTTTTTTTCCTCTTTCCCTTTGCCAAACATGCAGCAGTTACCATGGCAGTCGAAAGTAAAGTTTTAAAAAAACACAACAAAGTAGAGAGGCACGCCTTGATCCAGATGTGCCATATGAGCGGAGAGAAAAGGCAGTTAACCTAGTCTCGGGCCTCCGGCTGCAGGAGAAAACGGAGTCCTGGCTGTCGAGCCCCGGGGAGGTGACTCCAGGATAAACAGAGAGGACCTGGCCCGGCTGTTGACAGAGAGGGGCTGGCTCCCAGGCCTTGTTTGCCTTCTCTCTCTCTCTCTCTCTCTCTCTCTCTTTTCCTGAGGCATTGTGGAGTGCGTCATGTGAAACGGAAAATGTCACGATTTCCACTGGGAATGTGTCCACAGTTCTGAGAAAGCTCTAGAAACCCCGGTCCGCCAAGCACGAAAGGGAGGAAGGTGGGGAGAGGGTGTGGACGGTCACAGTGGCCCCTGGTCACCAAGGTGAACCCAGTGAGCAAGTGATGGCCCGTGGCCACAGCCGAAGGACTCTGCTGGTGGCTGGCGCGCAGCCAAGCGGTGACCCTCGGGCCAGGCTGTGCCGGGATGTCGCATAAGAGGGCGCTGGGGGTTTTGGTGCAGCGGGACCCCGGCCCCTGGAATCTTGGAGGGAACCCGAGGGCCAGGGGCGGTCCTTTTTGCTGCTCGGAGGAGCATCCGTAGTTTTGCTTTACAAGGGGACTCTGTGAAGGGTCCAGTCTGCTATTTTTAACCAGGTTCATTTCTCACCTGCTCGGAAAGTGGAACATCTCCTGGGAGGTGACACGTCATGACCATCGGCAGGTCTCCAGGCCGGGAGCCGGCAGTTTACATAGAAGTGGGGTATTGGTCGCCAGCTGCCCTCACTGCACAGTCTGACCTCCCCACCCCCATGTGCAGCAGAATGCTGGGAAGGGCCTCTTCTGGTTCTAGAAGCTGCTGCAGCAGGGGCTGACTCAGCCGTTTCCTGGCCCCTTTAGTTGGGAGAAGGCAAGGCCACGGCAGGCGCTGTTCTCACCGGCCTGCGGCGGCCTCGCCGTGAAACCGCTGACCGTTTCCTTCCGATGGACCACACGGGCCCTCTGAAAGGGGCGTTGGCCTTTCGGGAATATGCGTGATCACCTCCTCTGTCCAAGGATGGAAACGGAGGTGTCAGGGAGGAAAGAGCCCAAGGTCATGCAGGGAGGAGTCGCAGTAGGACGCCAGCAGTCTTTACTCCGTGCCTCCTGCTTTTACCAGGGCCGGGCTGCCTTTCTCGGGAAGTATAAGGCTCGCTGGGAGGGGGGAGCTAGGAATCATTGCCTTTTTAGGGGAGCTCCTGAGGCAGAGAAGCTCCAGCCCCCTCAGAGGGCAGTTACCCTCGCCCATCCCTGTGGGCCCATCCCTGCACCTCGTTGCTGCCCTGGACCTCCGGGCTGGGTGTCACCCCTGATGATGGCATGGCCACGGAGAGCTGGAGCGAGGAGGGCGGAGTTCCCGTCCAAAGACTCCCCATGGGCCTGGGGTTCAAGAGAACACCAGAGCCCAGGAGGTCAGGAGCCAGAGGCTAGCAAGAGACACACTTTGGCTTCAGGTCGGGGACAGAGCCAGTGAAAGCTGACTGGTGGGCAGAAGCGATCCAAAGACAAACGCCAGTTGCTTAAGAATCAGGAAAGAAATGGGCCGCTTGGGTTCATGAGCAGAACCTCGAATTTTTTGTTGTCCCCTACCCTTCACTGGTGCCTCAGAGCTGTGCAGCTGATACCCCGTGCAGGGCCTGGCCGGGCCACATCTCTGTGCTCTGAGCGGACTCGAATGAAGGCAAACGCTCACTGGTGAGCTTTGAGAAGCAGCCCTGAGGCAGACGGCTCCGTGTCCATTTCGGCACAAGAGAGGCCTAGTGTCACAGTGTGTGTGACACCCCATGGCCTCCCGACCCTGGGGACTCAGCTTACCTCCCCGGCTGCTGCTGGGAAAGCCAGTCTCTGGCTGGGATGTCTGAACCTGCCCTTCCCACCTTGGAGGAGAAATCTGACTCCCTGGGCCTGGTTTTTAGAGGTCCAGCCTTCTGGCGGACAGTCCGAAAGTGGAGAAGGGCTAGTGGAAGGAGGAACAGACTGTTTCCTCGGGGGAAGCAGAGGCTCCTGGACACCCCCTCCAGCATCTCCACAGGGCCGGCGGGTACCAGGCCCTGCAGAGGGGAAATCACTTCCCCCAGGGCCTCCGCATACTTCAGGATCCAAGGGTCTGACATGGCATGCATGAAACAGCAGAAAAACCGTTACCCTCGCTTACAGATGAATGTAGGTTTCCTATCGGGTTTGTCAGGCAGACAGAAAAGGAGGATCCTAGGGGATTTTTCTTTCCTGAGAAACCAAGAGAAAGCAAAAACAGATCTGCACGGGTGTACGTGTGGGTCTGGGGGTAAATGCCTTTTCAGTAGCCACTGAGGCCTGAAGCAAGGCTAGTATTTGCAAACAGGTTACCTGTTCAAGTCCTCCTGTGCTCTTTCAGTTCTGGTGCTAGTTTTTCCCCCTCATTAAAGAGGCCCAATCTAATTTCTCTCTTCCCCTGCATGGTAAAAGTAATTACATACAGGCATTAAGCCTGCACTACAAATCATCGTACAGAGAGATTCCACCTTCGCCTTTGGTCATCACAAGACTTCACAGCCATTAGTAGAAAGCATTTAAAACATTTCTCATTGTAGACAGACAAGTGAAACTCATCACCAGTCTTCTAGCTGGAGAGAAGCCTCTGTATGTTAGGGAAAGTCAGGGACCAGAAATGCAGATAAGGCTCTGAATTGTGGAGCCCAGGGTCTGTTTGCTTACGAAGCAGAGGATGCTAGGATGGTCACCAGAATAAAACGCTCCAGCCGAAGATGCCGGCTCCGAAGTACCGCTGCTGCTTTAACGCGCCCGGGATTTTTCTGTATTATCAGGAGCTCAAGCCTGAAGCAGGGAGGGGTGTAAAGAGGACCCTGGCAAGGCACGGGCAGCCACAGCACCCTGCACCCCGGAACCCACACAGCGCTCTCACCACCGTCTCCCGCAGACAGCTCTCCCCCGGGGTTTAGGATGGGCTGTGGGCGGGGGGGAGGGAAAGATAGTGGCCACCTTCATAAATATCTTCCTTAGCTCCACCCAGATGGGTTTGGAGCGTTTGAAGACTGATTCAGGTGAGGCTGTTTCTAGCAGGAGGGATTAGAAAACTTGCCATTTGGGAAACCAGTGTTGAAGGTTTCTCGAGACTCGGGGGTTTGCACTAACGTTTGGACGTGCATGAAACTTGCACGTTCCTGGTCCCGGCCGTCACGCGGTGGATCCGATGATACCCGCGTGCGTGGGTCTCTGGGCCATCGTATTTAAACTCCTGCCACCCAGACACCTCTAGGATTGGTCAACAGGTTCATCGTCTTTCTCTTGTTCTACCGGTGCAATGAGGCCTTCCACCGAAAGATGGAGAGAGGAAGAGCCCCCCCAGCCTTGAGTGTGAGGCACCCTCTCCCTGCGTGTGTGACGCTCCCACCATCTCAGAGGCCACAGGGACAGCTGCTGTCATTTGGCCATTCAGGTTGACTGGCCAGGGCCATGGAGCTAACGAGTGGCAGTGATGGGCCTATAACCCAAGTCTCCAGCATCCTCTGCAGGCCCTGGGGCCACCGCTGAGGTGGGCCCAAGTGACACCACGGGGACACTCAAAACCCTTCCGGGCCCTGGCTCCTCCCCCCAAAAAAAGCCCAACCCAGCAGGCCAGCAGAGCTATCCTGTGGCCGCACGCCGGGCACTGATTCTTAGTCTGCTTCCCGGTCCTTTTCTATTTACTCAAGAAGGCGTCTGTTAAAGCCAGGAATGTTCTTTCTTGCCACATAAATCTGTGCTGAGGTCACACACGGCACTTGCATCGGCCTGTTTGTGATAAAGCTGGGACAGGATCTGAAGGGAAAGGAATGCCTCCATCACTTGTCTGTAGTGAGGGGCCACGGGGCTCTAGAGGCCCGGCTGAAGGGGTTCTCCTCAGTCTCCTCCCCGAGGTGTTGAGGCCCCTGCTATGGCACCAGAGTCTGACTACTCTTCCTTTAGCTCAGGGCTGGCTTCTCCAGCCCCTGGATGAAAGGGGAACCTGGTGGCCTTGGGTGAGTCACAGACTTCGCCCATTGCCTCAGTTTCCCCATTTGGGTAGAGGACATCTCCAACGCATCTGATGATGCCATAACCCAGTGAGAGCGGCGGCAGAGAAACTTAAAAAATAACCGATTGCCCGTGGCAACCCATGGCACGGTCCAACGAATAGTGGGGATGGAAGATGCCTTCAGCGTTCTGAGGAGGGAAGGCGCTTACCGACTCTGCCGGTCACGGGGCTGGTCTCTCAAATTCTGCACTGCTGGACCGAGGGCTCAGTTTCCCTACGTTCGACACAGGAAGAGACAAGACCAGGCTACAGAAGTGCATCATTGCATGTGATCGGTTATCTAAGCGCTGCTTCTCTAAGCAAGGCCGCGATATGCCTTGCTTTCCACCTAGCGTGTGAGCTCTTTGGGCGCCGAAGCCGCCTTTCACCTTTCCCCTGGGTCCTCCCTAGAACCTGGCAGGACACAGCCCTGGCTGGAAGCACCAGAACTCTCTTCTTAATGGATTGAACATTGAGAGAAGGGATGAGACCCCCCCACCACCCCCCAGAGGCAGGTAATCTTTGCCACACGGTCTGGACTCAGAGAGGTCCCTGCAACGGGCACCAAATTCCGGCTCCTCAGAAAAATCAAGCTTAGCCTTCCCCATGGCCCCAAATGCACATGGTCTCAGGGCCACGTGGACCCACCGAACAGTTGCGATCCGTGGGCTTGCCCAGCCATCCACCACTCCAGTGAGAAAGAGGCCTGCAAGCACCAGAGAATGACCCATGCAGGGATGCTGTTTACTCGTGGTCCAAATCTGGAGCGTTGAATTCTGCGAACTGTGGCTTTTATGGCAGTGGTGAGCATGTTCACATCACATCACTAACAGTGGAAAGGCTGGGGGAGGGAGCTGTTTTTTGTTTTTAAAGATAATGAGGAAAGTCTCTAATATTTTAGCGAGAATGTATCCTTGTGGCCAGTGTAGATTTTTAGCCAAGTGATACTGTATGTAATCAGGAAAAGGCAAACATGTGTATTATCTACATCCCCTTCTAACTGCGTGAGATAACGTGAAACTGCAGGAAGTATCAAGCGAAAAGAATAAAAGCGGTCTATTCAACCCCTGACATGCCTCCCCTGCCTGTTCTAGAAACACCCTTTGGCTGATAAGAGTGGACAGACTGGGAGACACACTCGCGGCCCGGCACCTTGTCATGCTGGGCCAGGCTGTTTCCTAAGTCACAAGTCACCTTTGTGTCTGTGTCGAATCAACTGCAGTTTACATCAGGCAAGTGAAGCGGCTCCAGCAGAAGTCTCAGGCTGGCTTCGGCTGCCTGGATTTTGCCCAGTTTGTGTGCATCTGTTACACATCACCGATGTGCAAAGCCACATGGAAGGCAAGGTGACCTGAGGGAGGTCCCAACTGAGTTGGCTCAAGAAGAGTGATGGAGACAGTAAGACTTGATTCTTTGAGAGAATTCTGAGGTGTAGCTATGACCTGTGATTAAGGAGAACAGTGTCTGGCGGCGATTCCTGCCCAGATCTCCCACGTACAGTAGGGCAGGGCCACGGTCCTGGTCCACGGCACCCCCAGAGACGTTTATTTCACACCCTGCACAACAGTCCATGACAACCGTGCCCTGCCTGGCCCCAGGACAGAGGAGGGGTCTTCAGGACACACTTGAAGCCAGAAACAGTGGGCCCGACTCTCAGGGAACACGCTGCAGCTACGTTTTAAGCCATACACACTTCAGGCTACGTATGGAAACTTGTGGGTTAGCTGGATATACCTTAGAGGTAGGGAATCCCATCCAGCACTGGGAGCTGAGGCCCCCTGCAGACCAGAGAGCGTGGGCTTCTGAGCTGAGGACTGGTCACTCAGGATAAACTGAGGCATGTCTGCTTCCTCCGGGGCAGCCTTCCTTAGGTACAGGCTCACCAAGCCACAGGTCCCCGAGAGCTCTGTGCTAGCTTCGGGCGCTCAGGGGCTTCTTCCCAGCAAGGGCAGGGGAAGCTGCAGACTTGCCTCTCCTGGAGACATGCAGGCCCTGGAGCAGATAATGGTCAGCCACGCCTGGGATCTTTACAACTCGGAGAAGAAATGGGTCGAGCAGGACCAGGCAGCTGCCAGGAGGAATGACCACCACCTGTAAAACTCTTTACAATGCGTGCGCTTCACCATTTCCAAAACACTCTCGGAGCCAAGATCTCCGTCGAGAGAAGACCCGTTCTCGCTGTACACTGCTTCTGATGTTCAAAACCCAACCTCCAAAAATGTGGAGACGAAACAAAAGGAATCACCAGAAACAAAGGAGGCACTGGTCACCCTCCAACATTTCACATCAGACCCACATCAGCTGTGACACCGGCGGTGACAAAGGCCCAGCCAGACAAATGCTCTGACGCCCGCATTGATCCAATTCTTTCACCATCAAAGGGGAATGCAGTTAGACCAGGAGGAGGAGAAAAAACAGAAAGAACCAGAGCAGCTAGGAGAGACTAGTGGTGTTTCCCTGGCACTGAGTCATGCTTTTACAGTGGCCCGGACCAGCGGCCTTGACTGGTGACAAATAATGAAAATCTCACCATCGTTCTTTCTGGCGTCCTCACCTGTGAATACATGCAAGAACGGGTCTGTTTGTGTATATACGCATCTGTGGGATCCGTTAGAACTCACAAAAGTATTTAAGCACTAGATTGGGAATTAGAATCAACAATCACAAGTTAGAAGGTTAGTTTTGTAGACGGTCATTTCAAACTGTCAATGGAAAAACGTTCTCTGTATGCCTGCGACACAGCGGAAGGTACATGTTTGTTGAGGGGCGCTGGGACAGGAAGGGACCCTGACTCAGACATGAAGCCCGAAGCCCAGGGCCACGTTGGGGGTGGTCCTCTCGCTCTGCTCTCCCCTCCATCCTGGCTGGCTCCTCCCCACATCTTTCTGGTTCCTGATCGCTCAGGCTTTCTCTCTCATTTCCAGGCCTCCTTGTGGAAATCCAGCTTCTTGGCCTGTGCGCTCAGATACTTCACGGTGGAGACAATGCTGTCCCAGTTCCAGGCCACCAAAAACAACCTCCCTGGGAACCCAGCTCTCCCCCTGTGCCCAGAGGGCCCGGGCCGTAGTTCCTCATGTTGGGAGGCCTTCTTTCATTAGCACCCACTGCCCCGAGCTTGGAGAGACAGCAGAGGGCAGGAAGTGCCTGCTGCCAGGGGGCTCCCAGTCTAGGGGGCAGAGAACCGAGAAAAAATCAGGAATCACGCCTGTCAGCCAGGGAAGAGTGCCCGGTGCTAACTGCCCCGAAGAGAACCAGACAGGCAGGAGAGGGTGCCAGGCAGTCAATAAGGGCCTCTCTGAGGAGGTGACCTTTAAGCCTGGATGGGGAAGGAGCTGGCTCTGCAAGGTCTGGGGAGCAGCAATCCAGAGGAAAGACGGCTGGTCAAAGGCCTCGGGGCAGAAGTGGGCCCAGAGTGTATGAGAAAGAGCCAGGGTGTGGGAAGCTAGTAGGAGCCGGTAGGACTCTCAGTACATGTATGCTCTGACAAGGCTCGGACCCCAGTCGTTAGCAGGTTTACGAAGGACAGCGAGGGCTTGGTTCACGGGGTGAGATGTCACTGTGACTGCTGTGCGGAGGTGTCCTCGGGGCAGCCCACACGTGGGCAGGAAGCCTGGGTGGGAGGCGCCTTCTGGGGTCCCAGCGAGGGACAGGGCTCTGGCAGGGTCACGGCAGCGGTGCCGCAGGGGCTCTACCATGACCTTGGCTTTGGCAATGCCCCGCTGGGTTTGCTGTGCACTACACTAGGGCCCCTCATCGCCTGATGTGGGTGGTGCCTCCACACATGACTTCCTCGTGGGTGACCCTGACACAGAGATGAGGCACCAGAGGGGGACACAGGCCCTGAGACCCGGCTGACCTGGCTTCAGGGCCCGTCTTAGCCACTTTCCGACTCAGTCATCTGGGTCAAGGGGCCAAACTTCCCAGACCCTCAGTTTCCACATGTGTAAAATGAGGATAATCGTTGCCTGACAACGTTGGGCCTGAACTAATATATGAAATCACCCACACAGAGCCTGGCACATGGTAGGTAATCAAACTAGTCTCAGTGGTAGTGGTAACAGTAGTAGAAATAAAATAATATTCATTCAACAAATATTTATCAAGGGCCTCTTATGTGCCAAGTTCAAGGTGCCTGGGATACATCAGTGAACAAAATAAACCAACATCCCTGCCCTATGGGGCTTATATTCTAGAAAGGAAGACACACAAAGGAGTAACCTTTTTTTTTTTTTTTTTAAGTAAATAAAATCATTTGTTAATACGTGATAACTGCCATGGAGAGAAATGGAGCAGAATAAAGGAAATGGGGGTTCAGGGGTCGGGCTGGGATGGAACATGGCTCTAAGCAGGAGATCAGAGCGGGCTTGTTGGTAAAGGTGGAACAAAGACTTAAGGAGACAACAAGTGAGCCGTGTGGACCTCGGGGGGACCTCGAGGCTGTGCCTGGCCACAGGGCAGCCGTGTACAGCCCCGGCCAGGAGAGCGTCCAGAGTGTCTGAGGACCAGCCAGGAGGCAGCTGGGGGCTAGAGGGGAGGGCTAGGAGTGGAAAGTAGGTGATGTGGGCATGGTGACTGGATCCAGCTGGTCAAGGGCCTCGTGGACTCTTATAAAGACTGAGGCTTTTCCTCTGAGGGAGATGGGACGTGGATAAGGTCCCACTCACGTCTACGCAGGTCACTCCAGTAATGGAGCTGAGACAAGGCTGCAGGGGTGAAGCTGGAAGGCCAGTTAAGAGGCTGCTGAGTAACTCAGGGGAGGGGCAAGGAGGCCGGGCCAGGTGACAGTCGTGGCAGTGGTAGCAAAATTAGCAAAGCAACTTCATCCTAGTTATCCGACATTAATTCAAAGATACACCAAGCCATTGAAGAGCCCTCAGTCACTTCTGTTTTTAAATGGAGTGGCCTCGCTTTTTTTTTTTTTTTTTTTTTTGGTGGCACCACGAGACGGATGGGATCTCAGTTCCTCGACCAGGGATTGAACCGGGGCCCTGGGCGGTGAAAGTGTGGAGTCCTAACCCCTGGAAAGCCAGGGAATTCCCAGAATGGCCTCCCTTTAAATGGCACGGTCATTTCTTGCCTTCCTGGCCCTGCGTCCTCCCCATTCCCCAGTCCCACCTGCCAGCGGCCCATCCAGCTGATCCTGGCTCCGTCTCCTGGTGTCTCATCCCAGCTCTCTCCCACGGCCTGGCGGCTCCAGGGACAGAACATGCCTCCTGCTGGACTTGGTCCAGTGGTACCAACACTGGGTCCCATCCATGTGGGCCGATCTCACCAGGACTGGCCCGACGGGTGGGCAGCCCTGCTGACCGAAGACCAGCAGATGGGTTGAGGTGAGACTGGGAAGAAAGGAAGAGACCCATCCGCTAAGAGGGAAGTAAGAGAAGAGCAAGATGCTTTTCCATGTGGATACCCAGAGGGTGTGATTCTAGAACGATCTCTAGAATGATGAATACTGCCAGTCACTGAGTGCCCATCCTATGCTATCACTGGGCAGGCACTTTTGCATCCTCTGATCTCACCACAATTTTAAGATGTAGGATTGCCCCCGAATTACGAATGAAGAGGTTGACCTCAGATAGGTTTAGAAAAAGGTCAAGGTAGTACATCTAGCCACGCAGAGAGATTCCATCCCAGGCCTGTTCCTGCAAAGCCTAAATCCTCTTCCTTCGTGACTGTCCCTGTCTCTTGGACAGGTAGGAATGTGTCAGAGGGTCTTTGCTCCCTTTCCCAAAAGAGAATCCATGGAAGGAAGCTTGTCCCAGGCCTGGCTTGGACCACAGACACTATCAACAACCCCCATGCGTTCATCTGTCCTGGTTTCTGTGTTTGTGTTCACGGGCTTTTGAGTCTTTTTTCAGGCATGTCTGTCTTTCCTGTTTCCCTAAGATTCTCAGCTCCTCAGGGGAGGGACTGAACCATATATTTCTTGTTTCCGGTTCCACAGCTCTGCGCTCCGCACTCTGTATCCAGGGAGCGCTCGGTGGATGTTACTGATGGGCTGGCTCAGGCCCCGTCTGCCCACATGAGCCATTTTGAGCAGCTTTGACTGGAATACGAACAGAGCCAGTTAAAGCCGAAGAAGCGGTCTGGTCGATCCTCTCCTCCCTCCCCACCCGCGTTCCAAGTGCAGCCGGGAGAAGCTGGTCCACCTCCTATCAGATCTGTCCTTCGTGAAGGAAGACAAGGCTGCAAAGGCCCCAGGTTCTCCCGGAAAGGCAGCCAGAGCTCTCCCTGCCACTGGAACTTGTCAGACGAATCCTGATTCTCCCAAGTGACCGGCTCGAGGCTTGCAATGGCCATTTTCCCACCATTCCCTCCATCTCCGCCTGACTAATAGCCCTGCACACCTGCTCCTTGCCCGGCAGAAAGGAACAAATGCGACCTGGTTCTCTGTGCCCCTTCTCTGTCCTCCTGGGAAGTGACAGGGAGAAAGGTGATTCTTAAAATTTTAGAAAAAGTCTGTGATTACCTAAGAATTTACTCACTTAGTCCATAAACAGATACTTGAACAAAGTAGTGAGTTCATCAAGAAAGTAAATTGGCTACAAAACAGGTCAAGATATGTTCAGCTTTTTAAATCCTGAAACCCTACCTTTTAGGCATCAATATTAAAAGGAAAGAGAAAATAAAATACACAAACACATTTGCTTGTGAACACATTACTTAATGTGTCCTCTGATTCAAACCGGTCATATTGGTTAGCTCTTGGAAGAGGAACGGGTGTCCGGGGGACAGGAGTGGGAGGGAGACTTTACACAATAAAGTCTTTGGAATATTTTAAACCTTGCTAACAGCACTTACATAGCTTATTTAAGAAGTAAAGAGATACGAGTTTTTTCAAAGCAAGAATGGGGACAGCAAAGCAACAGAGACATGAAATCACCCAAGCTCTAGACCACACCAACAAATGATTTCCCTATAACACAGGCCATCACAATGACCCCATCATACTCAGATTTTGGGAAAGGGGGCATGTTAAAATAACTTCTTCTACAGGGATCAACTGTTTAAGAGATGCTGGGTGCCTTTATCGTGTTCCGTCAAGCACAGACCAGAATGACTGGATGGTTAATCTTAGGAAGGAAAAGTGGTGAAGAAGCGGTGCATGGGTTGACCCCAACTGTGCTTGTGACGTCACAGAGTTCAGCAAAAACAGAGAGGAAGGAGAAACAACAATCGCTCCGCGACTGGCATCCCCCCAAGTCAACCGTGAATGGCTCCATCCTAGACCCAGCCGGCTCAGTCCTCCATCGCTTTGGGCCTTGGTATGAAAGGCAGGAAGAAAATTTAAAAACAAGGAAGGAAAGAAAAAGATCAAGGTGAGAGGCAAGAGCAAGCAGTCAAGGGCATCACGTAAAAGGTGTGGACATAGCAGTGGGGATGGAGAGGGCTTGCTCTCACCTCCACCTGTCCAACCCAGCCTGAAGTCAAAGGGAGGTTGTAAAAGCCTGCGGGCCAATTCCTCAGCCTCCTAAGAAGAGCCTCTCCTGCAGCAAAGGTCAGATGCCACGGCTGGTTCCCAGCCATCCTTGGGGGCTCTATGTACTTCCAGCTGTGAGGCAGCTGCTTCCAGCCCCACGTGAGGGCGTGTGACCTGTGGAGAGGGAAAAAGAACTCTGTGTGGCGGGGGGAATATCCCCCTCAACGAAAGTCTCCTCTTCCTTTTCTCTAGGAACTGTCAGCTTCAAGGTGACATCACTCATGAGCTGCTTTCCATTTACAGATAAAAAGAGAGAGGAGAGAGAGGGAGAGACACAAGCACAGATGTGAATTACTGGGTACTGCTGAGTGGCTCCCCTACTGAGCCTGTTGCTATGGCAACACACTCCGGTTATGGACCACTTTGGATGGGGGGTGGTGGTGGGGATGCAAAGAATTGCAGGGAAGCATCACGATAACAGCAGTGTGAGTTTGGGCCTAGGCTTTCTGTATTTCTGAAGTATTCTTAGTATAGATGCATTTTTTGTTTTAACCCCTGCATATTCAGCTGTCGTGAAGCATCTCCAAAACTCTCACACTTTGCAAAATGGAAGGCATTTGCCCCATCTTCTTTTCTATGCTCATACCTTTCCATCATTCAGAGTGCCTCTCTAGGTCTGTTTTCCCTAAGTAAAGCAGGAGGGTGTTGGATGTCTCCCCTAAACACACTTTATTACACCTGCCTATTCAAGATTGCTATATTGAACCTTGCATCTATAATATGGATTTACTAGGTCCATCATATTTATACTTTGAGCATCACCCTTGTTCTGTGCCTTCTTCCCACAGTGACTATTCCAGGGTGGAGAAAACTGTGAGAAGACCAAGCTCTGGTCAATTTTATTGTGGGAGCAGTGGTTGAGGAAGGCAACTTCATTGCCATCACAGATCTTAGATGGGAAGGGGCCTAAGTAAGAGTCTGGTTATCCAGTCTATTAAGTGGTGGTCCAATCTCTTCCTGAATACCTCTAGGGACAGTTACCTCACCGCCTCCAGACAAGGCCTATTCAATTACTTAGCAATTTTCTTCTGAAAAATGCTCAGAGTACTGGTTTTCTCATGGGCAGGACTGTCTTCTCACACCATCAGGCCCTTCTACGACATGGTAAACCCCTCATGAGTGCCAGGCACCCTGAATTTTATTGAATTCTCACATGGATTCCATGAGGAGGGCATTATTATCCCCACTTTACAGATGAGAAAAGTGAGGTTCAGAGAGGTACATGCCCAAAGCCACTTGCCGAGCAAGCAGGAGAGCTGAGATTGGACCCCCATTGTGTCTGACTTGCTGTCTCCTAGACATGATGATAAGAAGGATGATGACGAAGCCAGTTTGGACCAGCTGGAGGGGGATGGAGAGGCTGGATCCTGACTCTGTCTGCAGCCACTGACCTGCTCTCAGAGCCGCAGTCTAAGTGGTATGGGTTGGAGTTCGATGTCACCGAGCCCATGATTGCTGCGGCAATTACATTCATTCTCACCACCTCCCTCTTCCTAAACAGAGGGACAGCAGGGCTGGGCAGGAGGGATGCCTGGCAGGAGCCAGAGGTCATCCACCCAGTCCTGGGTTTATGGTCCTACTTGGGGTGGTGGGGGGACGCTTAAATACATTATTTCCTGAGGTTACTGCCGGGTCACAGCAGGTATCGGCATGTACAACAGTAATAACAATATCATAACTACCATTTATGGAGTGTTTATATACACCAGGCCCTATCTGAGATGCCTTTATAATCGTGATTTTATATAACTGGCTCAAAAAGTTAAAGTGATGTGCCCAAGTTCCCCTAGCTAGTAAGTGGCAGGACATCAACCTTGGTCCAGCTGGTTTCAAACCCCTGCTCTTTCCAACACAGTTCACCAAGCCCCCGAGTCATCCATTCAGTCGACAAAAGATTTATTGAGTACCTACCAAGGCAGGCGCTAGTCCTGGAGGTGCTCAGGATACATCAGTGAATAAAATCAAGATCCTGGACCTCGTGGGAGGTGAGGGGGTGTGCTATGGAAAAAAGAAATCCCAAAGAACACAAATAAAAACCAGAGCGGGAGAAGAAGGACCAGGGATGCTGGGGCAAGGCAGGGTGGCGCTGGTGACGCAGGTGAGCTCAGCAGAGGTCAGGGTGGGCCCACCGGGCAGGGGGGGGGATCAGAGCCAGTGCTCAGTGAGGGACTCAGCCAGAGCCCCGGGGGGGGGGGGGAGAGTTCCAGACAGAAAGACTGCATAGGGCAGAGGCCCTACAAGGGGGCTGTTTCTGGCTTGTTGGAGGAACAGCAAGGAGGCTGGGGGGGCGCTAAAGTGGAGTGAGTGAGTTCAGAGACGCGGTTTGGGAGAGAACGGAGGCGGGTGTGATGATTTCAGTTCCTCCCTGAATGAGCCGGAAGCCTCTGCAGGGTTCTGAGCAGGTGTCGCAGCACCCACCTTCTATTGTCCAAGGGGCGCTCCGGCTGGCATGTTGAGGGTAGAGTGTAGGGGTCCAGGAGAATCCATGGTGAGATGGTGTTGGCTCAGGGTGACAACAGGGGTGGCCAGACCCTGGATGTTTTTCCAGGAAATACATTTTCAGGGGTCTTCTGACCGTTCGAGTGCAGGGTATCGAGGAAAGAGAGACGTCAAGGATGGCTCCGAGGCCTGGGACCTGAACTGCTAGAAGAGTCCCTCCCCCCAGCCTCCCGCCCAGCTGAGATGTGTCAGGTTCGGGCGCAGGAGGGCTTGGCTGGAGGGGACGATGAGCTGGGTTTCAGACATGTTGAGTTTGGGACGTCTGTTAGCCTCGCAGAGATGCCAAGAAGGCCTTTGGAGGTATTTTGAATGTGGGAAGTATTTTAGAACATCTATAAATAGGTATGTCTTTGAAGATTTCAGGTATAAGCTTCAGTCATCAGGGGAACAAAAACAGGTAACAAACTTCTTGTTTCCCATAAGACACCATATGGCTGAAGTGCCATAGTAGTCGATACAATAGAAATTCCGGACCTGGGTGGGCAGGAAAAGAGGAGGGAAGTAACCCAGAACATGAGAGGAAGCTGGCCTGGGGTGAGTAACTTTTGTTCCAGATGATCACGAGCTGAATGCATTCAAAGAAACCTATGTCTGAGGACTCCAGTGAATTGGAAACAAGTACTTTATCTGAAGGGAGAGTCCAAATCTTGTGTACAGATCTGGAAATAAAAAGCATGATTCACTTCACAGCGGGTTAACAAAAGTTCTTGGGAACTAACACTTAACCAGAAGTTCACCAGAGGGCCCAAAGGTGAATTATTGTTCCTTCTTCCCCTGAATTCAGCAGGAAGGAACTGCAGAATTGTTCTTCTGTCTGCCTCCACCGCAAAGTTACTATCGTGTTACCAAATTTCTTTGGCCAAGTACTACAGGTCTTAGAAAAAGGACAGGGCTGTCAGGCAATGATTGAAGCTCCCATTTTAGATAAGTCACGGCCTTTCCTCCTGGAACCTGAGCTGCTCTGTGTGCCTTTTGATATTTCTACTTTGTGATGCATGGAAATGAACCTCATCAATTCAGATCTTAGGAATCACCAGCCATGGCTGTGAAGTTTGGCGTAGAAAATAATCAGGGAGACGTTGAGAAGAAGCCACACCGTCCCAATCTGAGCAAAGTTCAGGGATTTCATATAAAATGCCCAGGTGAGTCCTTCTTGGCAATGCAAAGCTGAGATTTTCACATGACAAGGAAGATTTTCAGTCTTGTTGGAGAAAACCGGGTGCCTTGTCATGGAACCCAGGCAGACACCTCGACAGTCTCATCTGTTTCTCTGTCCTGGGCTTTGGATTCTGCATGTAAAACCTCTCATCGTTACCACCAACAGACTTTATGATTAGTGCTGGGATCTCTGTGCATTGAATTAAACAAAGGCCGTCCGGGCCCTTGTGGGCACTGGCAGTCTTTTTTGGATGGAGAGTGCAAGGAAGCACCTCTATTACATCATTTTGGCCCTTTCACACATCATCCCAGTAGCTCCACTGTGCTTCCGGGTGACAGCCCCCATCATCGGAAGCCAGCTTAGAACAGGGAAGTGGGTTTGCAGGCTCCTAAAGAACCATGGGTACTACCTACAGAGGGCGATGGGCATCTGACCACACACACACACACACCATTCCACTTGAGTATCAAATGTCTACCGGCATTACCCCCATTACTGCTGTAGCTGGAAACCAATCAAAACCATTCCATTTGATAAAATTAGCTATATATGCTTCATATACTACAATGATAACTATCCATTTGTATCTGTTTCCTCACCACACTGTGAGTCCCTTAATGACAAGGATGGGGGCCTTTCAACCTTATATCCACAGCCGGAAGCCCTCAGCCCAGTACACAGTGAGTGCCTGATAAATACTGATTGACCAAATGTGGAAACTGAGGCATGGGTCTCGTCCTCAGGGCCATCTTGAGACCCAAGTCTGGACACAAGCTCAGGATTTCCATTCGCAAACTCATGCTTTTGCCAGAGGGTTGATGAAAGCTTGAGCTCCAAGCTATGCATGATCCACAAAGAATTTTTTCTAAGCTCATTTCTAAGAAGGGACCAAGGAGCCGTGTGCCTTTTTACCCTGGACCCAGGCTTTCATGCCTCTGCCCAATGGATGCGGCCCATCCACCACGGAGAGTGCAGCATCCTTGTGGTCTGTTCAGAGCATCACAGCCATGGCTGCTCTGCCACCCCCAACCCCCCAAGCTGCAGGAGAAACGTCAGACGGGAGGGGAGATGCTGCCACACTGCAGACTGCGTTCTGCTTATCCTGCCGAGGGTCATGCTTTGAAAATATCTCTAATTTTGTTTTCATAGCTTGTTAACCTTTTCCTTCCCAAAACAACGCCGGTGTTTGTTTTGGCTCCTTTCGTGTATTGAGGACGGGTCTGAGTTGGATGCACAAAAGCATTTTTCCCTTAATCTCATTACAAGGGCTCCTCACTCTTGAATTCTTCCCAGGGCTCACTTGCTGTGAAGTGATTTCCTCTTGGAATCGTTTTTCTCTTTGTGAAGCTGGGAGAGCCAGTATGTTTGGTTTTGTAGGGAAACAGGGAGAGATAGCAAAGACAAAGGCGAAGAAAGCAAAACCCAGTGATACAGTGATGCCTTGGGGAGTTCTAGTATAAAACGGACCCATCCTAAAATTTCTGCCCCTTCGAGCAGCCATACCCAAATTCTAATTTGCGTGAGGGTGCCACGCTGAGGTCATTCTTCTCACCGTCGTCTCTCATCTACCTGAAGTTTATAAAATGTGTGACCAGAAGGGCCAGTGCTTTCACAGCAGGCATTTCTCATGTGTTCAGAGTATCTTGTTTCATCCTTTCGGCCCCCGGAATGCTGTACACCTGCCTGCGTGGCCACCGTGACTTGGTTCCCACAGGCGTGTGACATTCCCAGCCTGTTCCTTCTAAGCATGGTGGACAAATTCACCTTGATTGTCTACTCTTATGTTTTAACGTTCATCGTCAAGTCCTGAAGGAATTTTAAGTTTAACCGGTGTTTTGTTCATTTTTCCGTCCTTCACCAAAGTATTCCCTTCCCCTTGGAACGGTTTCTTAAATTGCATCTGCAAACACAAAACTGAAACGAGGGGCAGAGGGTTCTGGAAGATGCATCGTGGAGCTGGGGGAAACTGACAAAGAACCTCACCGACCAGACCAATCGGCCGTGGCCTGAACCATTCCAGTGACCGAGGAAAAGGGCCAGGCACGTTTTGCCTATTGTATATTGTACGAACTATTGTGTATTGTATGAATTGTATATTGTATGTAGATTGCATACACACTATCGCATAGAACGGGAAACATGCCTTTACCTTTTTCAGGACCACGTTTTACCTTACACATGAAACAGAGAACGGTGCACCCTACCCTTCGAGAGGCAGTGTGAGCCAGTGGATAGGGCAGGTGTTTGCAGCAGCCTTTCTGGGACCGAGGCCCGGCCCTTTCTCTCGTTGGCAAGTAACTTCCTCGCAGCTATGAGATGTGCGTGGGGTACCAGATAGCATCCTTTCTTCCCCCGTTAAGCATTAATTTGGACGTGAACTGAGAGACAGGAAATATACGGTACAGTCCCCGCTCTTTGCAAGCACAGAATCCAGTGAAACTTACAAAGAGAAAAGGATATAAGCAAATTCTTGACAGCATCTCCCATGTACTCACACGTTCTCTCCCGCTATTTCTTTATTCTATTTTCATGTAAAAACGCGTGTGGGTGAGGGAAGGATTCTGGTAGGCGTCCGGTCCTGGTCCCTCAGCACTTATCAATCACCGTTCATCTTGGCGGCTCACAGCCCCCATGCCCGCGTGCTGAAGAGGAATGACTCATCCGAACTCAAACAGCAGTGCTGACAGTTAATTGAATTCCAGGGCTAAAGTTCCTTCCTACCTACGGCAACTCTCCACAGCTCAGAGCTCCAGATTGCTCGAAGCGAGGCTGCAGTGTTTATGAGAGAGAGGGTGCCTTTTTCCAAGTGATTGGAAGGTCATGTTTATGGGTAAGATTCCATTTCTCTTCGACTTCCAGGCTTAGAACTTATGCAAACTTGGTCCAGGAGAAAATGGACCAGACAGTAATCAGAGCCGAAGATTGCTGTTAGCATCTTCCTACAAGGCAGAGGGCAATGGCAGACCAGCTTCTTTGTACTCCCGGCCTAAACGCTGTAATTGGCAAGCAGCTGGTCCCTCCTTTGATAATCCTTTATCTTCTCCGCAATGACCAGGGGTGGTCGCTGTTTGGTGGCTGCCTCGCTGCTGTATAGAAGGAGGGAAATTAATGCATGCGCAGAGAATTTCATTGCGGAAAGATTTATTTCTAGAGTCCCTTCACAACGTGTGTACATTTCAAGAGGAAAGTGAGGATGCCAAGTGAGGAAGATGATTGTTTCCATTGGGGGCATCAAGTATCGGGCGGCTGGGTTGGTCGGCCTGACGGACGCTGGGTTGTCATGGATTAAAGTGGAAGCAAGCGCTGATCCATGCAGGGAGCAGACGATTCATTCACGTGGTTTAGCAGACTGTCGTCATGATCATGTGCACACAAAAGCAAACACACTTTTTGGGAGATTCCAAGTTAGGCTGTGGAGTCTGGGAACGCCATCCCCAGCGTGAGCCCTGGCCCCTCCAGAAGCTCCGTTTACGGTGATGGTTTCTCACGGTGGGTCACTGACCCTTTCTCTCTGGTTCCCGGTTATATTCAGGATTTAACTGAGACAAGATGACAACACAGGTGAACTCCTCCGGTTCTTCCCCTCTTGAATTGTTCTTTGTTCTCAGCCAGGCCCAGGTCACAGTACACAGCTTGCACGGGCCTGTCTGTGCAGGACCCAGCCAAAGTTGTAAACATCAGGCAGCAGAAAGAGGCTTTAGGCCTGGGGTAGTGAGTGGGCAGCCCAGCCCTGCAAGTCCCACACCCTTGCAGAAACGACTTTGGGGTCCCTCTCAGTTCTTAGTGCAGCCAACTCACTTTCTGACTGTGGCCCTAACGATCAGAGAAATGTCTACACTGGCAGAAAGCTTGGTGATCTACACCTTCAACCACCTCTGGTTACAGAAGAAAAATCTGACTCCCACGTAGTCATAGTAGAAAGTCTGAATCAGATCTCTGTCCTGACTTGCGATAAGTCCCTTCTCAGACCACCGTAGGCCAGCAGTGTGTCGGGCATGGAGTGGTAGGGAGCTTCAGACCGGCTGATTTGGTTTGGAAACACTGGTCTTTAAGACACTTCTATCCGACAGAACCCTTCCTTCTCCTTTTCCTATAAATGGTTGCAGAAATTCGTTCAAGAGATGCCAATTTGAGTCCTGGCTAATTAGCTAAAGTTCTTTTAGAGACTTTTTTTTTTTTTTTAATTTTGTGTGTAGTTGATTTACAATGCTGTGTTAGTTTCTGGCATACAGCAAAGTGATTCAGATGTATATATATATTCGGATATATATATACTCTTTTTCATATTCTCTTCCATTATGTGGATACGTTCTTAACCCCTTTGGGTCTTGGTTTCTTTCCCTGAAAAATCTAGAATAATAGTGATAATAATAATACCTTACATGCTGAACTGTCAGGGTTACCATGAGGATCTAATGAATAATGAACACGAAATTATTTGAAAAGTATAAAGTTCTCAAAGTATCATGTCATGTTACTGATAATAATAATTTCACTGCATTCTCATCCCTTAAGAACAAACAACCGAACTCTTACTTCTTTGACTTTCACCAAAACAAGGCTTTCTCTGACCTTTACCCTTTGGGCTGTTGGCTGCTCCCAAGCATTGGCCACCTGCTGCTTGGGGTTGGATTGTGACCCGGATATTCACCTTTGGTGTGACCTAGTCAATTTCTTTTTTTTTTTTTAATTGTATTTTTATTTATTATTTTTGGCCGTGTTGGGTCTTCGTTTCTGTGCGAGGGCTTTCTCCAGTTGCGGTGAGCGGGGGCCACTCTTCATCGCGGTGCGTGGGCCTCTCACTATCGCGGCCTCTCTTGTTGCAGAGCACAGGCTCCAGATGCGCAGGCTCAGTAGTTGTGGCTAACGGGCCTAGTTACTCCGCGGCATGTGGGACCTTCCCGGACCAGGGCTCGAACCCGTGTCCCCTGCATTGGCAGGCGGACTCTCAACCACTGTGCCACCAGGGAAGCCCATGTCCTAGTCAATTTCTTACCCCCTTTCTGTTTCTGTTGTTCCCCTGTGACATCGATGTAATCATTCAGAGATGGTGGCGGTCTTGCAGATGGTGTTCTTGCCTTGCAGAACACAGATGCTGAATTGTTGTTAAAGCATCCCTATCATCACAGAAGTGTTTGATGGGCACGTGCTGTGTGTTTGAGCTTTGCTCATGGGTGTCCAAGCTCGGCATTCAAGGCCCTCTGTGGTCCAGGCCTGTCCTGCTTTCCCAGTCATGTTCCTTCTGCTGCTGGGAATGCCTTCCCTTTTCTCCCCCTGTGTTTCCAGCTCTGCCTCTGTTGGCCCTTCTACTGCTGCTCCGTTGTGGCCCCCCGTGTCCAGTCTTCTGAGGCCTGAGCATCTGCTCCTCCCTCCTTGAGGGTTTCCCTGAGCGTCTCAGCAAAAGGCACCGCTTCACTCTCAGAGTTTCCAGGACTCTTCTGCTGAATTTCTTTCATACCGCCTTTCTCGTTCTGCCCTGTGTCTTAGATCTTCACCGGCATGTTTTCTCTGAAATAAATACTTGCTGAATGAAGGAACAAATGTATTGTCTTGGAATAATTGATTTATGGTTGTAGCTGCCTCTATAATTAGGCGACAAGGTCTTAACAGGCAGGGACCACATCTTATCCACAAATATAATTCAATTAACCAACACGTTGGAGGAACCAGGCTGACGTGACCCCGGAGGAGGTGCTTTCAGGGTGGGGACAGAGTACGCGAGACACATTTCTGCCCTTAAACTCACAATCTAGTTGGAAAGGTAAGACCAAAAGATGCACAGAGAAAACACCCCAAATGTCCATCAACAGGGGAAGGAATGAAAAAGTGAAATTATTGTATCCATGTGGTACACTACCACTCAGCCATAAAAATTAACCAACTAGTGATAACGCTCAGCATTGATGACTCTCAACAAAGTTATGTTGAGCAAAAGAAGCCAGACATCAAAAACGATCTACCGTTTGATTCCATTCATAGGATGCTCTAGAAGAGGAAGAGGAAGCTATGATAATAGAAATCAGATCAGTGGTGGGCTGGGCTGTCTGGGTGGGTGGTGGGTGGTGGTGAAGGAAGAGGATCACAGCGGAACTTTTCAGGGTGGTGGTGACATGTACACGTTGTCATCAAACTGTATACACTTCAATCCTGTGCATCTTATTGTATGTAAATTATACTCCAACTAAGTCAACTTAAAAATGAGTTGAGGGCTTCCCTGGTGGCGCAGTGGTTGAGAGTCCGCCTGCCTATGCAGGGGACACGGGTTCGTGCCCCGGTCCGGGAGGATCCCACATGCCGTGGAGTGGCTGGGCCCGTGAGCCATGGCCGCTGAGCCTGCGCATCCGGAGCCTGTGCTCCGCAACGGGAGAGGCCACAGCAGTGAGAGGCCCGCGTACCGCAAAAAAAAAAAAATGAGTTGAGAAATAAAAGTACTTTATTTTTTTTGAAGAGTTCTTTTTCTTAATGTTTATGTTTATAGAAATATAGTTGATTTACAATGTTGTGCTAGTTTCTGCTGTACAGCAAAGTGATTCAGTTACACACATATTCTTTTCCATTATGGTTTATTACAGGATATTGAATATAGTTCCCAGTGCTACACTGCAGGACCTTGTTGTTTATCTATTTTATACACAGTAGTTTGTATCTGCTACTCCCAAACCCCTGATTTATCCCTCCTCCTGCCATTCCCCTTTGGTAACCATAAGTTTGTTTTCTTATATACCACTAAATAGTACTTTAAAATGTAAAAACCAGTCCAGGACAACAGTGGAAGAGATATAGCAAGTCAGGATTAAGAGTAAAGATTAATTATAGAGACGATAATTGCATTGAGGGTCCGAGGGGGGCACTCTCCCATCAGGCCATGGTGGCCTTTAAAGCAGGGACTCGTGCAGAACCTTGAGGATGATAAAGGGGAGGAAGGTTGTGCGCCAGCTGTGTTGGTCTCAACCCTCATCATAGCCCCAGGACCCCAGAAAGCACTTAGCAAATAATTTTTTGCTACAAGAGATGAACTCTGAAGAATGAGTTCTTTCACCCTGTGTCCTGGGAATGTGGGCACATGCCAGGCCAAGGCCACGCCCACATGGGTTTGTGGGCACTTCATGTCTCTGACCCTTTGCCCAAGCTGTTCCCTCGCCCTGGAACCCCCTCCCTCCCTGTTCTCCACTGGAGAAATCTTGTTCCTTTCCCAAGACTCAGGTTCTCTTGCATGGGGGCTTTAAGGACCTGCCCCTGCTGTCCCTCCAGGTGGGGTTCTCTCTCTTGGTCAGGCTCTCACGGTGCCTCAGTCCTTCTGCTGCCCTGATACTCTCCCGTCGTACCCTGGTTAGCAGTCTCCAGTGCGTCTGTGAATAATTCCTAATTAGGTGCTTGCCATGTAACCAGTCTTTGTTTTTCTTCTTCTTCTTTTTTAGTGTGCACAAGAGGCAATGCCACATATTCAGGGCTGGCTAAGGGTTTCGTTTTCAAGCCAAGCCCTGCTACTTGGTGGGATATACCCCTCCAACTGTCCACCTTTGCAGGGTGGCTGCGTTCTGTAGATTCCTGACCCATAGGTAGCCCAGTGACCTGCAGAAGCAGTTCTCTCAAAGTTTCCCTGAGCGCCCAGCAGCGAGAACCCAGAGGGCTGTGAGCTGCTGTCATCATGCATGTCTGCAAGTAGTAAATTGCACCCAGTGAATTTCTAGCGGTAAAATCTTCCTGTCAATCAGCCCTGCTCCCTGGGGGGCGGGGGACCAGAAAAGGGCGATCGCTCACAGAATCATAGGACAGCTAATGGTAGACAAATCTAAAATGACCATCTAGTCCAAAAAATGGGAAGACTGAGTTTTAAAAGGTGAAATGATAGTCTCACTATGGGGACCTTCAAAAGCCAACAGAGAAACAAGAGAAACCCTTTTTGTCCTCCTCAAAACGCAGGGGGTGGCGAGGAAAAAAAATCAATCAAAAGTCACCTGGAACAGAACCCATCGGTAAGGAAAGACATGCTACTTTCAAAGTTTCTAAAAGGATATTAGTAACAGTCAGGGGGGAAAGAAACCCACATAAAAACTGCACTTGATAAAGGCCTTTTGGAAGCAGATAAAGGTGTGCTTTGCTGCCTCGCGGCCTTGAGCCTTTCACTCTGCTTTGTCCAGCTGGGTTTGGAGATTGAGGTCTGGGAGTGTGATTGTTTATCTGTTCCAAGTGATACTGGAGTTGTTTGCTTTGAACAATGTGACTTTGTTCCTTTGTTGGATGCGGCCAGCAGCAGAAATGTTGCTTAGGGAAGGAAAAAAACATATCAGGAACTTGCTCAAAGTAAAAGGGGGTTTTGCGGGTTAAATACTGGCGCAAGAGCCGAGGCAGCTGAGCTGAATCTCTATCAAGGCAGAGACTCGGCTGTCCCGGGGGCAGGGAGGGACATGCCTCGACTGATTCCCTTTCCAGGGCAGCCCTGAGACAGAGGCACTGGCCCTGGGTTATTTCCAAGAAGTTGCTCAGAGCAATTTATCAGAAGCCGGCAGAGAGAGCCTCATTTTTTTAAAAAGATCATTCGCTATTTGCTTCTCCCAGAAGAGGGGATCTATTACCTGCCTTCTGCAGGGCAAGGAGACAGACCGGAAGCTGAGAGCCCTGGCTGATGTGAGCCGCAGCTCGCTAAGTACGCCTACTGTGTGCCAAGCAGTGTACCAAACAGCTTTAAACACTGTCTGTGTATCACCTATAGTTAAAGCATCCAACGACCTAATGCGACAGGTTCAGGGCTGCACGGCACAACCAGCTCACAAAGCCCACTGTGTGCATCGCCTCCCACCCGCATGTTCGGTGACATCATGGTACTAACTTGAAACTGACCGTGATGGATTCGTATAGCCACTATGCAGAACAGTACGGAGGTTCTTTAAAAGCCTAAAAATAGAGCTACCATATGATCCTGTAATCCCACTCCTGGGCATACATCCAAAGAAAACCATAATTCAAAAAGATACATGCACCCCAATGTTCACTGCAGCACTATTTACAATAGCCAAGACTTGGAAGCAACCTAAGTGTCCATCAACAGATGAATGGATAAAGATCTGGTGTATATACACAATGGAATATTACTCAGCCATTAAAAAGAAGGAAATAATGCCATTTGCAGCAACATGGATGGACCTAGAGATTATCATGCTAAGTGAAGTAAGTCAGACAAACATCATAAGATATCACTTATATGTGGAATCTTTAAAAATGATACAGATGAACTTATTTTCAAAACAAAAATAGACTCTCAGACATAGAAAACAAACTTATGGTTACCGAAGAGGAATGGCAGGAAGAGGGATAAATTCGGAGTTTGGGATTAACATACACACATGACTATATTTAAAGGTAATCAACAAGGACTTAGTGTATAGCACAGGGAACACAGGTTATCTTGCAATAGCCTATAATGGGAGAGAATGAAAAAAAAAGAATATATATATATATATATATATAACTGAATCACTTTGCTGTACTCCTAAAACTAACACAACATTGTAAATCAACTACATTTCAATAAAAATTATTTTTAAAAAAAGAAATCGGCCATAATGGAAGTATTTACACCATGGAAACTGGCAAATGCTAGAACATCAGAAGTTTCTTTTTTGCTTGGTTGGTGTTTTTGAGAGCTCGCTGTTCACTGTTTACCACTGGACAGACACGAGACTCTCCCCAGTTTACAGAGGAGAAATTGAGGTCTTAAGGAACTTGTCTGGGGGCACACAGGTTTCAAGTCCTCCAAAGAAAAGGCCTTCTGCTGAGACCTCCTGCAGGGTGCATTGGGTTCCTTAGGAGAAGGGCTAGAAGAGGCAAGGGAGGCTGGAGGGGAGGGGTAGAAAAAGGAACGTTTGCAGTTAAATTGTCAGCAAGAGTGAGGGAAGGTGATTTCATTGGATAGGTCACCAGCCAGGGGTCTGCAGGACTCAGACAACAAGATTTTCCTCGGAGACTTCCTGGCAGCCTCAGGAGCTACTGGGAGAAAGAGACCAAAGAGACCTTCCTGAAATGGGGGTCCTGGGAGCCCTGGGTGGGCCCGGTGGCTGCTCTGAGGCCTGTCCGGAGGTGAGGGCGGGGGAGGAAGCCTGGAGGATTCCTGGGGAGCTGCCCCCTGGAACCTGCTTTGAAGCGCACCCCCTGAGGTGAGAGGCTGTGCTCAGGGGCTGGGAGAAGCGGGTGTGACCTGGCCCAGCACCCTGCCCTCGCGACCTGCCCTAGGACCAGCCTTCCTCACTTCCTCTTTGGGACAAGAAACCAGTATTCCATCCCATCCACCCTCGAAGTGCACTGGCCATGCCGGAGGCCGCCAGCCTCTCAGGAGTGAAAAGGTCACGGTAGGGCTGGTGTGCCCTGTCTCCGTGTGCCTGTCAAGCTGGTATGCAAACCTCAAGCCTCTGTGCTGGCCGGGGCAGGGCTGGGACAGCCAGGTTGTCAGGGAGCTGTCCCACGGAGGGTCGGACATCTGCAGAGAAGACACCGGGATGCAGACAACGTGGGTGTGCCTTCTGGGTCACCTATGAGGACTTGTGACATGGGGGGAGGGGGAGGGGGCGGAGCTGGGGTTCTGAGGGGAGGGATGCGGATGGCAGAGATGGACAGGGAATTCCTGAGTTTTGCTGACCAGGTGAGAAGGGGGCGCTGCCCTCCCCACCTCTACGGCTGCAGCATCTCCTTCCTCCAGCTTGGTCATCGCTCAGGGATGGATAGTGGCTACCAAAGCTGGCTGGTAAGTTTCTATGACTTTTCTGCCACGGAGGTCCCAAGTCATCTCAGGGGCCACGTCGGACATCCACAGCCCATGTGTGGGATATTTACTTCCCACTCCAAAGTGGGCTCCAGAAAACCCAGCTTTGGGTCTCAGAGAGAGATCACTACACTTCCAGTCAAGCCTGTGGCCAATAAACAATGCCACTGAAACACTGTCGAGCACCATTTTTTCTTTCCTTGTGTAAATCGGAACCGTCAAGGGCGCCATTATAAATGGCCTCTTTGTTGTGCATCAGGAAACTTTACAAGATAATGGAGACGGGATCGCGATGCTGTTGGAGTTCCTCCCCCTCCCTTCTTAGCTTTCTAAATCTTTCCTGGCTTTGTGGCTTTTCTGCCTAGCACAGTAGTAAATGATGTATGAAATGAAGCATTTCTTCCCTCCAGCCAAGCAATGGCTCTGCCATCATTGCCCCAAGATTTATTATTTGGAGTTGTGTTTGGACTCGCTACAGTCAGAATAGCCCATCAGTGCTTTTTGTTTGTTTGTTTAAGACCAAGAAGGGAGGGGAGGAAAAGGGAGAAGAGCAAGAAAGATTTGTGTAATAAGAAAAATAGACTGGGTCTGTAATGCCAAAACATTGGTTGGACTGACTTCTCCCTAATATATATATATATATATATATATATATATATATATATATAGCGTCTTTATTGGAGTATAATTGCTTTACATTGTTGTGTTAGTTTCTGCTGTATAACAAAGTGAAGCAGCTATACGCATACATACATCCCCATATCCCCTCCCTCTTGCGTCTCCCTCCCACCCTCCCTATCCCACCCCTCCAGGCGGTCACAAAGCACCAAGCCGATCTCCCTGTGCTATGCGGCTGCTTCCCACTAGCTATCTGTTTTACGTTTGGTAGTGTATATATGTCCATGCCACTCTCTCGCTTCTTCCCAGCCTACCCTTCCCCCTCCCCGTGTCCTCAAGTCCATTCCCTACGTCTGCGTCTTTATTCCTGTCCTGCCCGTAGGTTCATCAGAACCATTTTTTTTTTAGATTCAGCGGAGGAAAGGCCTTCTCCATTATGTTCTGTACCCTCTCCTGTGGGACTCAGCCCTTCCCTCTTGGTCATGGCGGTCTCATCAGACGGTTTATTGCCTTTGGGGCAAACATATGCAGACTTGGTTGTGTTTGTTGTTTAGCAAAATATTACAAAAATGTGTGACTACCTGTCAACTTGTACAGATCTCATTTTTCTGTAAGCTTTCCCCATCAGGAATCTCCATGTGATTCCTGCTTCCTTTCAACTGATCTTCTTGCGTTTGTTGTTTGTGACCACATAATTAGCTTCTAATTATAGTTTGTCCATTCTCTAATTATCTATGTACAAAATTTGGCCCAATTATTTTTCGGCAGAGAATATCATCACTTGTTCCCTAGTTATTTCTGGAAAGATTCTTGGCCCTACACTCTGAATTCAAATCCCAGCTTTGTTTCTTCCTAGTTCTGTCACCTGAAAAAAATGGACTTTATTTCCCTGTGCCTGAATTTCTCCTATATGGAAGCATATTGGGGCACATAATGTGTTTGCAAAAGTTATTCATTTTTTTATATTACTTCAAATACACGTGCGGTCTTTCTCACCACCCCATGCGGGCTATGGGCTTCATGAAGTCAAGAATCCTGTTGCACATTTCTTGGATCAGTTGTAGTATCAAGAACAGTGTTGGATGTTTGTTGATTGACAAGCTGTTCCTCCAGCTTGGAAATAATGAAAACTATTTCCCAAACTCTTTTTTTTTCCCGTCGGTTTGGGTTTTAGCCAGTGTATTCTTATAAGCCAAATGATAATTTGAGTTACTGGAAGCAACACAAAATATGCTCCCAAGTTCAATAAGCAAAAGCAATAGATCTAAATGACAAGCTCCATGTACCAGAAGAGGCCACACATTCATCTTTCTGTGGGATCAATTCGGGGCAGATGCGATATCACTTGTAAAACAAGCAGTGATTCTGTGTTCCCTGTAATGGATGTATTCTATTTCTACATCTTGAATCAACATGGGTTTTACCTGAGTTTACTAATCATAGCTACATTTATTGAGTACATACTATGCAGGGGTGTGTTGATAAATAGGCTCTTGGGGGAAAATAAAGCCCTGCTTTGTAGCATCTGCTGATTTCCATGGAGGAAATACTCTTGCCATGGTCAATTTCAAGCTACTGACATGACGTCACTGAACAAATGATCAGCCCCCAGCCACCTCCCCTACTATGGCTGATGCTATACATATATTAGCAATAACTTTCACAACACCCCTACAAGGAAGATATTATTGTTCCCACGCTGTCAGTGAGGAAGCAGGTTTGAAAAACGCTTTGCCCCAAATCGCAGAGCTAGTAAGAGGTGACTTAAGGATTAAACCAAGGTCTACATGACTCCCAAATCCACGGTTTTCCCAGTACATCACATTTCCCTGATATAATGCGGTGAATGAATGCGTGAATATGGTGGCCCACTAGTCACAAATCCTGGCAGGACTGGATGAGCAGGATTGTGTCTAGAGAAAGATCCAAGACTGCCCAAGAACTCCTGACCCAACCTTGAGAGACATGAAATTTCTCACAACTTACAAGATGGTCCGTACCCATTGGGTTAGTCAGGCAGTGTTATCTTGCGTAGTCCTGGCACATCTCTGTGTGATATAATTAACCCAGCCATGTGGTACCTACTCTGTGTCCAGCAGCACCAAGGTCAGTGTGTCTAGGGGAGAGTGTGGAAGGAAGTCCTCCGCACAGAAGGGGTCGGAAGGGACGCCATCATGCCCGCCCCTCCAACAGCTGCTGGCCGGCAAAGTATGTCGGTTTTCAATGATCCTGTGGTGTGACCAGAAGGGGAATTTTCAGCACATCGCAAAAGAGGTTTCAAATGAGTTCTTCAGGTCCGGGTTCTTTCTTCTGGTAACTCCGGATCTGCCAGCTTCTCCCTGTCTTTAAAACTGGCACAATCGTGTTCATCTCTTTATATCCCCAGGGGATTAATGAATTCATGTCTGTGAAGGCTATAAAACCCTCAGATGACAGGAAGCATACAAACACATATTGCTTTTCTTTTCCTCCCATGACTTGGTTTTCTGGATGTCACATCTTGCTATCGTAAGACTTAGACGTAACCAAAGCAAACAAAATAATTGCTTCCCATACTTATTGCTGTTGTAAAGGGGTCCTGTGTTATGAAATAATAATCATGACAAAAATAATAACATCTTGTGTCTGTGTAGCACCTTTCTTCTGAGGAGCTCAAAGCACTTTACAGACACAGGAAAAATCGTCAACAGACAATTTATAGGGAAAAAAATTGACTCATGTTGTAAGGAGTTACTCTGTGAGGGATAATGGTTCTGTTATTTTCACAAATTGACTGGCAAACACAGTATCTATTTCTGGTCTAAACCAGGAATGAAAAAGCCACGTAGGAGGAAAGCAAGGGGACTAGGGGTGAGCAAGGAGATCGAGAGGGCTCCTCTTCTGGTTATTTACCTGAACGCAGTCTAGACGCAGTCTGGGACAATTCTGACCCCATGACAAAAGGCTGCTCATTGACCTGGATGTTAATATCAAGGGACAGCTGCCTGCTTTCTAGACCTTCCTTGGGGTTCCTCTCTGGGGTCCAGACAGAGCTTGTTGGATCATCTCAGCAGATGTTGGAGGGTGAAGCTTGGAACCCATCCTCAGAGTGCCTCTCCTAAATGAATGGTAGGCCTCACCCTGCTTCTTAAATACTTGCCCCCAATTCCCTATGGCTTCTGAGTTTACCTCCCAATACTCGCCCAAAATCCACGAGGCGCAGACAACCAGCTATAGACCTCAGAGGGGACTCTCAAGCATCAGAAAGAGAAATTAAGTAAACAATCTCATTTACAATTGCATCAAAAGGAATAAAGTATCTAGGAATATATTTGACCAAGGAGACGGAAGACCTGAATGCTGATCTTGATGGAAAAAATTGAAGAGAACACAAACAGATGAGCAGATATCTCAGGCTCATGGATCAGAAGAATGAATATTGTTAAAATGACCATACTCCCCTAGGCAATCTACAGATTCAGTGTATTCCTTATCAAAATAACCAATGGCATTTTTCACAGAACAAGAACAAATAATCCTAAAGTTTGTATGGATCCACAAAAGACACCAATAGCCAAAACAATCTTGAGAAAGAAGAACAAAGCTGGAGGAATCACACTCCCTGGTTTCAAAGTATAGGACAAAGCTATAGTAATCAAAACAGTATGCTACTGACACAAAAACAGACACATAGATCAATGGAACAGAATACAGAGCCCAGAAATAAACCCACACTTATATGGTCGATTAACCTACAGCAATGGAGGCAAGAATATACAGTGGGGAAAAGACAGTCTCTTCAATAAATGGTGTTGGGAAAACTAGGCACTACATGTGAAATAATAAAGCTAGACCACTTTCTTACACCATAAACAAAAATAAACTCTACGTGGATTAAAGACTTGTAAGATCTGAAACTATGAAACTCCTAGAAGAAAACATAGGCAGTACACTCTTCAACATCAGTCTTAGCAATATATTTGTGGATCTCTCTTTTCAGGCAAGGGCAACAAAAGCAAAAATAAATAAATGGGGCTACATCAAACTAAAAGGCTTTTGCACAGTGAAGGAAACCAACAATAAAGCGAAAAATCAGCCTACTGAATGGGAGAAGATATTTGCAAGTGATATGTCCATTAAGGGGTTAATATCCAAAATAGATAAAGAACTCATACAACTCAATATAAAAAAAAAAAAATCTGATTAAAAATGGGCAGAGGACCAGAACAGACATTTTTCCAAAGAAGACATACAGATGGCCAATAAGCACATGAAAAGATGCTCAACGTCACTAATCATCAGGGAAATGCAAATCAAAACCATGATAAGATATCACCTCACCCTTGTCAGAATGCCATTTCAAAAACGACAAGAAATAACAAGTGTTGGTGAGGATGTGTGGAAAAGGGAACCCTTGTGCACTGTTGGTGGGAATGTAACTTGGTGCAGGCACTATGGAGAACAGTACAGAGGTTCCTCAAAAAACTAAAGATAGAACTATCATACAATCCAGAATTCCACTTGTGGGTATTTATCTGAAGAAAGTGAAAACACTAATTTGAAAAGAAATACGCAGCCCAATGTTCATAACAACTTTATCTACAGTAGCCACGATACAAAAGCAATCTAAGTGTCCATCATTCAGCTGAATGAACAGGTGAAGGGAGTGGGGGGGGGGATGGGCAAAATAGGTGAAGGGGATTAAGTGATACACACTTCCAGTTATAAAATAAATAAATCCCAGGGATGTAATGTACAGCATAGGGAATACAGTCAATAACACTGTAATAAGCTTGTATGATGACAGATGGTAACTAGACTGACAGCGATGATCATCTCATAATATATAAGAATATCAAATCACTATGTTGTATGCCTGAAACTAATATAGTATTGTAAATCAATTATACTTACAAAAATAATTTGGAAGTTATCGTATTTTACAAAAATAGTGCTGCCTTGTGAAATAAACCTTTTTCACTCTGAACAGAAATGAAAGTAGGGGGCCCTACAAAATGCATGCAGCCCACTCAGAAACACTAACATTGTTTCAAAGGGTTGCTGTTCTAGGTTAGGAATCCTTGCTCTGGAAAGGAACCTATTGGAGCGGGAACAAAAGTACCATGTATTTTGGGTTTGGAAGGTTGTCTTCCTGCAAAGAAAGCAGGGAAGGACAAAGTAAAGTAAGGAAAACTGAGGGCGCCTGGAGAAAAAGGCAAGAAAGGCGCTCAGCAGCAGTTTCTCTCTCTGTAGAGGAGAAATAAAAAGTTCTCAAATCCAACTTTGAACCCACTTGGCTTCCCCCAATTCAATGTTGACGCTGCCCAGGTGAGAGCAACCCAGTGTCCCCCCCCCCCACCCCAGGGGACTCAAACCCAGGGTGGGGACGGGCCACTGCACCCGGGAGGTATTGCCCCAGCTCAACCTCCCGGTCCATCCACCCCTTTCTTCCAGAAATCTTCGTTTCCCTGTGCTTCCCGTGGGATTTTCTGCCTCAACTCTGGGCTGCCCATTCCGCTCAGTTCTCAAGCGTGTTATCCAGGTAGATGGGTGTTAGTGAGAGAAAGTCTGGCGCGGGTAGGAAGGGGAGGCTGATCCCTGATTCTCAACACCTTTTCCAGCTCCGTGCTCCACGCAGCTGTGTGTATGAGAGAGAAAAACAAGGTGTGTGTGTGTGTGTGTGTGTGTGTGCGTGTGCGTGTGCGTGCGTGTGTGTGTGTGCGCTCACGCGTACGCAAGCAGAGTGGGCCGGAGCAGAGCTTTCATCACCGAAACGAAGAGTTCCTGTTTATAAACATTTGCTCACTATTTATATATGGGGAGGGAATTAACCACAAAACATGACCCACAACTTCAGGGCCTCCATTTTCACATCCTTCACACCACATACACTTTCTCTCTCTACCCCAAAGCCACTGAGTAGAAAATAATTTCTATCAGAACTACCAACAGGAAGAACACACTAAGGCCTGTGGAGGGGGTAGGGGAGACCCTCACGCTTGGCCTGTGGGGTTACTCTGGGAAAAGTTATCAAACGGGCAGAATGTGTGCCCCTATCAGTTAAATAGTCCCTTTTGCAGACTCTCTCTTCAACCCTTTCCTCCCGCCAACCGCCATGTAAAATGCTGTGCAGGACGGGGCCGGGGGGGCTGGGGGTTGGGCAGCTACGTGTCAGCTCTCTGATGGAGGTGGCAATGGCTTAAGGCATTTACTCTTTCCAGACCTTTTTGAAGCCCCCAAAGAGTTTGAGATCCAAACCAAAAGTATCTCTGTAGGATTTGAGGCACCATCTTGGGCAGGGGGGCAAAGCACCCATTTGTAGGAAAAGCGGAGCTCCAAGTGAGGCTGCCTACAATCCATTTGTGTCCTCAGCACCATCAGGGGGTGCCACCTAAATACAGCTTCCTCTTGGGGCCAGCCCCCCTGCTTCCCCCAAACCCGCTCTTACCCCCTCACCACCCACCCCCAGACATTTTCTGTGGAAACGGGCCAAGGACAGGGCCTCACACCCACCTCAGCAGATCATGGTGCATTTGACCAAATAATCCCAAACCCGGGCTGCTTTTGTAGAAACTTTTATCGATGGGACACTCCTTAGATCAGGGCCGTTTCATTGGGACAGACTAAAAATAATACAAGTCAATGGATATTGAGTGTTTAATATATGCCAAATTTGGTGCTAAATGTTTGACATACATGACCTCATTTTGTCCTTAAAACAGCCCTAGGAGGGAGACACTATTATTCTCCCCATTTTGTGATTGAGAAAACGGAGGCTTGGAGAAGTTAAGTAACTTGCCCAAAGTCACACAGTCAGCAGCAGGGCCAGGCCCCGAGTCTGTCTGATTCCAAAGCTTCTTCTCCTACTCTCTCCATTTGTACACAAAAAGATCGTTTTCTGGAAGGTTCTAAACCTCTCTTGCATTCAGTCCTAGACAGAATTAGCAGAAAAGCGTCTTCCATGGCAGAGGGAACCTGGGAGACAAAGCAGCAGGAAATGCACAGCAAACATAAGGTTGGTGCTGTGGGTGAAGGTCCGCAACCTCAAAACATTCAGCAGGACCGCCCCTCACATGCGGCCCCGACCACAAGCAGCATCCTCTCTAGACGGTATGTGGATCTGATGATGGTCCCCAGGTTGGAGCACGATTGCTTCTCCGAAAGGTTTCCAGCAAATGCCTCTAGGCTGTCCTCTTCCTTCCATCTTTCCTGTCTGCCTCCTTCCTTCCTCCCCTCTGCTAGTCCTGAGGGACAGGGCTCTGCTGGGTGACCTGGAGACACGACCCCTTCTGCATCTATTTCCTCATCTGGTTTGTAAAATGAGCAGAGTAGTTCCACTCCCGAGAGAGGCTGTGTGAATTAAATATGGTACAAAAATGAGCGACACGCACTAGCACGTAGCAGGTGATCAGAAAATGCTGGTGACCTCGTTCCGGTCATTTTCTTTCCTTCTCTCCTCGCTTTATGTTTTCCTTTCCTTCTTTTGGCATTGGACCATAATGGCAATTTTTTCACCCCCAGGATCCCCCAATCACTTCCACCATGTGTGAGTCATGCGTGGAGGGATTAACTGTGACCACCTTTCTTTTGCAACTAACGAATCTTGTGATCTGGGTGCTAAACTCAGTGTGGCCGCTGATGGAACATATGTGCTGTAAACAGGTAGAATATTTGAACTATCTTCTAAAATAATTTTAGATTTTGGATTGGAAGGTAACCTCTGAGGCTCCATCTTCTTCAGGCACCACTGGGAAGGGTGATGAATTAATTCAGCCGTGCCAGGAACTGCCGCAAAGTTGCAGTCTGCATCCCTGGAAAGGGTCCTCCTGGGCTGGATGGCACAGTTCACTCATCCCGGCTGCATCCTTGGGAGATGGGCGGGCCCTCAGCCCCCCTCCCCCTGGAACTTCTCAGCCTTGTCATTGGTGGCAGGAAGTTCTATATCACAACGGTGACTGCCCTGGTGCTTGGCTGGTCTCTGGAGACTGGGATGACCCAGGAGAAGGGGACTTGCCACGTCAACCACAAGAAGCAGAAAGAGGCTGAGACCTGGGAGTGGACCAGGTGAGGGACTTCCAGGCACCCAGCTGGGGAGGGTTCTGGCTGAAAGATGATTTGAGGAGAAGGGCTCTATAGGGATGGTGGTGGTTTTGCTTGTTTTTTTGGGGTCATCCTTTGAACTAGTAAGACGGTTCTTTCTGATGAGGGACTGAGCTTGTACTCCCTTCCAGCTGGTTTGGGGGCACTCCAACAGCAGGGATGTAAGCGCTTTGCAAACCATATTCCAAAGAGCACATCTAACCATAATTCCGTGTTCTCCTGTGGGAACGTTCCCCATCACGGCTTTTCAGCTCTTGCTTAGATGGCTAAGGAGTCGGGCTGGGGGCAGGCGACCCACTTTGGGTTCAGATCTACCAAGGCTGAAGCTAGCCAAAAACAGAACAAAAAGAGAAGAAGTTTGTCCAGGCTCAGATGGGGAATCTCAGACCCAGGGAGAGACTGCTCCAGGACACGAAGGCCGCAGATGGCACTCCAGGGTCACTGGGCCCCGGCGTCCTGCTTCCTGAGGTTCACCCTGAGTCCCGTCCAGAGCGCCATGCGTTAGCGTAACCAGAAACACCACCATGGCCAGCTCTGTGCCCAGGGCTGCACGGAGCAGCATAGAGAGAGCGGCCACTGCCCGTGAAAGGCAATCACCCCCCAAAGCAAACTCCCTTTCGCTCCCCAGGGCCCCCGGAGATCGCGATGCCCCAGCCGCTCAGTCCCCCAAATGTTCTCTCTCTTCCGGCCTCATCCATGTCAGTCTTTTGAAGCTCTGCTCTTATTCCATGAGCATCCCAGATCTTAAGAGGCTTCTCTCCCATGTCCCTTCCTTCCTCCCAAATGAGAAGCAGGTGTAAATGCTGCGTACCCGTTTTTCAAAACCAGGTGGAAGGCAGGGTGCAGGTCTGGGAGGATGAGTAAGGGCGAAAGAGAGACAGAGAGAGAGTGAATGGCATTACGGGACTGGAACTTGACTTCTAATTTGCAGGACAGGGGAGGGAGGAGGTGTGCTGGGCTCATAAGGTTAAGGCAGTGGCGATATGGGGCTGGGGTCCCTGCACGTTCCCCAGGCCAGGGCACTGTCATGAGGGCTGCTCAGAGGCCCCCCATACTGGAACACAGTCACCAGCTTCCTTCACTTGACATTTACCACCAACTTGGGGATGTCTTCCATCTCTCCAATTACTTCTTCATGGCAAATACATGTGTATATATTGTATCATGAGTGCACTCGTGTGTGTGTGTGTGCGTGTGTGTCTGTGTGTATCCTTACAAGGAAAACTTATCCTCCATAGTAAAACAACAACAACAACAGCAAAAACCCAGTATTAATTATGTTTTGGATTGACTTCACAGAGGTCTGGGAACATAATTTAAGTAAAAAACTATACTCGTGATTCCAGCGCTATTATTCTTATTTGAATTGTAACCCTAGGAATTTTCCAGCCTGTCAGCCAAACCAACACTTGGGCAGATTGACAGTTTCAAAAGCTAAAATCATTCCAGTCTTCCCCTACCTCCTGGGAGAGGCTGGAGATTCTGGAGCCCTAGCGGGACTGTGTCCCTGCTCCTATGGCTCCACCCACTTCCTGGGGCTTCCTGACTTACTTTAGCCCTCAGGTGGGTGAGATGCTCTTGAACACGTCAGTAGATCTGCCTTCGAGTGTACTGGGGTTCTGCCTGCTTCTCGCTCCGTTCAGTGTGCCCTGGCCCATGACCTGCTCACAGAGCTCTGAGCAAACCTCACCCCAGTCTTCTACCCTCGCCGCTCACCTGGGGCAGGTGGAGGGCTGTCCTGTGTGGGCAGTCAACAAGAGGGCCTCCCTCTTGCCCTCACTTGTTAGCCTCTTCCTGACACCGAGGGATGACAGAATGGTACCTGAACCCCGCCTGCCGAGGGATTTGAACCAAGAATCCCAAATTCTACAGCTTCTGTGCCAATCGAACCATCTGGCTTCCTTTGGTTCCCATGTTTCTACAACACGTTCCTTCAGTGTTGTGGAACGTAATTCATTATACATCCATTAGGGATACAGATCCTCACTTATACACGTGGCAAACATAGGTACCTATAGGTTGCATAGCACAGACACATACATATATATACAAAATGTGGATGGTGTATTCCAACTCGGAGACCTGCACGCTCACAACCGCACTGCCACAATCCTCTAAGGGCTCCACAGCCAGCCGGGTCTTGATCAGCCACGGGCTCCCTGAGGCCCTCCTGGCCTCCATAACTCACCTCTATGCATTCATAATGGTATTTTGCTGCATTACAGGGCATTTTCCTAACAGGAGAGGACTTCCATTTTGTTTAGGTGTCAATGAAAACAGAACTTTCTCCGATGACTGAAAGAACTCTCCACAGATCAGATTCTGGCTCCACACATTGCAAACTCTGCTTCTGCTTCCCCATGGACCTGGTTCTGGACCCAGAGGCCACAGGATTTATATGGTGATGTGACCCCAGGCGCTGTACCTTCACATGTCAATGCCCTACAAGCCAGCACGGGTACCGAGAGGGAAACAACTTCTACGCCAGAACAGCTAGGAATCACTTGGTATATACTGAAGAGACGGCACACTGCATAAACATCCCACTCAGTCCAAATTCAATATCCCCCCAGTGTAATTTTCCCTTAGCCAGATCCCAAAAATGCTCAAAGCCACTTCAACACCATGAGAAACTAGTGAGGCGTGTAGAGGCAAAGTTGGGTTGGAAAGAGACAAAAGTCTTAACCTACTTATCTTGCTACTGCAAATTTTACAAAGTACATGCCCACGTGAACGGATTATTATGGCGTCTCCAGGTCCGAGGGAGGGATGGTGCAAGTGAGGGGCCCTGAGGTTAAACTTTATTAACCTCCTGGTAAAGTCACCTCTGGGAATAGGATTTGGCAACCGCTGATCAAAGGGATAAAGGAAATCAAGTATTCCAGCTGAAAGCAAAGCTTTAGCAGAGATGTGCAACACTCAGGACTCTGCGGTGAGCAGAAGTTCATCTGGGGGAACAGTTGTGGGCCTGAAGTGTGGAGAGGATGTTGATCTGAAAGGCAGGCCAAGTGCAAAATACAGAGGGTTGCAAACGTTGGGGTGAGACATCTCAATGTCAACTGTACAGTGAGAAGCTTTGAAGATTTGCCCAAGGCTCAATGCGCGGACGGCCCCTCTCAGAGCCAAGCTTTGGAAAAATGAATCAGGGATGGGTGGATGGGAGGGAGGGAGACCAGCTCGGAGGCATCGGCTGCCACGTCCTGCATTTTAGAATTCTTTGGGACAGAAACACACACTCCCTGACTCAGTAGCCCTGGGGCAGTGCCGATGCCTCTTCCTGCCCTGACCCTGTAAACCCTGGGATCTGTCCTCAACCCAGCTTTACCTGTGGGGTTGAGATCTCCAGAACTGCGCTCCACAGCCCATCACGGTCCTCCCTGGGTACTGACTCTCAGCAGTGTGGCTCTGATTGACCCCACCTCCACCAGCGCCCTTGCTGCTGGTCTCCCCAGGCCAGGAGGCAAGAGGACACAGTGGCTTCATTCCAGGAAGAAATAAAGAGCCTCCATGGGGTGGTGGCCTTGGGACTGGCATGGTGGGGACCAAGGGGAGAGACGGCCAACCTGGCAACTAAGTGTATGCAGACAGCAAAGACGATGGAAGGAAGGATGTTTGCGTGTTTAGCTGCAGGGGCAGCCCACAGAGTGTGAATCAATGCACTTGGTCAGGACGTGTCCACTTGGAGGAGAGTGGCGTCCAGCTGCTTCATTTTTAGAGCTTCATGTGTTTGGGTGTTGGTCATGGGGAGGTCAGAGTGCCTCCTTTACCTCTTAGCACCCCCTCTGCTCTCCCCGGGTGGTGTGACCAGTGTCCCGGCTCTAACTTCAGGGTAGCACAGGGACCTGGGCCACTGCATTGAGTTATATACTCGCTATCCAGGGCCAGTGTTCGTGGTGCACTTGCTACAGTTGACCTTGTCCTTTACGACAAGCACCCATGTGACTGGCCAGCACCCCTGCCACGGTGGTTGGTGACTTTTTATTGTGGTAAAATGTATGTAACATTTACCCTTTTAACCATTTCAAACTGGCATTAAGTACATTCACGGTGTTGTGCAACCATCATCATCCCTTTCCAGATCGTTCTCATCCTCCCAATCTGAAGCTCTGGGCCCACTAAAAATTAAGCCCTCATTCCCCTCTCTCCCGACCTCCCATCCTACCTTCTGTCTCTAAATTTGACTCCTCTAGGTACCTCATATAAGTGGAATCATACAACATGGGTCCTTTTGTGACCCTGTTTCACGTGGCATAATGTCCTCAAGGTTCATCCTCGTCGTAGCAGGTGTCGGAATTCCCTTCCTTTCTAAGGCTGAATGATATTCCATGGTATGGATATATCACATTTTGTGTATCTACTCATCCATCAATGGACACTTGTGTTGCTTCCACCCCTTGGCTATGGTGAAGAGTGCTGCCATGAACATGGGTGTACAGATATCTGTTTGAGACCCTGCTTTCAATTCTTCTGGGTACATGCCCAGAAGCAGAACTGCTGGATCATGTGGTCATTCTATGTTTAGTTTTTTTGAGGAGCTGTTGAGTATTTTAAATAGAACACCTGTCATAAAATATATACAAGTGCTACTCAACATCTCCACATGGTATCTAGGTGGCAGCTCAAAGGCAAAATATTCAAAAGCAAAGTCTTGATTTTTCCCTCAATCCTAACCCCCCCGCAATGCTCCCCACCTCCATAAATGGTATTGCCACGTGGCCAGGGCTGAAACACTTGGCATCATTAGTGACTCCCCGCTTTTTTTCACTCTCCACATCCAACCCAGCAACAAATCCCTATAAGCTCTATTCTCACAATAGAGCCAGAACCAAATCCCTTCTCGCCACCTCTGCTGCTATCACTGGGCCCAGCCCACCACTGCTTCTCACCCCAAAGGCTGCAATAACGTCCTAAGATGCCTTCACTCTTGTCCTTCCACCATCCAGTCTCCATCCAGCTGCTAGAGGGATCCATTTTAGATGTCAGTCAGATTGCATCACTCCTCTGACCAAAACTTCTGAAGGCTTTTCATCATAATTAGAAAAAACCCACAAAAGCTCCCAGCAAGTCCTTACTCTGGCATAGGAGACAGCCCATCTCCTGGCCTCCCGTCCCACCACTGTTGTCCCACCTGCACATCTGGCCTTGACTCTTCCTCAGGCATTGATTGGCTGGTGCCTCGGGGCCCTGACCTTGGAAGATGCTTCCCACAACTCATCACATGGCTTATTCCGATGCCTCCCCCTCTGAGAGGCTCCCCCAATGATCCCATCAAAAGTAGCAGCCCAGTCTCCCAGTCTTCTAATTTGGCTTCACTCCTCTTCACACACTCAGCACATTACCTGATTCTCTATCTCTCCTTCCAGAGTGTAAGCTCCATGAGGGCAGGGAGAGGCTTTGGTGGCTGCTGGGTGGCTTCCCTGGGTGCACGGGATAGCACCTTTCCCCCTCACCAAAGTGCTTCCCATTAGCATCAACACATTCCTGTCTCCAGGCCAGTTCACTTCTGTGGACACAGGAAAGGAGAAAAGTGCTGAAATCCACTCACTTGACACATGGGCAGATTCAGGGCTCTGGGGTTCCCAGATCCTGTGACCAGTGACTTTTAAAAATATTTTTATTGGCATATAGTTAATTTACAATGTTGTGTTAGTTTCTGCTACACAGCAAAGTGAATCGGTTATACATATACATATATATATATATGTATATACATATATATGTGTATATATATACAATCCTTTTTAGATTCTTTTCCCATACAGGTTATTACTGAATATTGAGTAGAGTTCCCTGTGCTATACAGCAGGTCCTTATTAGTTACCTGTTTTATATATAGTCGTGTGTATCTGTGAATCCCGATCTCCCAATTTATCTCTCCCACCCCTGCTCCCTGGTAACCATAAGTTTGTTTCCTACATCCGTAACTCTATTTCCGTTTTGTAGATAAGTTCATTTGTACCCTTTTTTTAGATGCCACATATAAGTGATATCATATGATGCTTGTCTTTGTCTGACTGACTTCATTCAGTATGACAATCTCTAGGTCCATGCAATGCAAATGGCATTATTTCGTTCTTTTTTATGGCTGAGTAATATTCCACTGTATATATGTACACACAGCAGTGACTTTTAACTTACAGAATCATAGCCACCCTCATCAGCAGTGTGGAAAGTGCACACAGAGACGACTTTCAGTGCTTTAGGAAGGTCTCAGGCCCACAAACAGCTCCAGCCACTAACTAACATATCGCCATATCTTAAGTTTTACCGTTAGTCATTCTTTTCTTTGTTTAGTCCTCTCACTAACCTTATGCCTATTTGACACATGAGACACCTAGGCTTTCAGTCACCCAGCCAATGTAGCAGGACTGGAGCTCTAGGGTCCGTGTCCTCTTCACCAGGTCAGGCTACCTCCCGAGGGCCCCCTGACCTCCCTGTGAATGCAATGATTCTGGGCAGCACTTCCTTAATGGTATTCTTCAGAGCACTAAGATCACCAGATAAGGAATGGAACGGACAGATGCTTAAGGAGGGGTGGAGGGGGCAGTGGCTGGAGAAGCAAAATCAGAAACAGCTTCCAAAGTGCTCCCGGGTTATTTTGGGTTTGAAAAATCTTTGTTCTAAGGTCCAAAACATTAGTATGAACCTGGCAACGGGAAGCAGCAAGACCTGATGACAAATTGTCCTAACCGAGAAGCACTTTGAGCTTCTTGGAAAGAAATTGCTGCATTGAATGGGGCCGGAAACTGGGCATTATTCTTTCAGACCCTCATCTCCCCTAAGCTAGTCGCTTGAGCTTTCAAAATAGTCATTGGGTTCAGCTCTTCAAGAGTGACCCTATAATATATTGTTCAAACAAGTGTGCTTTTGAGAATAAAAGGGGGAACTCTTCACAGTTATTCTGGACCACAGTGGGGATCGGACTGTCTGGGCTAACAGGATGCACAGTCTCCTAGCTGTGTCTTCTAACCATGAGGAATTGAGCGACGATCTAGCATTTTAATGCACCAGAGAAGGAAGTGAAATTCCCAGCCCCGCCCCTACTGGAAGGTACAGCCTCATCGTTGCCACTGGTGTCCCTGCCACCCCCTGCTCCTTCCCTGGGCCCCGGGTCTAATTAATGCCTTTCCCTAAAGGCCTAAATTCTCCTTTGAGTCTCTTGCATCATATATCAGCAGAGGAATGCCGATTTCAACCACTCTTTCCTGACCCCTAGATTTTCCCAAGCACGCCCCTTGAAATGACCGCTTCTGGGTGCTTCCAGGTACTTCCACCCGCCCACCTGCAGTGAATCGCCATCTGGCCCTGCTGGTGTTGCCCTGGGTCCCTGACCACAGGCTTTGGAAACGTCTCTTCAGCAGGGTCCTGCTTACACTGATCTGTTTAAAGGTCTGTTCCCTCGCCCAGAACAGGAGCAGAGAGCAGCAGAGCCGCCGAATGCAACTCTGCTAAGATCAAAGTGAGAGCTGGCTGAGGCTTCACGTCTGCAACCTCCCAGCGATCCCTTTGTGCTCACCCGGTGAGCAGAAGTGATGGTGAGCTAGTGTGCAGAGACCAACAAGACCTGAGCCCGAAGAAGAGTGCTTTCTGAAGCTTGATGGCTATAGCCTGTGTCAGCGGTGCTTCGACACTACCGCAGCCCAGCACATAGCAGGTGCTCAGTAAATATCACCTGACTCATTGAACCATCATCGCCATGGACCACGCTGAGCCCGGTTGAGTCAATGTGATGGACGGGGTCGAGGGCTTCACAGTGAATGCTGGAATGTTAGCGCTAAAAGAGATCTTAGAAATCATCCAATCCAGCCCCCCAAATGAGAGGTTTCCGATGAGAAACCCAGGAGAGGGCCCTGAGAGGTAAGATGACCTGCCCACAATTTGCTAATGTCAGGAGCCACACTAGGCTCAGCTCTCCTGACAGCTAACCCTCTGCTTCTCTGCCTACACCACATGCCCCAGGCTAGCTGGGCCTCTGATCACCACAATTGGCCTGATATCTCACAGCACGACCCGGACACAGCCTCAGCACCAGAAACCCGCACTTTGGCCTGTAACCCTAGCTCGATGTCTGACCACACTCCTGTACCCCCCTGCCCTCCCCTCAACCCCAGCAAAATGACTCTCTCCCTCCTCCTGGTGTGATTTATTCGTCTCTCATGCCGCTATCCTGTACCTCACACCGCTATCCTGTACCTTTCCCCGCTGTATTCCTATTGGGTCCAGAGGTACCTGCCTTCCTTACAATTTTACCAGGAACAATATCTTTTTCTTTTTGATTCTCTAACACTTCCATTGTGCTTAACACTCATGTATTATAGGAATAAGTGACTTGCTGTGTGACCATGAGCCAGTTGTTCACCATCTCTGAGCCTTCTCTGGGATCTATAGAATAAACATGATCCTGCTGACCTGTATACAGCATGGCTGTGTTCTAATGTATATACAGTCGCATAAGGATCTTGGAAATGCAGACTCCAGCAATGGTGCTCAAGAGTAGATGCCTGGTACTGAGAGCATTTCTTGGAGACTGAAAGGGAACTTCTCTGTCTGTGATGCAAGAAATGGAGGATGGTTCTGAGTGGCTCCAAGCTCATGCAAAACTCTGTGTATCTGAGCACCTGGCCCGGAGCCCAGCGTGAGCTTTTGGTGGGGGAGGAAGGAACCTGGAACCTGGTAGGGGTCTGAGGGTGCAGACGTCTTGTGGCGAGAGGGCTTGACTACACACTGGCCCTCCTCTTCGAGCCGCCCTGAGTGCTGCCCCGTCGGGTCTGTCCAGGCCGCCTGCCCGCAGCGGCAGCCAGGGAGGGAAGCGCCTCCCTCGTCAGCTGGGTTCCTAGCGCTGCAGATGGAGCGGGGAGCTGGCTGCTTTTAATTAGAGGCGCTCCTTTCCTGTTTTCCATTGGCGGCCAGCTTCTGCGTTTCCCCGCACCCCCTGCTGCTTCCCAAAAGCAACTTTTTAAAAAAAAGAATCCAAACTGTCTGGAATGAGAAAGGAGAAAGCTATCATTATGTGAGCTGCGTGGTGGTGGCTTCTGCTGGCTCTGCAGTCGTTTGGAGGTTGTCAAAGGGATGACCCTACTGTCCAGACGTGGCCTACGGGCCTGGTGTCAGTTGTCTTCTGCTAATACCATCAGCTCTTCTTGTACATACTGAGCCCCTGTGGGGAGAACACAGCCCTACCAGCCTCTGATCCCGATTAGAACCGGCTCCCTCTCATGGCTTGTGGAGCCCATGTCCACTTAGAACAGAAGGGGCTCCAGAAGGCTGCCTGAGTTAGCAAACAAGAATACAGGGCACCCAGTTAAATGTGAACTTCACACACACGGCGCACAACTTTTAGTGTAAGTCTGTCGCAAATGTTGCATGGGACATACTTTTAAAAATATAACATGTAGGACATAGTTGCATTACAAAAACGATTCTTTGTTGCATTACAAAAACGATTCTTTGTTGATCTGAAATTCACAGGTAACTGGACGTCCAGTTTTGCTTTGTTTTTTAATCTGGCAACTCTTTTCTGAGGTCCACAGAGAGTCCCAGACCACAAACCTGAAAAGTCCACTCTCCCCAAGAGTGGGTTGTATGGAATGTTTTCCATCTGGGAGAGGTCAGCAAAACCAGGCGGAACAGAGGGATGGCTGTCTTGCGTCACCAGGATAAAGAAGAGAGACTTCTCACACCTAAAGGCATCCACGTTATAGGTGCCTAGGCTTGTTTGGAAATGTCAGCATTCAAGGGGAAGATGACAGAGACGGTCCCAGGCCACAGGGCCTGCAGATGAACCTGGTCTGCCCAGAGGCCAGTGGCCTGACCAAAGAAGGAGGAAGAAAACCATGGGCCAATTTTGGGGGGCACAAGTCGTTGGTCATTAACTCCCAGCCGTTTTGGTACCTCCACTCCTGCCGTGGTCTGCTTTGACGCCGGCTCTGGCCCTACTCCAGTATGCGTCAGATGGCCTACAGCCTTAATCATTTAGCTCAAGTTTAATTTTATTTGAGAACGGTTTACAAACATAGAGAACTCTCAGACATCATAAGGAGAAGATTCAGAATCTCTGCACTGGAAACTAGAAAGTTCTAGAAGATCCGTGAAGGAGAGGCAGAATAGTAGGGCAAAGTCTCAACCCTCAGGGTCATCTGCTGGAGGAAGTGGCCGAGTGGAGTCTGGAAGGAGAGAAGTGGCCTGAAAACCAGGCAGATGGGAGTGGTCTGCCCGGAGAGGAGGGAGACCCCCAGGAGAGCCTCAGCCCTGAGGGCAGAGCAGAAAAGGAGGAAGAAGGTTCTCACAAAGAAGAACGTGGGGCTTCCCTGGTGGCGCAGTGGTTGAGAGTCCGCCTGCCGATGCAGGGGACACGGGTTTGTGCCCCGGTCCGGGAAGGTCCCACATGCCGCAGAGCGGATGGGCCCGTGAGCCATGGCCGCTGAGCCTGCGCGTCCGGAGCCTGTGCTCCGCAACGGGAGAGGCCACAACAGTGAGAGGCCCACGTACCGCAAAAAAAAAAAAAAGAAGAACGTGCAGCCTGCTGTTACTTATAAACTGCGATGGAGGTTGAGAGGCTCTCTATCAGGTTTCCCCCTTATGTAAATGACAATTCACAATGCACCGGTCCTGATAATTTAAACCCTCTCTGTTCACGGAGCGCTTTGTGCTTCCCCTTTGTTCTCCTCTCCAATTCCCCACTTCAGGAACCGAGATCTGTGAAATTGCACGTGGTCGATAGGGAAGTACATCAGAGCTGTTCTGAACTGCCATCCTCCCGCCTCCACCCTCCCCAGCTCTGGTTTCGTCTTGGATATCAATTACGGGCTTTTCCATAAGCCGGCTAACGCGTTTTCAAAGCAGGCACATCCCCTTCCCATGTTTTGACAGTTTGGCTTGAGTTGAAATACAATTAAAGTTTTCGAAAACAAGGCTTTGAAACACAATCTCCACACTGTGTACATGTTGGTTGTTGTTTTTTTGTTTTTTTGGTTTTTTTCTCCTTAAGGGTTGGGTTTTTGCTTGCTGCGGCGCAATGACTTTGCCCTTCACTTTCTGCACTCCAAACAAACACTGGTTCTAGGCCTTCAGCTTTTCTAGCGCTGCATAGCTGAGAGTGGAAAAAATAACATCTGAGACAGGATGGGCTTTTGATGCTACCTCCTTATGACAGACACATCTGAAACCCACCGCTGGTGAGTCACTTGCATTCTGTGCATACCCTCTCTGAGGAGCGGGAAGTGTGGGTATTTTAAAGCCTGAGGCCAGGAGAAGTTTTCAGCTGCATCTTGGCCGGCACCCCTCCCGTGACGAGCACAGTGGCCTGGCTAAGCGTGGCCCCGTCTCCTGCCAGCCTCTCTTTGTTCTCTTTGCCCTGGTTTTGCTTGTGGGCTAGGAAGCCAAGTCGAAAAAGCACAGAGCTAGCGAATTTACAAAACCAACAAGAACTTCAAAAAAAAAAAAAAAATCAGCAACAACAACAACGGGGGCCCGGCGGTTGGTAGGGGCGGCTCTGTGGCCAAAGAAGAAATGAAGAAGTCGGGTCCCCGCCAGCGTGACTCCTAACCCAAGTCGTTAGCTGTGGGAGTGGCCTGACTCTTCTCTTCCACTGTCTCCAAAGGCCAAAGAAGAACAAGGAGGGGGAAAAAGAAATAAAGACACAGAATCGAACCGAAATGACTCTGGATGAAAGATTTTTTTAAAAAAGAAGGACTTGGTGGAAATGGGCCAGATGTTGCCATGAAAGAAGTTATAAATCCTCAACTTGTTTGGGAAAGCAGGTCCAGGGAGGGGGCACTGGGAGCTTCTGAAGATGCCGCCTGGCGGGGCCAGGGGCAGCCCAACTGGCCTCGTCATCCAGCGCCAGTGGGAGACCTCAGCTTCCTCTGTGGAAGGAGGAAGTCCTTCCGGAACATCGGCCTCTGATGATATGGAGAGGCAGTGGATTCATGCGAGAATCCATGTTGCGCTAATGTTTTTGTCGTTGTTGACAGTTTTCTTAAAGAGGTGGAGTCGTTTGGGAAACGCAAGCCCGTTCAGCATTTTTAGTCCAAGAACGCGGTACGACCCCTGAACCGCTTGGGAGCCGTGTGAGCCACAGAAGCACCCCAACTGTGACGCAGTACTTCTATTGTCACAAATGCCAGTTGCCTCCTCGTCCTAATGGAACCTAAAGGTTTTGTGGGTGGAAGAAAATCCCTGAGTGGCCCCAAGCAGCTCCAGAAGAGGTCAGATTACACAAAGCATCACGGATTCTTGGAGGGGTTTATCACGACATGCACCCTCCTCAGAATGGCTTTGTGGGAGGACTGGGGTGGTGGTGGAGGGTGTCTGGGATCACTCACAGAGGCAGCCCACGGGACACACAAGGCACAACCACGTGGATTAGTCTCCTACCACTGCTATAACTAAATGACCACAAACTTGGTGGCTTAAGTAACACACGTTTATCACCTTACCATTCTATAGGAGTCTGACACGGGTCTCATTACACTAAGACCGAGGGACAGCAGGGCTGCGGACCTTCTGGAAGCTCCAGGAGAGCATATGTGTCCATCCCCTTCCAGCTTTTAGAGGTATCTCTTGGTACCTTTCTCCCGATCTTTCACATCTCCTCTGACTCTCCTCTTCTCCCCCCGCCCCCGTCTTCTACTTTCGAGGATCCCTGTGATTACACTGGGTCCACTTGGAGAATCCAGGATAGGCTCCGTGTCTTAAAGTCAGCTGAAGAGCATACGTAATTCCCTCCGCAACCTTCATTCTCCTTCACCATGTAACCTAACACCTTCCCAGGTTCTGGGGATGTGGCTGGGGACATCTTTGGGGGCCACGATTCTGGGAGGGTGGTCTGTAGTATCCTTTGTGAGTCTCACCGAGCATGAGACAGTTTCTCATTCATAATAATGTAACTGATATAATACACATATACTATCCCCCAGGCATGGCTCTAAGCACATCATATGTATTTAATCTTCATGACAGTTCTGTGATGTTAATGTTTGCCCCGCTATACACATGAGGAGACCATACAATGTCCACGGCCGGTAAAGGGTGGAGACAGGGCTAGCACCCAGATTCCAGGTGCCCTAGATAAATACAGGGGTATCGCTCTCTAAATCCCCAGGACAAGCCCACCTAGCCCCTTGATCCCGTAAGTCCTCCTGCAGAGAGAGCGGGCTCCCTGTTATGTCAGAGGCCCTACCCAGCAGGCAAGGGTGAGTTATAAAGTTCAGTTCATCCTGCTGGCCTCACACCGTCTGTGTCCTGACCACATGAAGCTGAGTTTCCAGCTAAGAATTTGCAGGAGCCAGAAACACATGCAGCCTGGCATGCTCGGCTTCGACCGTGACAATACAAGCTGGTGACAGCTGATGCATGGAAATTGTCTTGCTGCTTTTTTCCCTGAGTGGAGAGGGCCTTCTGCAGAGGAGAGGAAACTGGCATAAATTAGAATGTGGTCCCACCCTTCAAGGGACCCTGGAGTCATCTGATTGGAGGGGAGAGCGTGCACGTTCACACGGGGAGGTTGCCTACTTATTTGTGTCCCCTCCTCAGCCTGGTCCTGTGACCCCCCTCTGTGGAGGGCCCCCTGCCCACCAATGTCTTCTTGACCTGCCCACAATGACAGAGGAAAGTCAGAGCTGGACACCCAGACTGGGGGTTGCCCCCAGCCCCTCAATATTTTCAGAATTTGGTCCAAGATGCAACGGCCGGGCCCCAGTTGGCAAGATCGACCCTAAACCAGAGAGAATTGAGAGCCAATGTGAAGGTCCTCAGGGCCCCAGGGAAATCGGCCAAGAGAACCTCCACCGCCAAGTTCCGCAAATTTCACAAGTTTGTTACAAACCCCACAAGTGTTGTTCGGTTGCTTAAAAACGATTTAATTTTTGCAATCTCTCAGAGAGAGGGTGCCCCAAATTAAAATTGATGTTTGAAAAACAGCAGCTATGGGGGGTGAAAGATGGCTCTTCTCTAAGGAGGAAAGCCGGCAGGAATGGGGAAGCGGCCCAGTGTCAAAGCGAAGGGAACCTTTAATTCCAACTCCTGAGACATGAGATGCCAGGCGATGGAGCCTGTTCCCCCGTTAAATAGCTAGAAGAGCCATCTTCGTGCGAGCCACCTGGCAATGTGATTGCCATCAGAACCCTGAGCACCGGGGGAGAAAGGAGGACCCCCCCCCACCGCCGTCACGGTGGAGCTGAGGCCTCAGACAAGCCTGGGTTGGAATCAGAACTCAGACGCTCACTTCACGGCTCTGACAAGATGGTCAGCTTAGCTGAGTCTCAGTTTCCTCGACTGCAGAGGGAAGGTGAGCGGTTGGGCCCGGGCATCGCGGGGATGCTGGGATGAGACCGTGGTGCTGTGAAGCTCGCAACCGCTGGTACTCTGGGGGCCCTTGATCACGGTCGTTGCTATCACTGTCACCTTCCATGTCATTACTCCTGGCTTTGGTGTCCTCATCAAGATGGCCTTCTTAAGAGGTCATTTACAGGTCAGGACCCTGTGTGACCTCTCACGCTTCTCACACAATCGCCATGAGGCCAGAGGGCGAAGGGACGACCTGCGTGAACTTGGATGAGAGAGGTCTGCCTGGCCCAGCAGCAGGCACGACGCGGCCTCGGTTCAGCACAGGTGTCCCGAGCACACGGCCCCGACAGACGGCACAGCTGCAGCTGCGGCACCCGTGTCACCTGAAGCCTGTCCCTCCCCTGCGCCTCTCACACCCCTGGATCAGCAGCGAGCACATCTGAGGGCTCCGCATTCACAGCCGGGGCCGGAGTGCCCAGAGGGGAGGCGCCTGCGTCGTGGAGAGACGGTCGGCGCTGGTGACCCTCCAAGAGGTGGCCACTGCCACGCAGGCGTCGGGGGAGGGACACGTGCCAGGGCTGCAGCTTTCCAACCTCTTTGCTTGAACGTGATGCTGACGGCATATAACCCGGCCCACATTTTACAGCTAAGCACCAGATGGCTGTGTCCGTGGTGTCGCTCTTGATACCTTTCAATTGCCTCGCTGCCTGACATCATTCAAGTCACCTGGCTTTCCCCAGCACCGGCCTGGCACACGGGCAGGTTTGGTTGTCGTCTACAGGACGGCCCACCCTGGCCTGCACGAGTGGCCAGGGACAGCTGAGTGGTGGGCTCCGGGGACTGACTCACCCGCAGTGGCCACACAGGGTGCCTAAAAGGCGGGAACGCCAGGGAGCTCCGGGTCTCCCCAGGGAAACTTTCCTCGCAGGGTGCTAGGCATGCTGACCTTCCACCTGGGCAGCAAACGGGATGGCTGCAGGGACCCACGACTTGGCCCTGTGACAAACAGCAAGTGACCACACCCACTCCTGCGAGTACAAACCACATGTGGCTTTGTGGCTTCGAGGGTCTCGGGAATTCTTTTCTGTTTGCTAAATGCCTCTCTCCTGGGGGTAGGGGGTTAAGATGCTGCATTCGCTCCGAGTGGACAGACCTGGGGGATGTCAGTTCCAGAAAGAAGAAGAGGCACCATACACACACACCGCAGGTGAATCAGCCTGCCTGGCCCTTGGGAATCTGACGACCTCCCTCAAATGTCCAACAGTCATGCACAGTGGACACCAATCAAAAGAAAAGCCAAGAGGACAGTAGTGAGAGCAAGGGGCGCCAGGCTGTGTTTTAAGAGCTTCACGTGCGTTAACTCGTTTAATCCTCATGACAACCCGACGAGCTAAGTGCTGTCCTTACCCCCATTTCACAATGAGGAAACCAAGGCAGGTTAAAGAACACGCTCGAGGTGACAAATGTCGTAAGCGATGCTGCTGGGCTTTGACCACTTAGTCTGACCCACAATGGGAACACTTCTGACTCCAGGGACTGTGTTCTGGATCTGGACACCAAGCTGGATAATGACAGGACACCTTGCAAAGCAAAGAAAGAGGATCTAAAGATGCCCAAAGCCTCCTTTTGGCAGAGGGGAAAGACAGGTGAATGAGACAGGCCAGGTTTCTAAGCTGGCTTCCCTCCCAGGAAAGACCTTCTCTCCAGGTCTGAGAGGACCTGGCAAGACCTTCTTACTCCACCAGAATGAATCTCACAAGTGCTGGAAAAGCACAGCTACCCCCAAACCCTGACCCCAGCCCCACTGTGCAAGGAAGTGCCCCTTGTAGTGGGCTGTGGCAGTCACTTGCGTGGTCAGGGTTTCCAACTGCAAACAGAAGAGGAAACCACGCCAGGAAGAAGCTCACTTGACCAACGCCATGTGCAAGCGTGTAGGGGACCCCGATGCATACGGGGTCTCGGGAGGACCGGAAGGCCGGGCTGGGTGGGGCTGCCTCCCCAGAGGATGCCGTGTGCTCGGGGCTGAGCTGCTCTGGGAGAACCAGGGGGAAGGGCTGGCGAGGAGCAAGGAAGGGACGCTGGTCCAGAACCCCACTCTGAAGACGAGGGCACTTCCTGAGAGCCGGCCTGAGGCCGCTGGAGCAGTTCCAGGAGACGCCCCGGGGGCACTGCCCGGGCCTCGTCCGTGGGCCTCCACCTGCCTGCGGCCGGTGCAGCAGCCAGTCGCCCCTCCCTCCCGCAGGTGACCTCTGGCCCGGCCCCAGTGAGCTGAGCCAGCCTCCACCCACACAGAACACAGCAGGCGGGTTCCCTGGAATCACAGCCATTCCCCGCGGCTGTTTCACAAGCCTCTCAGGATCTGCCGTGTGTCTCTGGACTTGAGGCATGTCAGGGGCAAGGTGGCCAGGAATGCATCTGGGTCCTTGTGGAGCCAACGGGCATTTGAGCTGATGCCTCCTACACGGGCAGGGCAGGGAAGGGGGAGCAATCTGATCAGAAAGCAGAAATCTTAGTTTGATTCCCATCTCTGCCACGTGCAGGCTGCCGACTGGAAGCGTGTCACCTTCCTCAGAAAAACGCGGATAATCAGACCCATCCCACAGAATTGTACGGCTGTGACCTGAGTTACTGGGTCACTTATTTGCTGAGCACTTGAGCACCCATTGTACGTGGAGCACTGGCAGTGAAAGGGCTTTGAAGTCAGAAGAGTACCCCATGGGCTGGAAGGAGGAAGGGCTGCTTGTCTCAGGAGCAGAGCTCCTGGGGTGAAAGGTAGGCCGAGGAGGGGGCCTCCAGGGGCCTCTGCCCGAGCATCGAGAAGTGTGGGAATCAGGGGCCTCCCATATACTTGGGGTGCCAGGTAGCGTCTGCACCTGGGACCACCGCTTACCTGGCCTACAGGTGACTCCCTGCAGCCAACCCCCAGGATGGCAGAGTGCACCCTGTCTCTGCCTGGGCAACAGCAGCATGCAGAGAGGGGACGAACCCTGCTCCAGCCAGCACGCAGCCTGATTCAGCTGCTGCCTGGGAGTCCCAGCCACCAGCCCTGGAGAGGCCCCTGCCAGGAGTGGGTCCACACTGAGAGCAGCCCACGGGGTGTCTCAGGAAGCTCCCTGGCTGCATTGATACGCCTCACGGTCCTGGGAGGATGCTCCAAGTAGCCCATAGCTGCAGTCCCAAGACAGCCTTGGCAGAAAGCCATCTGGTCTGGAAGACTTTCCGCTTGCCTGAATGTCACCTCACACACTGCTACCTTCTTGGACTCCCGTTGGACCGATGGATGCTTGAGGATACTGGTAATTGCATCCTTAAATGATGCTGACAGAGATCATCGCTCAGCCCAGGCAGCGGCTCTCTCTTCTCCAACCCTGCTCCACCCCACTGCATAATGGCCGACCAGGCATCTTCAGATGACCCGGCATATGAGTCCCCAGAAGAAGCCACCTCTTCTCTAGAGGCTACGCCCATTCCTGGATCAGGGGTGTGGTGTCTGAGCATCAAGCTGAACTCTGAAGCACCAGGTCTGGTCAGGCAGAGGCAAATTTCCAGGCCCGTGGAACTAACAAGGCTCCTCAAAAAATCACATCCACTCTTTGTCCCTTTAGGGAGAAACTGGGTAGTGAAAGAAATAACTTCGGATCTGATGGAACGAGTGCTGGGTGTGACATCTGCAGATCTGAGCCTGTCATGTCCATGACTTACTGGCCCTCGTCCTCCTGATGCCTCCAATTCCCCATCTATAAAATGGAACAATAATACTTGTGGGTCGAAGCAGAGTTCCGTGTGTACGTATGTTGTGCAATTTATAAAGAGAGCTACGAACGTCTGTTGTTAGCAGTATTAAGTAGAACCTTCTTGAAGGAAGGAGAGGAGATGGTAGAAATATTTATACCTGTTTACGATTCTGAAATCCTGGAATCTTAGCTTGTTTCTGTATCTTCCAGCTGGTCCGTGACAAGATGCTGGCTTGTGAACATTTAATCTCTGAAAACTAATTTCCCTCTGGAATACAAGACCGTGGCTGACCTCAACCGTGGGTCCACTTCACACATCCAGGATGGGTTGGAGTGGCCTGTGTCAGGACAGCCACATTAAACACCTCTGGTCTCTACGTTTAGAGGCTGAAAAGAAATTAGTTGGAACCTAAAATGAACTGGACCTTGGCCAGTGGATGTTTCAGAGTAAATTGAGACTCCAATCCACACCATTAGCCCGGTGCCTCCTCACGCCAGTGATACTTACCCGCTGGATGCAATGAATCAGGTACCCTGGAAGGCATAGGGCATTTAACGTGCTGGTGACTTCGGGCGGGCTGGTGAAATGCTGGAACCGGGCTCCATTAGGAGAATCCTCCACTGATTGATTGGCTCTTCTGGGTAAGGTTTTCCAGAAAATAAAGGTCTTCTTGGTAGGAATCTAAGAGAACAGGCATCCTGGTTGTGCTGGGAAGAAGATGGTTTTGGAGCTAGACAAATCTAGCTTCAGTGTGGACTCCAGGATGTCAGGGTAGGCAGCGCTGGGGGAGCAATCCCATTGAAAGGGAGGTGGCAGGCAGGGCAACATATATCAAACTTTGATTCTGTCCCCTGCGTGCTCCTTTTACTTAGATTGTGTGTTTATTTGGTGAGGGCGGGAGGGAGAGGTGTGCCCTCCCAAACCATCCCTTGAGGGTGTCACTGTCTTGATCCAAATTCAGAAGCTACCACTTCCCATCTATGTGACCTTGGGCAAGTAACTCAGCCTCTCTGAGCTTCTGTTTTCTCATTTGTGTAATGGGAACAGTAATTCCACTCTGGCAGTGTTTTGTGAGGGATTGTCTGAGATAACATATGGGAAAGGGCCTAGCACAACGCAAGCATCTAACAGGCACTCAACCTCGGCAAGTTCCTTCCATAGCTGGTCCCCAGATGTCTTAGGATCCTAACGAAGGAACCAGATGGGTACTCAGATCTGGAAATCTGAAAACAAGAAGACGTTGGTAAGATTGTGTGGGGTTTGCCTTTGGATTTCGTGGCTCGCCAACAAGTGTGTTCCAAGAGGATACCACATCTGCCCTCCACATTGTCAGTCGGGAACGCCAAGCAGCCGGTCTACTTGAAAGGGAGCCTTCACAGACTGAGCTATACAGGCAGCGCCAGTCCTGCGGATGAAACAGTCACCATGGCGAATGAATTAGACCAGCGGTTTTCCTAATGTCTGGAGGCAGCAGAATCTTCCTACAGTGGGTTTTTTCTCTGAGTGTTTTCTTCCCCCTCCCTCACTCACAGAGCTCCTAGAGTCTGGACAGGACACAGGATGACAGAGGGAAACATTATAAGCATACGTCCAGTACCATGTTCTTTGCAAGGAATCTCCAGAGGCGCCTTATGGAAGTGGCCGGGTGGCGGGAAACTACTGAATTTGCTCGTGACCAACACAACGAGCCCATTCATTCATTCATTCATTCATGCAAGCATCCATTCAAGACGGATTTACGGAACAGGGCCCCATGGCTTCATTGTTAAGATAAACTGACACACTTCCCAGGCCCCGCATGTCAATGATGTATCCCAAGTAACAAACAATGCTGGCTCAGTAAGAAATGGAAAGTTGCAAAATCATCTGCCTTGAGACCTAGGCCAGTGGATTGCACAGCCCCGCACCTGCATATTGTGTTTCTTTGCAGGGAATCAGACATCTGACTTCTGGTCTACCACATCCCCGATGGTGTGCAAGTGTCAGCCCCGTGTCTGGCTCACAACACACTTACTGAATGAATCTCGGGGAGCCCTCTTTACTGCCTGCAAGTTGTAGCTTCCCAAGGGTTAGGAGTAAGAGGAATAAGCCATTTAAACGAAATTGCTTTTGAAACGCAGAGGAGTTTGAAATCTAGAAGAAAGGGTGCTAGGCCAGACACATTTGGGATTTGGAGGATTCCACAGCTCACGCTGTTTGATGCTTCCATAAACCAGCTGCTTCCACTCTTCCCTAAACATCAGCTCCCGAGGGGGCAAGTCAGCCCAGGGCTCTCTGGGCAACAACAGCTTCCCGAATAATATGCAACCTCTTCTGGAGGGCCCAGCCAATCAGCACGGAGCACACAGACTCCAGGGGAACACAGCTCCCATCTAAAGCGTTTTGCTTCTCTTCTCTCCATGGTTTCCATAACAACAGCTCACACACACACACACACGCACACACACGCACACGCACACACGCACGCACACACACACACACACACACACGCTCAGCAGTAGAGTGTCAGTTCAACTAAGCATGTTTCCCAGCACTTAACACAATAAATTCCTCACCAGGCAGCAGAGATGTCTTCTTACCTGGAATCTCTGGGAGCCCCTGCCTCCAGAGGGCCACAGGGGCTGTGACACTAGCAGCCCGTCCCAGGGACCCTCCCTCTTCTCTCCCCAAGGGCAATCCTTCAGCAATCTGTCCCCTCTCTCCAAGCACACCATACTTGCCTTAAGGTGCCCAGAGTACCCCAAGACAAGAAGATAATTTCCTGCATCTTCTCTGATTCCAGGGTCCCTTACGACTCCTTCCCCCAACCCTTCCCCCCACCCCAAGGTTATAAGCAGCTCAAAAGAAAACACAACCAAGACTCTGCCTTTGACTGCCTGCAACACAGCAGCCAGATGAGTGAGCCCACTGGGATTTGGATTTCATTAGTCAAACCCGGATCAGAGGGTTCTGGGTAAAAGTTTGTCAGGCTCAGGGAGACCTAGCCAAGACCGCGGGAGGAGGGAGGCTGCCTGTGGCTGTAGGGCCACTTCTGGAGGTCTGCATCAGAATGAGAAAAGGAAGCCTCCCCTTTGCAGTCTGCAGACCCATGCTGTGTGGTCCTAAAGCGTCAGGATCAGAGAGGAAGCCCCAGGCCAAAATTTCAGGCTTGGGATTATGGTCCCAAATGGGTAAACTTCCATTATGATGAAAAATGTATAACGTTGAGTGGATGGTTTTTTGTTTGTTTTGGTCTTTAGAATATTGATAGGATTTAATCCAGCTGTCTGAAGGCTTCAGAGGAGAAAGACATACCTAGCATAGCTCTCCACACCTAGTAGGAACTCAGCACACGAGGGCTATTGGTTTTTGCCCCTCTCTGCACAGCGAAAGGCCCAGCCCTGCCCAGTCTGGCCTGATTCCTCCTGGGGAGCTGCTGCCTTTTGCAGGGAAAGCTGCCCTCCCCCCAGCTCAGTGGGCTGTGAGTGTTGGTTTTGCTCCTGTCACCTGTAACTGGGTCACGTCTTACTTACCCGTCTTGTACCCAGCAGAAGAAATCAAATGAGAGTGTTAACTGAGGACTGGGTTAGTCAATACTGCTGCTCTTTTCTGGTGCGCTTTATGGAAGTGTAAGGCAATCCCAGCTTACGGCAGGGCTTCGGTGTCACCGAGAGTTCCCGGAGCTCTGCGACAGCCTCACACTGAGTCCAGGCAAAGCGTAATAAGCAGCATCTCAAGTTACCTGATCACATGGCGGCAACACCCCATCCCAAGGCCGCACGGGGCCTTTCCATGGCGCTTCCTCTGAGGAGCTCACGGGGCATAAAGAAAACCCTTTCCGTACTTGGGAAATATTATTACCTGGGTTTGACCGAGAGAGGCACTGAGACGTGAAGTGACCTGCTTTAAGACCACACAGTAAGAAGGGGTTGGGCTGAGCTTGCGGCCCAGGCAGCTGAGTGGAGCTCCTTGGCTGGGAGATGACGCACAGAAAGCATCTTACACAGAGCCTGCCCTGGCCAGGCCCTGGGTGGACTTGCTAGGACACTGAACTCGATAACAAAGGCCAAGGCAGATGAAATTTTAAAGCGTCAGCCTGAGGAACCATGTGCAGAGAACTGCCTCATCCTTGAGAAAGCAGAATGCAGGACACAGGATGCAGAGACGGAGCATCAGGACGCCAGAACACAGGTTAGCAGCTATTTCTTCAGTCCTTACCGGGTGCCCAGTGGCAGGCCTCATGGACTGACCCCCAGGCAAGACACTGCATCGCCCCTGCTCCTATATGACAACATTATTTTTATTAATAATCTAAGTGCAGCAACAATAATAATGGTTAGAAAAGAAAAGCGGAGAGTCCTTTTCTGACCTTCTGCAGATGGTTATGCCAATCAGAAAAATTTTAAAATACAGTAAATATTCTAGTACCGAACAAATGTAGTGGATTAGTACCTATAACTACATTAATTACATTTTAGTTACACGAATATACTTTTTGGGAGGAAAAACACATAGTATTTCCATACTGGTCTATTGCAAAAATGAGTAGTAACATTATAGTTTCTGGTTTTGACGTGTAAATTCTTTTTTGTAAGATTTTTCTTTTTGACGTGGACCATATTTAAAGTCTTTATTGAATTCGTTACAGTATTGTTTCTGTTTTGTGTTTTAGTTTTTTGGCCGCAAGGCATGTGGGATCTTAGTTCCCCAACCGGGGATCGAACCCATGCTCCCTGCATTGGAAGCATGGAGTCTTAACCACTGGACCACCAGGGAAGTCCCTGTAAATTCTTTAATTTGTCCATGCACTTGAAAAATTGATCTTCAAGTTTTCATGCTTGGTGGACAGGATGGACAGATTCATCCATCTACCTTTACTCCTGGTTAATCAGAGGACACTGTTTATTAATTTTAATTTTGAAAAATGTCTTTCCCATAAATCAAGAGATATAGAGTTATGAAAACTCTTAAAATACATATGGCAACGAGTCACGAAAATTCAATTTTACCATAAATTCTAGAAATTGCAATACTGTCCATATCTTTGTTTCTCCAAGATCCATTCTACTGTCTATCAAATGTCTCCAGACTTGAACATTTTAAAACACAAATAAAAACTCCAAGTTTGACAGAAGAGATTGGCAGAATTGAAGTGACTCAAGTTTCATAAAAAGGCACACAGGAAGAAACAATCACAGGATAAATATAGAGAAATAAAGAAAATTCAGAGCAAGGGGAAGAAAGAAATAAGAGGCGAAAGTCCAGCTAGGGAGGAAAAGTCACATTTAGTCTCAGTGCACTGATGTAGTTGCTAGCGTTGAACCGTAAATTTCACTCTACACTCTGGGCTTCCTGGCAGCCAAAGAAAAACGGAGATGTAGCTGGTCATGGCATTCACATCCACAGAAAAGAAACTGCTGTGGGAGAGTCTTAAGAACAGCTCCTTGGGAACCTGTGCAGGAGATCCCATGCAGGGGCCAGCCAAGTCTACTGAGGGAGGTAAAGAATTCCAGGACAATTTGATTCTACTTTTGTTTCCCTCCTATACTGGTTTCAGACCAGGAAAGGATGAACTTGGGAAAGAGGTAGCAGGGGCCCCAGAGGCCCTGTGAACAAGCATTAGAAAGTGAGTAACCAAGAAAGATGAATTCTATTAAGACATTAGAAAATTTGTATTTAGCACATTTTAAAACTGAGGTTAGATAAATGGCAATGCTTAATCCAAAGGACTAGATCAATAATAATGAGGAAGGTCAAGGAGAGCAGCAAGGATGGCTTAACGTTGCCTTTGAACTCCGTGTTTCCCCTCCCCCAGCCGCTCCACCTGCCAGAAGGCAGCTTCAGCTCTGGGTCTGGGCGCGCAGGGACCTGCACCCAAATGCTGCCTCTAGGGCATCTTCCCTGGTGGTAACGGCAGGCTGACTTGTCACAGAATACCCTCCTGCGGAAAACACTGGAAAACATCGACAAGATGTATTTTTTCAATCTAGTTGAAGCCATCAAAAAATCACCAGGGCAGTGAGAAACTAAGGAGCTAAAAATCTCAGAAAGAAAGCATGAGCTGAGAGAGGAGTCCCAGCTGCTTTTCTCCTCAGCACCTGTCAGTTCCCAAGCAGTGGCTGAGAAGTTGAGCAGAGCTTCTAGGAGTCTATGGGGCTGGGGTCACAAAAAAGGAATTCAGGGTCCAGCAAGGGGGGAGGGCCAAGTGAAATACCTCAGACTTTCAGTTGAAAGTCCCCAAAAAAGCATGATCCAGAAAGAGGTCAGCCTGCAGAAAGTCCGAATCATCTTTAAAGAGCTCAGTCCTTGATTAGATCAATGGGATGTACAACAAAGCAATACCTTTCTAAATAACCCATGAATCAACGTAGAAATCACGATGGAAATTAGAAAATATTTTAATGAAAAGATAATACAGTAAGTCCCCTACATACGAACCTTCAAGTTGCTAACTTTCAAAGATGCGAACATGCCCCAGTATGCCAGCTGTTGTACTGGACTACTGTACCTTTCAAGGTACTGTGCTGTAAGATTACAAATGTTTTCTTTATTTTTTGTGTGTGTTTGTTTTTTATGTATTATTTGTGTGAAAAGTATTATAAATCTATTACAGTACAGTACCATATAGCCGATGGTGTTAGTGGGGTACCTAGGCTAACTTTGTTGGACTTACGAACAGGCTCTCAGAATGGAACTCGTTCATATGTAGGGGACTTACTGTAAAACTAAAACATCAAAACTTACGGGATGCACCCAAAGCACACTTAAGAGAAATTTGTAGCCTTAGATGCATCATTGGAGAAGATGAAAGGATGAAGAAACAATGAACCAAGTTCCTATCTTAAGATTTTACTAAAAGAACAACAAATTAAACCCTAAGATAATAGAAGGATGGAAATAGTCAACAGCAGGAATGAGTGAAGTAGAAAACACTAATGCAACAAAGAAAAACAACAAAGCCAAAAATTGTCTTTTAAAAAGACTAACGAAATTGATAAGTTCCTGACAAGACTAATTTCCTTAAAAAAGGATGAGGAACAAATAATCAATATCAGGAATGAAAAAGAAGACATCACACTATAGCCTACAGCTATTAAATAAGAGGCTGTTCTGAACCAATTTATAGTCTTATATCTTTTAAATAAATGAAATTCATAATAAAAAAACTTTCTACAAAGAAAACTCCAGGACCAGATGGCTTCACCAGTGAATTCTTCCAAATACTTACGGACAAAATGACATTCATCTTACACAAACGCCTTCAAAGAATAGAAAACAAGTGACCTCTCAACTCATTTTTGAGAGCAATATCAAAGACTTAATATCAAAGTCTGACTGGGAAAGAAAATGACAGGTCATTTCTTTCTCCTGAACATGAATGCTAATACTAAACAAAATATTATCAAATTGGCTTTAACAATGTATGAAAAAGATAATACATCACAACCAAGATAGGTTTTATTTCAGGAATGCAAGATTGTCTCAATGTTCAAAAATCAATTAATATAATTTACTATAGTAACAGAATAAGGAAGAAAATCATTGATCAACTCAATAGATTCTGAAAAAATCATTTGCTAAAATTAATCTCAGTGACAGTAAAAGGAAACAAGAACTCTCTTAAGAAACTAGGAATAGAAAGGTGATACCTTAATAGGATGGGGAAGCTACAAAAATATCTCTAGTAAATATCATACTTAATGTTCAAATATTGATACCTTTTCCCAGTATTGAGAACAAAAGAAGGAGGATCCCTGTCTTCATTTCTATTCATTATTGAACTGGGGGTCCTAGCCTTTGCAATAAAGCAAGGCAAAGAAATAAAATTTTAAGAATTGGAAAGAAAAAAATTAAATTGGCATCATTTATAGACTACATGATTACATATGTAGAAAATAAAAAATAGTTTGTAGAAAAACTGTCAGAATAAGTAAATAAAACAAAGTTGTTCAATAAAAGAAGTCAACCTTGCTTGATTTACTTATTAATTCTGACAGTTTTTCCACAAACTGTTGTGTATTTCCTACATATGTAGTCATGTAGTCTCTATTTTTATACAACAGAAACAAAAAGCAGAATCCAAAAAAGAAAACATCAATAAATTAGACTACATTAAAATTTGGATCTTCTTTTCATCAAAAAAATTAAGAGTGAGAAGGGCAGCCACAGAGAAGAAGATAATTGTAATTCATATGACTGACAAAGAACTCATATCCAGAAAATACAAAAAACTCCTACGTATCACCAAGAAAGACACACAACCCAATAGAAAGATGGGAAAAAGACCCAAACAGGCCAGTAGATACCCAAATGACCAATAACATTTGAAAATGTATTCAATTATATTAGTCATCAAGGAAGTGCAAGGTAAAATACACTCATCAGAATGGCAAAAATAAAAAAGACCAACAATATCAAGTGTTGGTGAGAATGCAGATCCCCCCCCCACCACCAAAAAAATCTCATAGCTATTAGGGGTTGGCCAAAAAGTTCGTTCAGGTTTTTCTGGAAAGATGTTAGGGAAAAACTCAAACGAACTTTTTGGCCAACCCAATATTTGTTAGGAGTATGAACTGGTACAGCCACACTGCAAAACTATCAGTATCTACTAAAGCTGACCATATGCACACACACACACACACTATGACCCAGCAATTCCATTCCTTGGTCTATACCACACAGAAATGTATACACCAAAATACGTATACAAGAATGTTCCAAGCAGCATTATTTGTAATAGGCCCAAATTAAAATCTACCCAATGACCAGCAGCAGATGAATGTATAAATAAATTGTGGTAGATGTATACTAAGGAAACTTTTACAGCATTAAAAATGAGAAAACTACTTGCATCCTTAACAACATTAGATCAACTTTACAGACATAATACTGAGTTGGGGCGGGGGGAAGGCAGATAAAAAGAATGCATGATGTACAATTCCATTTTTACAAAATCAACAGACAAGCAATCTAACCTTTGGTGACAAAAATGGTTGCCATCGGGGAAGAGGTGACTATTGGAGAAGGCGTGGAGGGATTTCTCCGATGCTGGTAATATTCTAACTCCTGTTTTGGATGATGGTTACACAGGTGAGTTCACATTTGTGATAATCCATTAAGTAGCACACTACAGCTTTCTTTATGTCCATTTTACTTCAGTCTTAAAAAGTTTATTTACTAGCTAGCTGTGTGACAGTGGCAAGTTACTTAACTATGCTGAGTTTGTCCTCATCTATAAAATGGGTATAATAACAACCACCTCAAAGGATTGCTCTGAGATACAAACGAAATAATGTATGTGAAAAGGACAGCAGAGACGGACTTCCCTGGTGGCGCAGTGGTAAAGAATCCACCTGCCAACGCAGGGGACATGGGTTCGAGCCCTGGTCCGGGAAGATCTCACATGCCACGGAGCAACTAAGCCCGCGAGCCACAGCTACTGAGCCTGCAAGCCACAACTACTGAAGCCCGCGCGCCTAGAGCCCGTGCTCCGCAGCAAGAAGAGCCACCTCAATGAGGAGCCCCTGCACCACAACGAAGAGTAGCCTCCTCTCGCCGCAACTAGAGAGAGCCTGCGCGCAGCAATAGACCCAGCACAGCCAAAAATAAATAAATAAATTTACAAAGAAAAGAAAAAAAGACAGCAGAGGATGGCTGAATAAATGGTAGCTGCTTTGTTATCACTCTAAAGGATTTCAGCTATTTCACTGTTTACTTCTGGGATTATCTGGGCTTGGCTGCTCGCAAAAGCAGCCAGTTCCCTTCTTGGGCACACCGTTCAGCAGCAAACCTGGGGATTTTCGAGGTTAGTGGTCCTCACACCTACAGAGGGATTAGCTGCTGGGGGGTGTGGTCAGGATGAGGACGCAGACGCAGCTTCTGTCAGCCCAGACAAGCTCATGCCTCTGACTTCCCCACAGGAGACCCAGAGCCAGGTCCCCAGGAGGACCCAAGACAGGGAAATGTAGTCATTTGATCCAGAGGAGGTCGGTAGAGCTGGGACTTTAATGAAAAAGGGATGCAGGGCAGGCAGCAGCCCTTGCAGACTGTCAGTCCCCGAGCAGGGAGAGTCCAAGGGAAACCCTACCTGGGACTCTGGGTGATGGGGGAATGGCTCACTGGGGCACCTGGATAATAATGTGGGTGCTGTGATGGCCTGGAGCACACAGACCACTCATCCTGTTTATGAAGAGGGATCTGCAGACTCGGCTGTTTTCTGGAAGTCATCGTGAAATATGGACTACAGCTGCTTTTTGTCAATTCCCATTTTCTAAAAGGCTTGGTTGTGGTTTGTGCCTTTTGGGGGCAGACCCCCACCCCCTCTGAGACCTGGCTTTGTCAAGTTGCTTCTTCACTTTGAGAGGCGACACCTTCAAACCCAGAGTTTACCTAAATCTTTCCCGATTAGAAAAAAAATAGCTGGGGGTCTGGCTAAAAATGCCGATTCCTTGGCCTCAACCCAGATCCACTGAGTAAAATCTTTAAGGAGAGGGGCCTAGGAATCTGTAGTTGTAAAAAGAACCCCAAGGGATTCTGATGGTCATTCAAATTGGGAAAACCATCCTTCAACCTGGTAGCATCTCTGGTAACTCTTCCCACTTGGGATAACCCCCTGCTTTTTTACCCAAGTTTCTCTTTTTCTATGGGATAAGCTCTCCTAATGGTAGTTCCAAGCTCTGTCCACCCCAAGTTATCAAGCCTCTACTTTGTTCAGGCCCAGAGCCTGGAATTTTGTAGCCGTGGGCCCTACCTGCCTGCCCATGATGCTGAGACAATGTCCTCTACCGCAGCTTCATACCCCTACCTGGGGGAAACCCAGCTAAATGATATATTATGCAATTCAAACTAAAATGGATTTTTTGGAGAATTTTGGAATGATTGGTAACACCATGAGGTAACTCAAAGCCACCCTGCAAAATCACTGCACACTTCCATAGCAGTATCTTGAGAGTTACAAACTAAAATAACATTACCTGCCAGGTAAGAGTGCTTTTCCTAATCAGTATCTCTCAATAATTACTTGTGCAGGAGCTACTGCTCAGAACTAAGAGTTAGAATATCTGATGTGGTACATATGTACACAGCAGGATACTACTCAGCCATAAAAAAGAACGAAATAATGCCATGTGCAACAACATGGATGGACCTAGAGATTATCATCCTAAGTGAACTACGTCAGACTGAGAAAGACGAACATCATAGGATATCACTTATATGTGGAATCTAAAAAAAAAAAAATGATACAAGTAAACTTATTTACAAAACAGAAACAGACTCACAGACATAGAACACAAACTTATGGTTACCAAAGGGGGAAGGAGGAAGAGGGATAAATTAGATAAATTAGGAGTTTGGGATAAACATATACACAATACTATATATAAAATAGATAAACAAGGTTCTACTGTATAACACAGGGAACTATATGCAATATCCTGCAATAAACCATAATGGAAAAGAATATGAAAGAGAATACATATATATAAAATTGAATCACTTTGCTGTACACCAGAAACTAAAACAACATTGTAAATCAACTATATTTCAATTTAAGAAAAGAATTAGAATATGTGTCTTAGTCTAAGTTCTGATATCAGTGAGCCAGGGGAGATGGCTCTATCTAATTGGGTTCCTTCATCTTTTGTATGCAAAGGTGAGAAGGGTTTACCTGCTTTCCAGAGTTCTTGTCATCAACTGGGGCCAGAGAAAGGGTCCAGCACATAGATGACAAAGATTTCATTGAACGAAGGAAAAAATGAACGAATAAGTGAGTGAGTGAATAAACGGTGCTACACTTAGTTACTTATTAAGAATAACTAAGAACAAATGTTAGATCTTTGAAAAAAATAAATCCCATAAGGTATGAGGCTGAGGTTCTCTGAAGTGGTGCCTAATTTGGAGATGGAGTCCTGCCGGGAGAATGTTCTTCTCTGCCGGTGTCTGTGCTGACCCTCTGTGCAAGCTGCTGGCTGCCCGAAAAGACACGTTGGCTATCTCCACTTGGGTTTCTACTTCTTTTGTCTCTCAGCACATTGTTGCATCGGGACTGCCAGGGACCAGAATTTGGTGACAGCTTTCAGGTTTGGTTTGCCAATGACAACGTTTGGCTGAGTGTGGGGCTTCCGTGGTGTAGCTGGCCCATGGCCTTGAATTTCTTCCGGATTCAGTGGGCCCGCTGCATTACCCAAATGGCCTCTTGCAAATGGTTTCTCAGAAATGAGAATGCACGCATGTGTGAGTGTGTAAATGTGCACGCATGTGCACATAGAGAAGACAGTCCTTGAACACCCAACCTCTCAGATGCCTGGCCTTGAAAATGATATTAGAGCATCTCCATTGCCATCTGCAAACATGCCTTGTCATTATTTGCAAAGCACCGTTCTACAGGATAATGAGATATGGTACCTTCCACAAGTTTACAGTCTAAGTTAGATAAAATGTATATACATGGTTAATCAACCCTATCCAATTAATATCCATCAGGTTTCTAGGTCACATGCCTTAGAAACCAACTCTGGATAACTTAAGCAGAAAATGGAACTGTTGGGGAGGTTAAAGGAGCAGGCTTAGTAAATGGTCTTCAACCAAGGGATCCAGGAAGGAGAGACGAACTTATGCCGTCAATGGACACAGCTGTGATTACTGGGCTGTCCCCACCACGCTGGCCACTCTCAGTTCTAATCTCATCATCTTTGCATTGTTAGCTTATTCACTGAATAAATAATCTAGGAGGAGGCTGGCACTGTTCTAGAACAGCAGATTCAGGCATGAACCCAAAACACAAAACCGTCTGCCTTCACGGAGCTGGCATCCTAGTGGGGTCATCTCGCACTCACTCAGATTGGGCCAAGCTTAGTCCTATGATTTTGCCCAGGCTGCTCTGTGCCCCACAGTGAATTCCTTCAAGGAAGAGGATGTAGATACTGGGCAGTTTAAAAATGACAGTTTTGGGGACTTCCCTGGTGGTGCAGTGGTTGGGAATCCGCCTGCTAATGCAGGGGACACGGGTTCGAGCCCTGGTCCGGGAAGATCTCACATGCCGCGGAGCAACTAAGCCCGTGCGCCACAACTACTGAGTCTGTGCTCTAGAGTCCATGAGCCACAACTACTGAGCCCATGAGCCACAACTACTGAAGCCCGCGTGCCTAGAGCCCGTGCTCTGCAACAAGAGAAGCCACCGCAACGAGGGGCATGCGCACAACAGTGAACAGTAGCCCCTGCTCATCGCAACTAGGGAAAGCTCGCGCGCAGCGACGAAGACACAACGCAGCCAAAAATGAATAAATAAATACATCTATTTTTAAAAAATAAATTAAAATGACAGTTTCCTACTACAACATAAGTTCCAATCAAAGTCTAGACGATGAATGGAAAGATGCTCAGAGGAGGTCAAACTCTCTTCTGGGTGGGGAAGAGAATGTGCCTTGGAGAAATTAATCACTTGGGGGGAAGCCGTGTGTCTAAGGGCCCAATTGGGAAAGTGTGCTCTCAGCTCACTGGATTAGAAGAATTTCACAGAATGAGACTTCGTTCAGAAAGACCTAGAACAAAAATCCCATCCTTGAAGGACTGGGAAGGAGAGTGTTTTGCCAGTAGGGCCTTGAGATCATAAAGTTGAAAGAGCAATTTTAAATAGATGCAAAGGAACTGTCCAATTGCTTCCTCCTCCCAGCCCAAAAGTAGCCAGCGTAAGCCCCCGTTGGATGCAGAGGCCACATTGGAGCCAAATGACCACCATGGTAATGACAGTGACTGTGGAGGTTCTGGACTCTGAGAGCAGAAATTAGTCTGCAAAAGAATTCCTTGCCCTTCAACAAGAAAGGGACATAATGCCATCAGAAAAAGAGAGGCAGAGCCCAAAAATTTAAGTACATCTTTGTGTCAATTTGTTCTTCTTGCAAAATGGAGATACTAGACCCTTTCTTGCCAAAAGCAAGCGGATGTTGATGATAAACTGAGAGTGATATAGTGAAAGGGATACAGGATATGAGACGCCATGGGAGCTGGTCTTACATCCAAGATTTACGAGCTGTGTGACCTTAGGCAAGTCACTCAGTTTTTCTGAATCTGTTTGCACATCAACAATATAAGCATAGTAATTCTTGACACGTGTGTAAAGGATAAACAAATAAGATAACGTATGTGAAAGTCTTTTAGAAGTTACAAAGCGCACCACCAGTATAAGGAGCTATAAGTATTATCCTTTAATAAATACCTATGGCTGTTATCAGAAAACTACCACGAAGAGTTTTGAAGATGTTTATTAAATAACTGATCCCCACTGTTCCTTCCCCTGCATTACACGTAGGCTGCCGGCCTGCCCTGCAAAGCACCTGCTCGCCTCCAAAATAAGCCAGTGGCCAGAGGCACTGGAACCCTTTGAGCCACATGCTCCCCAAGCGGGCATGGGAGTGATAAATCTTGTGTATTGACCCAGGAAGAAGCCTCGACAGCAAAGCCCAATTTATTATCTTAATAAATCACAAATTGTTCCTGCAGCAACTTCCTAAGACTGTGCAAAACATCACAGATGCTAGGAAGAAAAAAGGAGAGCCTGGCTGGACGGGAGCTGAGCTGGGCCCATCAGGCCCAGGCAAAGTCAGAGTGCACCCAGCTGACCCCATGAAACAGTCCCTATGAAATGCAGACGTTTGGTAGGAGTGGGCTGTTTTCTCCCCATAATTTAAAAGCCGTCCATGCCTGCTACTAACATATAGACGCTTGCCTCCCCAGACTGGCTCAGCGGGTTAGAGAAGGTGTTGCAGGGTGTTTGGGTACCAGTGCACCGTGGTGGCTTAATTTTTTAACATCAGCCATTCTCCTGCACTCCTGCAAAGTACTGCCTGCACAGTCCATAGTTAATGTCTAAATGAAAGCCAACTAAAATTTATTTTGTTTGGGGAATTCCACAGCTCCCTCTTGAGATAAGTGGAAACACCCTGGGGTGATATAAAATTGAGGTTGGGAATTGCTGTGTTGGAGTGCCATGCGAATGAGCTGAAGGTCAGGGGTTCAATCCCCATGTGAAGGGAGCGGTTAATTTCACTCCAACTCATGGCCTCAGATTCCACCCTTAACCCTGGCCATCTGCCTTGAAGATGCGCCACTGGTCCCCAGCAGGACGGAATGAGATAGAAGGGCCAGATCCATGCAAATCCATCAACCCTGTAGAAAGACAACCCAAAGCCTGACCCATGCGTAATGTGCCAGGATCTTTAATTTACAGATGACAGCACTATTACATTATTACTTTATGTTAGAGTGTAAACACACGAAAATATGGAAGGGTCCAATGAATGAGATGTCATGGGGCCCATGATGTCTGAGGCATGACTCTTCGTTCCCAAGAGTTTAGCTAACTTGTTAGGGAGACAGCTTAATAAATGTGATGTATGTAGGATGGTCACACAGACGATTTTTGTTTATCCTTAAGAGGGGGAGAAGAGGTGTGGATACCTACAGACAAAAGGTAATACAAATATCACTCATCTTTAGTTTGGAATAGATGATACAATTTAGGGACAACAGATTGCCCTTCTCAGTTATGCTTTCCTTTAGCTAATAGTAATAGTAGTTTGCATTCACTGGACATGCAAGAAAAAAGAGCCCAAATGCTCAGCTGCATGAGGAAAGGGCATTTATCCCAGAGAAATGAAAACTTATCTTCACGCAAAAACCTGTACATGAATGTTTATAGCAGCTTCATTTGTAATCATCCCAGACTGGAAACGTCCAGACGTCAAGGTGACTGGTTTAACAGACTGTGGTACGTCTGCATCATGGCATACTGCTCAGCAATAAAAAGGAAAAACTATCTTTTTATATATATTTTACTGAAGTATAGTTGGTTTACAGTGCTGTGCTCATCTCTGCTGCACGGCAAAGTGACTCAGTTATACATATATGTATTCTTTTTCATACTCTTTCCCATTATGGTTTATCACGGGATATTGAATATAGTCCCCTGTGTTATACAGTAGGACCTTATTGTTTATCCATCCCACATATGCTAGTTTGCATCTGCTAGTCCCAAACTCCCAATCAAAAGGAACATGGATACATGATACATGGAGCAACTTGGTTGAATCTCCAGATAATTATGCTGAGTGAAAAAGTCAAGGTTACACGCCATATGGCTCACTTTTAATAAAATTCTTGAAATGACAAAATCATAGATGTGGAGGGCAGGTCAGCAGTTGTTGGGAGTTAAAGATGGGGGGTGGCTGGGTGTGAGTAAAAGGAGTATCGCTTATATGTGGAATCTAAAAGAAAAAATGATACAAAGGAACTTATATACAGAACAGAAATAGACCCACAGACATAGAAAACAAACCTGTGGTTACCAAAGGGGAAAGTAGGGGGAGGGATAAATTAGGAGTTTGGGATTAATAAATACACACTATTCTACATAAAATAGATAAACAACAAGGACCAACTGTACAGCACAGGGAACTCTACTCAGTGTTTTGTAATAACCTATATGGGAAAAGAATCTGAAAAAGACAGTGTGTGTGTATATATATATCTGTATATATATATATATAAAACTGAATCTCTTTACCATACACCTGAAACTAGGGGCCTTCCCTGGTGGCGCAGTGGTTGAGAGTCCGCCTGCCGATGCAGGGGACATGGGTTCGTGCCCCGGTCTGGGAGGATCCCACATGCCGCGGAGCGGCTGGGCCTGTGAGCCATGGCCACTGAGCCTGCGCTCCACAACGGGAGAGGCCACAACAGTGAGAGGCCCGCGTACCGCAAAAAAAAAAAAAAAGAAAAAAAGGTAAGTAGGTGTGGCTATAAAAGACCAACATGAGAGACACTCGTAGACTATCATGATGGAAACATTCTGTCTTGACTGTCTCAGTGTCAACATCCTGGTTGTGATATTGTATGATAATTGCGTAGGTGTTACCAATAAGGGAAGCTGAGTACAAGGTACACAGATCTCTCTGTATTATTTCTTACAACTGCATATGAATCTACAATAATCTCAAAATGAAAAGCTTAATTAAAAAAAAAGTCACCCGTCATCTGTGTATGATGGAGGGCGGTGTTACGCACCCAGAGATTCAGGTCTGTTGGGAATATCACAGGCTGGCCTTACTCTCGTCCTTATTAACATGCCCCCTCTTGCATTCCTCAGATAGAAACAACATGTACCTAGGAGTAGGCGGGCTGGGCCAGGAACTGCACAGAGGTGTCAGGACTCCAGGTGACGGGATTGGCCAGCGTGGAGACTCCTGGCAGTGTGACAACCACGAGGGCATGAATTTAGGGCAAGAAGCTGCACTGTGGTGCTGGGGATCAGAGAGATCAGAGGACTGGATTAGGGGATGGACCAGCAAACAAGGAAATCATCAAGAGTCTAAAAGTATTTTTCGCCAATAATAAGGGCTGGGGCCACATAACAAGGGTCGCATTAAGGTCCTACTAGGCGAGACAGACACTTGTGTGTCTCCTCCTTTGTTCAAGAAATATTTAGTGAGAAACTCCCAGAAGCCAGGCACCAAGGTAAGTGACCAGGACACAGACCTGGTCCCTGGAGCTCACTGTCTAACAAAGGAAACAGTAGCAAGGATGCTTGAAAGCACTTTGGAGGGAGACCCACTCCTGATAAGGCAAGGAAGTGACAGGGAAGCAAGATCTGACAGATTAAGTGTGGGACTGGGGGGGCAGGGGCAGGATTCATGCAGAGGGGACAGGATTGCACGGCCCTGAGGTGAAAGCACTATCACCACAGGCTGGGCTGGTCTGCAGAGGCTGAAAAGGTTACTCGTGGTTCCTCTAATCTGGGCATCGGGATATACGGCTGGTGTTCACGGGCTGGCCCAGTCGGAACTAAAGGCTCACGGCAGGAAAATCCTGCAGAACAGGCCATTAGTGACCACACTCAATCAGCGGATCAAAAAGAACCTCAGGCCGAGAGGTTCTCAAACTCTGGATTGCTGTCCCCTGGGAAGGTCAGAGCTTTGAAAAATCTATAAGGCCCTAGTGGATGCTTTGATCCTCACAGCTCGAGGTGTACCTGGTGGGCCTCCTACCTCTGCTGGAACTCTGACTGTCAAATGGGCCTCCCGCATGGATGAGGCAACATCTCTATGGAGCTGAGAGGTCATGTGGACCCCAGGGAGTGAGGAGTCACATGAGTCCTCAGCAGAAAGGAAGGTGACACCTTCTAGCTTGATTAGAGAGGTTCACACTCCCAAAGAGTCCTTCAGCGGGACGGGGGCTCTTCTCTGACTTTTCATTTCCTGGGGACGTTCCCTACTTGGCCTGTGAGAGAGGCCATTGTCGTCCAAGTGAGCAATGGGCCAAGAGCCTCCCAGTCTTTGGAAAGCAGAATTCAGGATGCTGGAATAGAACAATAACTCCTTCATACTTTCAACAACTATTTATTGAGCATATACTATATGCCAGGCCCTAGTGCCAGTCCCAGTGGCCCAACAGTGAGCAAACCATGCTTTCTGTCCCCAGGGAACCTACAATCCACTGCGTCAGTCAAAGAGAAGGTAGGTTCATCAAACTCTCAAAATAATAGGGTTTAAATAAGCTAGAACCTCGTGCCTCTCTCAAATATCTGTGTAAGTGTAAAGCAGTCCAGAGTTCTTACGCCAAGACACGGGCGCCTTCCATCTTGTGGCTTTGTCATCTCAAGGATGTTGCCCTCATCCATTTAGTCCAAGATGGTTCACCACTAGGACGCATTCCAACAAGCAGGAAGGAAGTGGTGGGTAGAAGAATGAGAGGCACAAACCTCTCCCCTGAAAGGCCCAGAAGTTGCACACGCTGCTTTAGCACAAACTCTATTTACAGGAATTAATCCTATGACCCTATCATGATGCAAGGGATCCTAGGAAGTGGGGTCTTTAACTAGACAGCCGTGTGCCCAGCCCACTTTCAGTTATCGTGGAAGAAGGTGAGCGTGGATATGGCGGGTAAGCAGTCATCTCTAATTAAGCAGGGAGGTGAGTAGCAACAGGACACACCTCTTCCGGAACAAAAGCAAATGAATGGTCCAAAGCTGGGCAGAAAAGGAAAAATCTACAAATGCACAGGACCTAAAGGGCAGGGAGAAAGGGCAGTAGCAAAAAACAAAGGGAACCCTGACGTTCACACAAAGCTTCGGAACACCTAGGAATGTTATCTGTATTTCTTTCGGAGGCAGGCATCACCCCACACACTACTATAGGTGGGAAAGGGGTGAAGGGGGTGCAGCCTGAGGCAGATCTGATGAAGTGAGCTTCTCAAGGGTGGATGCTTTTGGTTCCAGAACTGTCCATCATGAAGAGGCATCAAGAGGACTAATGGTGCTACCCGTTAGTGGTGCCAACCCGTTGCCTTGTCAACCATCCTGATGGCCACAGTGATGCTGGTGGTGATGGCAATGTTGATGCTTTGTTTCACTGGAGCAGCAGTGAATTACCTTAGCATCCTTGATGAAAGGACCAGTGAAGTACACACCGTAGTTGAAGCTATGCTGGTAAACAAGGGAGAAATTGACATTTGTGGGCATCCTAAGCCCTTCCTCTGTAGAATAGGAGCTGGACCAACAGCAAGTCTCCCAGGGGTGGACAAGTCCAGACTCGTAAGATGGACTCACCACCCCTCACCACCCATCACCCCTCCCCAGCGTGTTTCAGATTTATCGTGCTTTTCATAGTTTCACATAAAATGCACAAGAATAGTTGAGAATAGCTTCCAGTGATTGCACCCTACTACGTTCCAGGCACGGAGCTCAGCATTCAACAGCATTTACGTGGGTTTCCCACTTTACAAAATGCTTTTGCAATATATTAACTGGGTCCTTTCTCTGTGGAGTAAGTGTAGTGGGAATCAGAGTTATTCCCATTTAACAGATGAACAAAATGTGGTCCATGATGTACCTAAGATGACGTGGCCAATCCGGAGCCAAGGCTGGCCCAGAATCCCTCCTCTCCGGTGGTCACGTCCACTGAACCCGCCCTTGTTCAGGCCACCTTATTTGGGGATTTCTCCTCCAGTACCACGCGCTGGGCTGTGCAGTGATGTTCTAATACAGGTCAAATCCCAGGGTAGGTAAACTCCACGCACTGTCTGTAAACCCTAAATTATAAAACAGAGGAATTAGAGAGTCATGGTTTTCTTTAAAAAGGGGGGAGGTTTGCAAAAGTCTTCCTTGAAGGTCCTCTAGGGCAATTACGATATAACAGCCTCTGGAATAATTCCTTTTCCATTCCACTCTCAGGAAGGCACCTGCTTCGGGGCGGGAAGCCCGTCAGTTCAAGAATTTGAAGGGAGTCCTGCAGGGCCTGGGGAGCGCAGGGGTGGTTTAGGGGAAACCCAATGTTAAGTAACTGGACTGTGGGCTGGGGCTTGTGATTTTTTTTTTTTTTTCCAGTTTTTAGCCTCCATCATCCGTCAAGTTCTGAGGGACCAAGCAGTGCACAGTATGTCGGGTCTACTGTGAGATTCAGCCCGCACGGAGCCGGGCTGAAACTCAGTCCTCATCTTACGTGACCTCCTGGCATCACGTGAGCCAGCTGATCACCCCTTCCTCCTGAAACAGCCCCTCTCCCTCTCCCCCGCCACCTCCTTCCTCACCTCCTCCTTCTCCTGGTTGCAACGCACCTGCCGGGTTTTCCTCCTGCCTTGATGATCTCCTCCAGGGTCCTGACTGTAAATACCTTTCTTCCACTGATGATACCAAAGTCTTATCTCCAGCCCAGATATCCCCCCTCAGCTCCAGACTCAGAGCTCCAACCGCCTTGACGTCTGACTAGCATCTCCAGCGTATCCTGTCCAAAAGAGAGCTCCTGATTTCCTCTCTCAGACCTGGTTCCCCAATCACCCCAGCTCAGGGAACAGCAGCTTCATTCTCCCAGTTGCTCAGGACAGCTCTTTCTCTGACACCTTAGAATCCCATCTGTCAGGAGGTCCGACTGGCTCCCTGTTCAGAATATCCAGAGCCTGACCCTACTTCAGCCCCGATGCAAGCCACCATCCCCCTCCCCCGGGTTATTTCCACAGCCTCCTAGTCAGTCTCCTTGCCTCCAGCCTCGTCCCCTCAGTGTGGCCTCAGTACAGCGGCCAGAAGGACACTGTTAAAACCTCAACTGGATTGGGTCACCTCACCGCTCCAAACCCTGCTGTGGCTCGCACCTCCCTCGGAGAACAGCAAAATCCTCGGGACAGCCTCAAGGGCACACTGTGATCTGTTCCCCACACACCTACTACTGTCACTTCATCTCGTCTCCTCCTGATTCCCCAACCCTGCAGCACTGACCTTGCTATGCCTAGAACACACTGGGTACACTTGTGCTTTGGGGCCTTGGAATTCACTCTTCCCTCCAGCTGGGACCCTGCCCTCTCTGGTAGTTCTCCCCCATCCTTCAACAGTACCTACCCTGCAATGTCTTTATAAGGATTAGAAAGAGCATGGGCAATAAATAAATTAATCAAAATCTTTAAAAAAAAAAAAAGAAAGCGCATGTGCAAAACTAAATAAATAAAAATTAAAATAAAAAAGAGCATGGGCAAAAAATTAAAATTTAAAAACAGTGCATGTCCAAAAATAAATAAATAAATAAAAATTTTAAAAAGAGCGAGCATGTGTCAAAAATAAATTAATTAATTAAAAGTAAAAAAAAGAGAGAGAGAGAGAAAGCGCATGTGCAGAAAGCCAGTGCAGGGCCTGGCATGGGGTAATTCGCTGCTATTATTAGTGCTATTTCAGAGGAAAATCGGAAAATCTAACCCAGTGGATCTCCACACCCTGCTGACCTGGCTGACCTCCAGATAGGTCATCAGCACTCCTCTACTCGCCGTGCCATCGGAGGGGATGCAAGCTAGTGTGGAGTCCCCATCACCACTCTGTTCAACAGCTTCATTGTAAAGCATCCACCGTGCAGTCAACAATATTTATGGATATTTGGGGTATGGCAGGAGCTGGGGAATCCCAAGAAAAATAAGACCCTGGCCTCTCTCCTCACGACACTCGTCGTCCTTCACAGGGGATGAGCGGGTAGACAACTGATGTCAGAGGGGGTGGTAAGTTCCAGGAAGTTCCAGGGTCCATCTGTTGCCTGCCCAGCACCTCCCGTTTCCTCCCATCCCACACCCTCACACACACATTACGCCCAAGGTTCCAGACAGTCACAAGCAAGACCAAAACTGAGCACTCGGCACATCCAGTTCTGCTAACTGTGTAGCAGCCGCAGTAACACAAACTCCCGAGGATCCCTGCTGAGGCCCCGGGGTGAGTATCTCCGCCTCAGCTTCGTCATACTGCAGTCTGGTACTGAGGTAAGCTGGTCCACCACGGGATGCAGGGCAGTGAGGAGAGAGGCCACAGGGGCCTCTCTGGACCAGCCCAGGAACCGAAGGGGGCTTAAACAAAGGGAAGCTCCTGCCTGGTGGTAGAGGAAGGTTTTTCGGGCTGATGAAGTCCAGGCTGGGGGTGGCGCCCAGCCCACATTCCTTAGCCTAGCTCCAAAGCAGACCCCCAGCCCTTTACCTCCCAGCTGCCATTTGCCCTTAGGGCCAAGGTCTTCCCTCAAATGGGTGCCCCAGGGGGGAATGATTCACCAGAAGGGTGCGGGAGGGCTTTCAGGAGGAGGGTGTTTGTCTCCCCTGTCAAAGCTTGAGCATGAACTGCTGTCTTGAGGCGGTAACCAGGAGCTAAATAACTCTTCCCTCTGTGCCCAAGCTCCGACAGCCTTTGTTTGACTAAGGTGTTTTCTCCACGGTTGCTGAGGTGCCAGCCATTCCTACAAGATCCCATTTGATAAGGCAGGACTGGGAGGGTAGGCGAAGGGGAGCTCGGGGTTTCTGGTTGGCAGGTGGCAAGTGGCAGCCCGCAGAATCTTCTGGCACCCCAGGCCTCCTGCTGCCATGCTTGAGTAGCTTTGCTCCCAATGGAGGGTTCCAGGAGCACATCCGGAGAGCACGTGTCTGGCCTCACAGCAGAGGAAGGGGGTGAGCTCCCTGTGGTCAGCAGGGGCTGGCCTAACCTTGGAAGCTCTGCTGGGTGTTGCCTAAAATGGACAGTCTAGGTCCTGTGATCCCAGGCGCCCAATTGCACTCAGGGCCAGTTCTGAGCCTGCCCGGGCTTGGCTCCCTTCTGAGCCAGGAAACACACCTCCAGGAAATGTTAGGTGTGGATGAGTTGTGTGGGGGCCCGAGGAGGAGCCCCGATCACTATCTTTCCCACAAATCTACCATCCACGCCGTGGGAAGAGCCTGGGTGTGAATGTAAATAGATGGTGCGCAGATCTTAGCAGCTGTTAAGATTGCATGAGTAGTGATTGCGCCTCTGAGGCACATCCGAGAAGATGGGGGTGATGACAGTGACGGGATGATGATGTTTTGAGGATGGAGGGATGTTGTGTGTCCAGCTTCTCTTTGTACTTTTTTTCTTTGGCCGCACGACACGTGGGATCTTGGTTCCCCGACGAGGGGTTGAAACGTGCCCCCCCACTAGAGTGGAAGCACGGAGTCCTAACCACTAGACCACCAGGGAAGTCCCTGTGTGTCCAGCTTCTAACCACATAGGAAACACTCAAGAAATGGTAGCTGTTGGGCTTCCCTGGTGGCGCGGTGGTTGAGAGTCCGCCTGCCGATGCGGGGGACGCGGGTTCGTGCCCCGGTCCGGGAGGATCCCACATGCCGCGGAGCCGCTGGGCCCATGAGCCGTGGCCGCTGAGCCTGCGTGTCTGGAGCCCGTGCTCCGCAACAGGAGAGGCCACAACAGTGAGAGGCCCGCGTACCGCAAAAAATAAAAAAATAAAAAAAAATAAATGGTAGCTGCTGCCCTCTTTCCAGACCCCGCCCCGCCCCCCACCCCGTGTCCCCCTGAGGTGCTCGGCCAGAGTTTGCTGTGTCTCACTTCATGCTTCTACAGTAACCGTCCAGGGTTCGTACTCTGTGCGTTTGCATTCACCTCTCCGGCACATCACTAATGCTTGGATGTAGGGATTCTGCCTACATGACATGGTGTCATCTCCCCAGCTCTGTCCCCTTCCCTGGTGCAGAGGTGCCCAATGAGCGTTCATCTACCCCTGGGCTCCAGCTCCACTTCAGAAAGTGCCTGCAGCTCCAACAGCCCAATCAACGCATTCCTGAGAGCCAGGAAGGCGGTGGGGACGGGGCAGCGGTCCCTCCTCCCAACCTCGTCATCCTCACTTGGTTCCCATCCCTGCAGAGTGCCGATGAGGCCAACCGTACATCAGCCGGAGAGCAAATGTCATGTGGGGAGGCCAGGAAATGGATCAAGAGGCGCTCACTGCATCAGCCCCAGAATGAAGATGGAAATGTATCACCCCCTCGAGCTTGGAGCCAGGCTTAGCCTACTCCACCGTCCTTTCATGAACAAACAACAGCCTCACAGCATTACAAAAATGATGGACACCAGGAGAGCTCCAATCAGGTCACCTCTTGGTGCAGAGAAAGTTTCTGTCTTTGAAACTGGAATCGAGAGACGGTATGTTCGGTCCTCATTTCAACTGTGCACCCAGGTGGCTTTGCCTGACCCCCAGGATCTAAGTTAGGTCCCCTCGCTCTCTCTGTCATCATTCCCTGGTGCTCTCTGTCATAGCTCTCACCACACAATCGATGTATGCTTTATTTGTACAAGTATTTGTTTAATATGCACTTCATCTCTGTACTCACAGGTATAAAGGCAGTCATGTATCCCGGGTCTAGCCTCCTACTGAGTATATAATATAATCAGCTCTCAATGTATTCATCCAACAAATAGTTCCTAAGTGTCTTCCACATGCAACATACTATTCTAGATGTTAGTCAGTAGAAACAGCAGACAGATGGATAGCTTGTTAAATTAATACAAGACACTGAACTGGGCTACGTGCCTGTGGTAGTTTTCTATGGCTGCTGTTACAAATTACCACAAACCCAGTGGCTTAAAACAAGATAAATGTATTCATCAGAGGTGAAAAATCAGCCTCACGGGGCTAGGATGAGGGTGTCGGCAAGGCTGTTTCTTTCTGGGGTCTCTGTCTACACAGAGACAGAGGAAAGAATCTATCTCCTTGCCTCTCCCAGCTTCTGGAGGCCATCCACATTACCTGGTTCCTGGCCCCTTCCTCCATCTCCAAGGCCGGCAATGTATCATCCTCAGATCCCTCCATTTCTGACCTCTGCTCCTATGGTCACATCTCCTTCTCTGACTCTGGCCCACCCACTTCCCTCTCATAAGGACCCTTGTGATGATGGTGGACCAACTCGGATAATCCAGGGTAATCTCCTCACTTCAAAATCTTTAACTTAATCACATCGGCAAATTCCCTTTCACCATGTAAAGGACCATCCAGAGGTTCCAGGGATTCATGGACATCTTTGAGGATCCATTATTTAGCCCGTCGTGGTAACCTAGGTAATACGTATTTGGAAATCTTTGAATGAAGAAGTTTTCCTAAGTTTCAGCAATCTCTTACTGCAAACCTCAAGAGGTTTTTACAAGGTACACATTCTATACTGTGAAATCACATCTTACTCAAACTGGAGGTGATGTTTTCTCATCAGCTCCGAACGTCTGTGACATGTACGTGTGCTGTGACCACCTGCCTGAGAGCAAGGGGACCCCTTCTATGGTGGGTTGAAAGTGTGCCCCCCAAAAGATATGCCAACATCCGAACCCCGGTACCTGGGAATGGGGCCCTATTTGGAAATAGGGTCTCTGCAGATGTAATCAAGTTAAGACGAGGTTCTACTGGATTGGATGGGCCCTAAACCCAATGACTTGTGTCCACATAAGGAGAGTGACATTTGCACACAGAGACAGAGGAAGGAAGGTCATGTGACAAAGAAGACAGAGATTGGAGTGACGCAGCTGCAAGCCAAGTAATGCCCAGGACTGCCGGCCACCACTGGAAACTGGAAGAGGCAAGGAAGTCTCCTCCCCTAGAGCTTATGGAAGAAGCATGGTCCTGTGACACACTGATTTCAGACTTCCAGCCTCTAGAAATGTGAGAGAATACAGTTCTGTTTTTTTAAGCCACCCAGTTTATGGTGTTTTGCTACAGCAGCCCTAGGACACGAATACACCCCATCTCCCAGCCCCGACCCCAGGGGCTCCCAGAAGGGCTACCCAAGGATGCTGGAGGAGCAGCTGCAAAGCATGCCCACATCCCACGCCTCCTTCCCAGGCTAGGGCCCATTTCTTCCCCGTCGCACACACTGGGCCACAAGGAAAGGCTTTGCCGTTGGTAGTGAACCACTGATTCCCCTCCGCTCAGACAGCCTTCTCCAGAATCAAAGTCACCACTGTGAATTCATTTTTTCCCTTGTTTCTTGGAAAGCACCTCTCAGGAATATTTCAAGAAAAACAAATTGTGAGGTTTGCTTAGGATCTATTTAAAGGGAATCATCAGGGCAACTTCCAATAACAAACCAGAGGCCAGTCAGAGCTTTAGGACAAGACTGGAGCCACTGTGAGCGTGTGTGCGCTGCCGGCCAGGCTGGACCAAGGCTGCCACACACCCATTGCCTGGCACACGCCTCGCTCACTGGCAGCTCGGTTGCTTCTTCCGAGCCCTCCGCCCAAATGGACACAAAACTGCACGGTCACCAAAAAAGAACTGCCAAGCAGTATTGCTGTAAGGTTTCCCACCTTGGAGAGTTTAACAGGAACATCTTGAAGCCATAGAGCTCCTTTCACCCAGAAATCCCAAACCACTTGGTTATAACTGGCTCTGTGTGTACAGAGCTTTTTGCCAGCCCTCCAGGGTGAGGTGAGTAGAAACTGTCCCCTGCCACTGCAAGAAGGGTACACTCCAGCTGAGACCTCAAGGAAATGAAGGAGCCATGGAAAGATTCAGAAGACAGTGTCCCTGGCAGCAGCAAGAGTGTGTGCAAAGGTCCTGAGGCAGCAGAAAGTTTGGCCAGTATTCAAGGAACTGAACACAGTGTGGCAGGAGTGGTGTGAGCATAGAGAAGCGGAGCAAGATGGGGCTGGAGAGGAGGGGCTGGGGCCAGGTCACGCAGCGCTTTACTCCAGGTCTGGATTTTACTCTAAGTACAAAGGGAGGCTGCTGAAGGGTTTTAATGATGGGGCTGGAAAGGGAGAGTAGATAGAGGCAACTCAGGGGAGAGTGATGAGGCTCGGTGACTGGATGGGTGTGGGAAACGCAGACAAATGAGGACTCCAAGATGGCGCCCAAGCCATGAGCCCATGCCACGTGACTTACTATGTGCAACATCTTTCAGATTCTCTAGATGCAAAATTATGTTCAATGACTTCAGAGTCTGCACCTTCCTAAGCTGATGAAGAACTTCCTAGAATGTCCCCCAGTGTCCCTCCTTTGAGGTGGTACCAACACAGCTCTGTGGGCTGTAGGGGGACCACAAAGGGATGCGTGCACACTCCACTCACCCAAGGTCGCTGGACCAACCCTCAGAGACAAACTCTCCATCCCCCATCCATTCCACGTCCTTCCCAGGAGCATCCTGAAAATGCCTCATTCCATTATCAGCACACCTAACATCATCCTCTATTCCAACCTGAGTTCTCTCTCTTCAAAGCCACAGAAGTGAAAGTCATGAAGAGGTCAAAAGAGGGAACTGGGAGGTGTCTAAACACTTCTAGGGAGCAAGGACTGAGCCTTTTCCTTCCTTTCTTGTTCTCAAACTTTTCTGCACATACTGGGAACATTGGCTGGTGATGCACGCAATATTGAGGCAACTTTGTTTATGTTCTTGGCACCTTATTTGGCTCAATGTGCCTTTTCAAAATCAAGATGTTCTGGGAATTTTTTTTTCAATAAAAATATGAAAATATTCCAAAACAGAAAGGAGTACTGAGGGTAACCATACAAAAACAATTTAAGCTGAGAAAAATAACCCAGTCTCGCTGAGTCCCAAAGAGAACCTTGGTTTCCATGGGATGTTAACAAAGTACAGAGCTCCTAGCAGTGGGCGGGATGGGACGCTTGCTCTCAAACCAAATAAGCAAACATCCTCCCCGAACCCAGCATCCTTGTCCCACAAGCTGTGGTTCCAATTTGCTTCCTGTTTTTGGCCCTCCCCAAAATACATCTCACAATCTTTTTTATTTTCATCTCCTCACCTTGAAAAGCACAGATTTGCAAGTGCGAGTATCTTAGCAGGGAGACAAATCCAGCAGGCATTCAAGACACTCAGGCGAGAAGAAGTGCATCTCATCGAAAAATTTCCACTGCCAGCACTTTTTTAAAATTCCCAAGATAAATGGGTTTTTACTTATAGGACTATGGGCTCCATTATTCTTCAAATATTTTGCTGCTTCCAAGGGGCCAAGAAAATTGGTCATGCACCCGGCCAGCTGATCCAACCTCAAAAATCTTAATGAAAAGGCCCTAATTTTCCCTCCCCTTTAATAAATGTGTCTTCTCTCCTTCCCAGCAGTATGTGGGGTGGGCAGGCAAGGTGCCCAGTTTGTGCAAATGGGCAGAAACACCTGATTTACCAGGATTTTTCCCACTGCCTTCAATCTAGGGGTCCCTGCTCCAGAGGGCCTGGGAAGGGGAGCAGATGACTCATGGACCATGACTCCAGGGGACTCAAAAAAAAAAAATCCACATTCTGATGTGGATTTTAACGTTTACATATACATATGTGTGAATGTACGGGGTTGGGGGAGGGTGTTAAAAGACCAGAATCTTAGAGACGGCTTGAAGGTGTCATGGAAGCTAATTCAGGTGGAAAACTTGCCTGGGAAAAAAAAAAATTCCCCTGCTCTACAGATGCCTCTAATCTGTCTTTCAGAACCTGGAAGAGAGCAGCAAGGATTTGGACCGTGGCCTGGAGACACAATTTGCAGCTGTCTTTCCTGTACCCTGAGGCTGGTACAGCAGGTGCTGTGAAATCTGGCTGACAGGTCAACTTCAAGGTGATCCGTTTGCCAAGGCTTCTCTCTGTTCAACTAATCTCCCATCACACCTCTGGTGCCTGGTAAAGGTAAATAATTATGACTAAGTGCATAAAGTAGGAGGGTCTTTGCACACCTGTCATTACGACCTGGCAAGTCTCTGCGGAACCTGGGAGTTTCCCAGAGGGCTGGGGGCGGGGGGGGGGCATTTCGGCAGAGGATAGATCAGGGTGGGTCCTTCCAGGCAACATCTGGCTGGAGGAAACAAAATTCAAACAAACACTGGATGCCTGTTTTGTGGCATGGATGGAAGTCTCAGAGTCAAAGTTCTCAGGCCCCTAAGCTGTGATGAACCTGGCCAAGATGCTCATTTACATCTGTAAGTGTCTCAAAGTAAACAAAGTATCATTCCCTTCAAGCTGCACTGTCCCACAGAAATATCATGGGAGCCACAGGTGTCATTTTTAATTTCCAGTAGCCACGTTTAAAAAAAGAAACAGGTAAGATTCACTGTAATAACTCAATTGACCAAAAATATTATTTTATCATTAAATATAAAAAATTTCAGCTAAATATAAAAATTATTGGTGAGACCTTTTTTTTCCATACTAAGTCTTCAAAGTCCATGGTCTGCTGTATATATGGCACATCTGAATGTAGACCAGCCACGTTTCAAGTTCCCATGTACCATATTAGACAGGGCAGTCTCTGAAGGTGACATTTCCACCTCATAACATTTTGACTTCCCATGAACATTTCACATAGAATAAATGAAATCGTGATACCTGACTTCTACTTGATTTAAAATGCTCGCATTCTTAATAAGATAAGAATTTCTAAACAATGTCTTTTGAAGAGCTCCAAGCAGGTCTGAAGGCCAGCCTTGGTTGGCACTTTCCTTCAAGTGCTAAGAACTGCAACCAAAGTGTTGTGACTTAGGCGAATCAGTTTTTGCCTCCTCAGAATGGAAAAATAAATACAGCCGGATTCTTGACTACTCCGCCCCTTAGGGCCGCTCACCAACCTCTGGGTTACACCCATACGTGTGTTCACGTGATGTTTGCCAGGGACCCTGGGCACAGAGGCTGCCCTGGAGGAGAGCAGGGCCTAGTGACAGCCGAGCAGACTGAGAATACAGAGGCAGGGATGGCCGTGCAGCCGGCGGCCGCCCCATTGAGAGGCCACCTGGGTAGGAGCCTCTAGGCCTGGATCCAGGACTATGGCTACAAGTTCTGCAGGAAGGCAGGAAGGAGGAGACAGGAAGGGTGCAGTAGGTACAGAGCCTGCAGCCACCCAGCTGTCAGGGAAATACAGGCTATTAGTTAAGCATGGAAGGAACCATCCACAGCGGGATGGTCGAGAGCAGTGCAGTCCAACCCCAATATAATGTGGGTCTTATGTGTGGCATTTTTTAGTAGCCACATTAACAGAGGTGACAAGAAACAGGTACAATTCACTTTAAAAACATATTTAACCCACTTTTTCCAAAATGTGATCATGTCGACATGTGTGATACATTACGTTCTCTTGTCACATAAGTCCTCGAGATCCGGTGTGTGACTTAAAATCACAGCACATCTCAGTTAGGAGCAGCCCTGTTTCCACCGCTCCAGAGCTACACACGCCGGTGGCTACCATATATGGCTGCGCAACTCTCTCGTTGTGGGTGTGTGTGGAAGGATGCATCACTTCTGCTCTGCTCCGATTGAGTCCAAAAGAGAAGTCAGAGCAGCTGAGAGGGAGAGGGCTAGGGATGCACAGAGAGGTCAGGTCACCCAGCCCATTGGAGGGGTCAGCACGCCTCGCTGGGCGCTATAACCAGCGCGTGAATGAGAGGCACCGGCTCCTCTCACGCGTCCCCAAGGGTGTCTGTGCAAACAGCGTCAAGATGATACAAAGCACCGAGGAACGTTCGCTAAATTCTGCCAAGTGCCTGGACACCCGGTCACACGGTGACCCAGAAAACAGCGAGTGCACCTGTGATGGGGGGCTTGGCGAGGAGCCCGGCGCGGAGGTCACCGGAGGTCACTGCTGGAGGCGGGGAACCCGGCGGCAAAGCCGCCTAATGTGGAAATGTTTGGATCCGAGCGCGGGGGCAGGCGCAGGGGGCAGCCTCGAGGCCGGCCGGGGAGGAGGCCTGGGCGGTGGGGCCGGGAGCGCAGCGCTGACAGTAACCGGGAGCGCACAGGGCCATGTGGCCCACAGCGCGCGCTGGCCAAGACCCCGTCTTTTTTAAGAAGTCGGCCGGTGCCTGCGTCCTCTCTGGGCAGAACGCCCTCTCCCCTGCTCCCAGGTCTTATTTAAGGAGAGGGGGCGGGGTGTCGCAGGGAGAAAAGCAAGCCTAACTCAGCAAGGATGTGGAGAGCAGCCTTCCTTTCCCCCTGGCCTCCCCTCTCTGCAACAGATGCCGGCGTTGTGAATGAATGAAGGGGGCGCTTTCTCCAAGATGGCTCTCTACCCCTTGGGCACACATCACGCTCCACTTCTTAAGTTGGTCTCATCTGCTCCCGCCCTTCTCTTAGGGCTGAGGAGGGGGCGCCCAGAGCATCCCTCGGTTCCCCTTCCTGCCCCTCCCCCCGCCCCCCGCAAAGGCACCGCCTACCTAACTTCAGAAGGAGGTCCACCCTCCCAGCATCTGGGTCTGGCTTGGGGGTCTACGCTTCCCAGTTGCCCCCCAGCACCACGCAAGGGAGGGCATGATTACAACACGTGTGTGTTTGGGTCAGAAGCACTTCTGAACTATGGCTCCAAGGAAGAACAGCCTGTACACCCACGCCGAGTCTCCCAGCAACAAAGAATGTACGACTGATTAGCTCTCACGAGCAAAACAATTTTTTTTTAAAGAGGCGCAGCGTGGTCTCTTTATAGGGTCCTGGAAGGAGGGTAGCTGGATTGAAAGGCGCCCTCCCTGGATGGCGGAGCATCAGCGTCATTCCCCGCTCAGGGCTTTATGACTTGGCTTTACTCATAAGCCCTTGTAACACGATTCCCGTCGGGGTTTTGCAAGCTTCCAGACCCAGGTGTGGTTGAAGGTCAGCTGCTGGCGAACAAGGGGCTCTCCTGCCGTTGGGAGAAGGTTACAAAGACTAATATTCCTGCCCAAGGGCTTGTAGATGATTAACATGTTTCTTTCTGTTAACCAGAGAGTTAACAGTTATTCCAAGCACTCTTTGATAGTGCAGGCAGGGCGAGAAAAGGACTATGTTAACCATTAATTGAGGGAAATGCCATAAAAGTTAGGATGGAAAACACTCAGTTTGGGAGAGGAATTCACAGGCGATCCTGGTGTGGAAAGAGGAGGCGAGGCAGCAGAGTGAGGCCATAAGTTCATGCATACTTACAGCAGGGGGATTTTTTTTTTTTTTTTTTAATCCTTTTCCTTGTTACATTGCTCGGAGGAAACAGAGTAGGGATAACAAACACGGGAACATTATAAATAAAGCCGGTTTTATTGGCGTTTTTCCTCCCGCCTCTCACAGCCTAGCTTGTCCTCTGTATGACTTCTTCTTTGGGCCTCTTTGGGGAGAAGAAAAGGAGCCCAGGCACCCCGCAATCAGAGAAAGTCAGGGCGTCCAGGAGGCCCACACCGAGAGGCCTCTCCTGGAGGAGAGGCTATCTGTTTGCTGCCCTGGAGAAAAGCAGCGTTAGCCTGTTTCTTGCAGCCAGGTTGTGGCACCAGGTCCTGGTGCCCATGAGTGCTTTCACAGCAGGCCTGGGCCAGGAAACAGGAGGACGCTGGGGGCAAAACCCTTGCCTTGCACAGACAAGTCCCAGCTACCCCACCATCACCACCAAAAAAATGTCTGGGTGCAGCACACAAGCATGTGTATTTTTTTAAAGGCTAAGTCTCATGTAGAGCCAGAGTGGAATTGCTGTCAGCCAGGAGACTGGGTGGGAAGAGTGAGCTGGGTGCCGGGCTCACTGGGTAAGGTGAGGTATGAGTTGGTGGCCCCAAGGATGACAGCAAAGATGAAGAGTGTGTGATAAACGTGGATGCTCAAGAGGTTCTGGGCAGTGTTGGAGCAAATGCCCAGTGGAGGGACACCCGCCCCTCCTCCCCTCCCAGACATTTAGAAAGACACGGGCGATGGTATAGGTGTCTTTGGACCCACCCCCTCCGTCTGGCTCCTGGAGGGGCACAGACCAGGGAAAGCTGACTTCAGGAAGGCATGTCCCAAGAGCATGTGACAGCAGACACTCGTATGGTAACTCAGTTACTTGTACCGGGCAGAGAGAGATGGCTTCTCTGCTGAGCTGTGTTCTCGACTTGCTCCGTGAATGAGGGCCTCAGATTTTCCATCTGTTAAATGGAACAATAATTCTTGACGTCCGCTTGCCTCACTTGGACACTATGAATAGAACATTTTCCCCAAGTGCTTTGGGCTCATGTTAAAAGGAACTACCCAAACATTAGCACACTCACTGCTGGATTTTCTTGGACACGGATCGATTTAAACGGATAATAATAAATTCCTCTGCCTATCTTTGTTGAGAGATTATAAGAGAGAGAATCCCACAAGACCTTGGTTCTAGAATCTTCTGCTCTCTAAAATCTTTTTCGGGAAAAGGGTCTGATGTTATACCCAGGGCTGACAGATGGCAAGAGTTGTCTCTAAAATAGTGTGGTTTTAAAAGTCCCCTTCACTGAACCATCTAGACAAAAGCATTCTGCACTGAAGGATGAGAATGGAGTTGAGTTATTACTGGACTTTGGGACCATGTATAGACATTGGGTGGGTTCCGGATACATTCACACTCATTCACTTATTCATTTATTCCATAGCAACTTACAGAGCATTTATCATGGGCTCCCTACTAAGCATCCAACCACCAGACCCAGGTGGTTTGCCACTATCTCACCTCAGAACCCACTCTCCCTGGCTGGACCCCCCTCAGTGTCAGGCTGCCTGTCTTGCACCCCAACGTCTGCTCACATCTCCCCTCACTCTCTTTGTCTGCGGGGTGAGGGAGCTGCCAGGCAAAAGGAAGTTGTTCTGGTTTGTGTGTGTATGTGTGTATGACACCCAAAGACTAAAGGAGAGAAGGAGAATAGAGACCTCAACAACCACTGTCCTCCTCTAATATCCTGAGATGGGACTTCGCGGGGGTGAGGCATACAGTGATCCTGTCCAGGTAAAATTTCCCATCTCCCTAAGAAGTTTGTAAGTTTCTCAAGCATAAGGAACTAAATTCCCTTAAATCCAGCAGGGCTGTTTACACAATGGGCTTTTGTTGAATGGCAACCGAAGAAGTGATTGACGCAGTGGATTTGAGAACGAGATCATTCACTTTAAACTCCTGCTAGTGCGGACAGATGCTGAAGGGGCTTCCCTTGTTCTTGCATAACGTGGGGGTCTGCCGTTCCTTATCTAGACTAAAAGTGGGAGGCTCAGAATCAGAGCAGCAACAAAGACACTGCCCCTGAAGATTCCATCCCTATAAATTAACCCTAGGCATTGTACAGGAACTGAGTACAGGAAGAACCTGGCTGGAACTGCCCCTTGGATCCTGCACTGATTTTGTTCCTGCCCAGGGGCTTAAAATCTTTCTCAGCCTTTCCTGTGTCTTCCATAGCCAGCTGGGAAACCAGTCCATCCTGGACTCACCTGAGAACAGCCAACATGTCTGTTTGCCTTAAGGAAGGGCATTTTACAACCAGATCCATCCAACGATAGATGGGAAGTCTCCCAACACAGGGAGGGTGGGTCCCACGTTTGCGAGCAAAGACTGTGCCACCACTTGCCTGGGATGCCGTGAAAGGGACTTCCACCTTGGGTGAATGGTTACACCCGCCGACCAACCTCTAGGGTCTTTTCCAACTTGAGATCTTTTAATCCTGTGGTTTCAGGTCACGGGACTCTAGAAAGAGCAGTGATGAGATATAGACTCTGACCCCACAAGAAAGGACAATGGGTCGAGAAACACAATTGATTTGGTGTTTGGGCCATCCTAACTGACAGATCAAACACGTGTCAGCTAATCCACTCCATGGGGCGGAAGCTGGCCATGTGGATGGCTAAAAAAGCTCGACCACCGGCAGTCTCGGTGACAGTGTGTAGTAATGGCTCCCATTCAGCTGGTGTCCTTGTTCTGAAAGGCTCCACCCCGTCCTCCTGAGCACCTTCCACATTATCTGAAAGGTGCAGTTGGTACACAGTGTGTGTGAAAGGCGCTCACATGAAAGTGATTTTATGGCTTTGGCTTGGGTTTGTAAGCCAAGCCAACAGAAAGGTCTCAGGAATAAAAGGGGCAATAAAATCATCACATGATGCTTTGAACTCATACTAACCATCTTTATTCCAAGGTTCTCAACGTGTCTCGCCCAAAAGTTTAGAACTGTCTTTGTTGCCCCCTTTAATTGGTGGGGAAACTGAGTCACGGCTGGGCGAGGGCTGGAGAACAGGCAGGGTTTGTTTCAAGGGCGCGTTCTGTGGTGGGCTGGTGGGAGGGTGCCCCGGAACACACCTTTTTCCTGAGTGTAAATGATTCTGAGCCATCGATGTAAATTCTACCCACGCAACACAGATCCAGAGGGTGGCTCATGGCCTCTGGAGTTAAACATAATAATAACAGCACAGATCAGTCTTCATGCTTCCTGTACCTCGGGTGCCACCTCCCCTACTTCTCACCACAGTCCCGTGAGGTTGGTATTATTATCTTCCTGTGTAAATTGGGACAACGAGGTGTAAGGAGGTGAATGCATTTGGAAGGACCCCCGCTGGAGGGTGCAGTGTTGAGGTCTGATCCCACAGCCTTCCCTTTAATGACCAGGGATGCTCACTTCTGAGACAAACGACCCAGGCCACCATTTTTACTCGGAGGCCAGAAACTTTAATTCATCCCTCCAGTCTTCACCTCAGAATATGGAGAAGGCCAGAGACAGATTCAGTAAGATTTCCCTTAGAGATCAAGGGGAAATCCCTGGCAGTTCAGTGGTCGGGACTCCACGCTTTTACTGCCAAGGGCCTGGGTTCAATCCCTGGTCAGGGAACGAAGGTCCTGCAAGCTGCGCGGTGCAACCAAAAAAAAAAAAAAAAGAAAAAGTCCAATCCCTTAGAGATCAAGGAAGCAGGCTGGGGGACAAACACTAACGAACAAAACTGTGAGATGAGCCAGACAGGCATTTCTAAAATCATAAATACAAAGAACTCAAAAAAAAAAAAAAAAGACACGATTGTTAAGATGATGGAGAAAATTCTACAGTACTCATTGTTCTTGTTATTTTACTATTTAAAATTTGAAAATTGTCCCCTTGAATGTATTTTAATTGCCCAATAGGGGAACGACTCAGGAGTTACAAAATGAGATACCACTGGCCCAAGCTGCACCCACTCTGGATGCCGTGGTGCCCCATTGCTCCCTCCTGGGGTGCCCACAGCCCCTCCTGGCTCACAGGGGAACTCTGGCTAGCTGCTCACCTAACCCGGCAACCCGTTCCTCCTGGACAAGCTGGACTGGATTTCCCAGCCTCCCTTGCAGTTAAGTAAAGCCACGTGACTGGGTTGTGGCCAATGCAATGTATTCAGGCCAATGTGACTTCTGACCAGTGGGCATTTCTCCATTGTCTTTTGTCTCTTACCGTCAGTCTCCTGGATGTGAATACCTAAGTGATTGATCTTGGAAGCCACATCTTGAGGATGGCTGAGGCTCCATCAGCCTGGATTCTGAAGGCCTGGGTGGAACAGAACCCCTTCCCCATGTCCTGCCACTGACCGAACACGACTGATTTGGTGTTTAGAGTCATCCTAACATGTGCAAGCTATTCCAATTCATGGGGCAGAAACTGGTATCACATGGATGGCTAAAAAAAAAAAAAAAAAATTGAACTTGGAACAGTTTCAGTGACAGTTATGTTATAAAATGTCATAAAATGTTAAAATAGCTTGCTTTACCTTAACTAGTAGAGCAATTTAGAGATAAGAATCCACCCTCTTCGGGCTAAAAAATAACAATTCTCTAACCATCACCCCCTGACACAGTAGAAAGGAACCCGAGGCACAGAAACACCCCGTTATTCTCCTTCTTTGTTGCGTTAGTGGCCTGGCATAAGACTCAACTTCTCCAGTTCCCTTCCTGGATACTCTGGGCTGCGGAGGACAAACTGGTTTTGTCTTGATGCCACCTCCAAATGGCTGATGGTCACTACCTGCACCGAGAAGGATTCCGGGGCCAAGTCGGGAAAGAGCACAGTGGTCAGGAGACGTTCTCTGCCAAGTGCACAGAAAGGGGAGAGGCTGCCTGTGCACTTGTATCAGTCGATGGCTCCCAAATACCTGTCCATGGACAGATTCCCTCAGAATCATTTGGGATGCTTGTTTGCAATTCAGTCTCCAAGCCTCCACCCTCATCCTCCCAAGATTTACTGAATTAAACTCTCTGGGTGTGGACCCTGGAAAGCTATATTTTTTTATAATCCTTCCATGGAATTGAGATGAGTTAGCTTTGGCAGCCGGGCACCTACACAAGGTACCGTAGCCCTTGGCAACGAGCACCAGACGGGCGTCACCACCTGGAACAGGGTGACCCTGGGAGAGTCATTTAAACTCTCTGCGCTTCAGCTGCCTCATATTTAATTTAGGGATAATAATAACACCTTCCTCAAAGGGATATTAGGAAGATTTTGCATAATAAACCCTCAACAAATATTAGGTTTTGTTATATTATCTTCCTCTAAGCGTTTATAGGAGGCATTTTGTCCACTGGCACTGCCACAGGTAAAAACACTGCTTTCCATAATTTCCAGATGCCCTGGACAGCACCACCATCCCCAAGTAGTGTGAAAGACAAAAGCATGCAGGGCTCCGGGGCAGTCGTGACCTTCCCTCTCCACTCACTGCTGTCTCAACTCTACATCCAAGCTTGGATGGGACCTTGGATGGGGAACAACCTGTTGAGAGGAGACTAGGGGAGACGGGAGGTGAGTACAGGCGGATGCTGTCTTGGTCATGACCGCGATGATTAATAGGGCCTGGGACAGTAACGCCAGTGACGATGCCGCTCACGGTGATGAAGGGAAGAGTGGTCACAATGGGACATGATGGCAGTGTGCCAACTGACTGTGTTCACGTGGGATCGGGGCTGTCGGAGAATGAACTCCTGACCTTTAAGCTCATCTATATCACGGCATACTTACTGCCTCTGCTTTATCAGTAGTCAAATCCCAGATCCTGGAATTCATCTTTCAATAATACGATGAGGGAGAAAGAAAAAGGGAAACCTCGCTCACGCCCCGTCTTGTACACATTAAGAGACAGACAGACAGAACTCTCGACTCTAGTTAACTTCACCAGGAAAGGGATTCACTGAAGGATCACTGGTAGCTCACAAATCTATCCAGAAGCTTCCAGAAATAAGCAGGAGGCAGAGGACACCAGCGAGTCAGCTGGTGGTCAAGGTCAGACACGGCGGCAATCTGGTGACAAAGGGGACTCCTCGGGACCCTGGAGGTCCCGTTGGCATCTCAGCACCACCGGTGACAGATGCTGGAGGCTTGGACCTCCACGCATCCCACCCACCCCAGTCTACGAAGTCCCTGTGCTGTCCCCAGTTCGCACTCAGGGTCCCAGGCAGGCTTGGTTCCTGTGCCGGTACCCTGCTGCCAGAGGTCTAGGAGAGCAAGTAGCCAGCGGTTTCTGTTTCCCGGGTCGATGGTGGAGCCCAAATATCAGAAAGTGGGTTCCAGCGCAAGGCAGCTAAAAACCGGTGAATGTTCACCAGACCCAGCTAATGCTGGCCCCTTTCAGCCGATCAATACATGGAAGAGCAGAAAACCAACATCTTACTGTCTATAAGCCCCTCCATCTGTGCGTCCTGGGAAGGAGGATTAGAGCACAGGTGAGACCAGGCTGCTGGGGAGGAAAGGGTCTGGGTGGTGTTGGGTGCGTGTTCTGACTGCCTTTTCAAAGTGGAACCTTTTGCCCCTTGGACGGTGGTGTCTCGGGATCTCAGGGGACCTCAGCCGATCCCAGGCAATGGGCTTGAGTAAAGAGTTGCCAACGGGGAGGGGCGGGAGCCAGCGGCACTGCAGGACCTTGGGTGGTCAGGAGCCTGGGCGCACGCCATCCCAGCACATCCCGGGAAACCGCTCAGAAGACGGGAACCAGGAAGTCTGAGCTCTGGCCCAGCCCTGCCTTTGCTCCTGGCACGGCTTTGAGTAGCTCTTTCAACTTTTGTGACTCAGTTTACTCAACTGCCAAATGGAGATAATCACGTGGTGCTCAAAAGACTTTTGTAATACTCTAATGAGTGTTTATAAAGCACTTTGTAAGAGTTTATGGTTATTGGAGCTGGGAAAGGAATGACAAATTACTCCCGAGTAAACAGTATTTAGAATCTGTATTTTCACCAGTCAACAGGTTTGCCTGGATGTCTATAAGACCAATGTAACAGGACACCCTGAGGTCCCATCAGTGCAAATGGGTTTCCCTCGAAGCACCTCTCCTCTCTAAAAAGCGGCCTATATACTTCAGGCAGTGGGTCATTTGTGTATACATCGTGCATTTCGTGATTCATGAGCTCACAGGACAACTGGCCTCAGAAATGGAAGCCAGAGGTTCATCTTTCTTTTTGATTAAAAAAATTATTTTTTCTTTTCTTTTTTTTTAGGATGGGGGATGAAAAGCGCTACACACTTCTGCCAGAATTTGCACTGCATGTGATATGAATAGATAATCACTCACAAAGAAATATACATGTATTTCCTTCGGAAGTTTGGAATAAACAAATAGAGTACTTGCGTGGAGGGAGAAAAAGGATAAAATATGGCCCCTGTACCAAGGTATATGCTTCCACTTGCCCCGTCTCTCCCTCATTTGCACAACTCTATGAGGGTAGATGTTCTAAACTGCCTAGTAGCAAAGTCACCCACGGTCGGTGCATGGTGGAGTTCACGTTCATGCCCAGCTGTGTCCATTTCGCCTCTGTGTTGTTAACTGGTGGCGTTGCTGCTAAAACACCATCAACTATACGTTGTTACGAAGTACACAAGCGCTGTACAAGTATCCCAAACTCTGTCCTATTCCCTTACCCCGCAGTCGACGCCCTCAGCCACCAAGCAGAAGAAAACAGGCAGGATGTGAAGGATGAGTGAGAAAGGAAGTGCTCTGGGGCAGAAGGTGCGGCTCTCTGGTCGGCCAGAGGAGAAGGGCGCGGGGTGGCAGGAAAAGAGCGACTCTCTGAACGTTTAATATTGGGAGAAGAGCCAAACTCAGCTCTTGTTTTGCTCTCTGTTTCAAAGACCGACCTGGTTCTGCAGAACCAGTTGCCGTCCGTTTCCCCAGTTAACATGAGCCAGGAAGCCAGAAGCATCTGAGATTTTTTTCCCAACTCATTGCCATGAGGAGGGGCTGGGCTTCCTACCCTGACCCACGGTTAGGAGAATGAAGATGAGAAAATGGGACCCATCATCTCAGAAGCTCGTGTCCTGTCCACAAAGCATTTTTATATCTGTGATTCCATTTAAACCTAAAGGAGAGAGAGCACATGAACAGAAGGAGTCAGGTCCAGAGAATTTCCCACAAACCACTCAGCCTGGCCCTCAAGACCCACCACGATCTGACAGCGAATTTCCATTCCCATCAGAGGGTGTCCGTCCAAATCCACTCAACAAACTTTCATTGGAATCCCTCCCCTATGCTACGTGTGATGTTTATAAAAGGATGTGAAGGAACCATCCCTGGCCTCAAGGAATTTATAATCCAGAGGAGAGACAGAAAAATGATATTATTCCAGGCAACTGCTTTAAAGGGGAGATGAGTAAAATGCCCTGTGAGAACATTCCATTCTGCTCAGCTCTACCAGACTCTTCACTGCTCAAGAAACTCCCGTAAGTTCTCAGCTTAAGGCACTGGCTCTTGCCATCCTCTCTGCCTGAGATGTCTGCCAGGCTCCCAGCTCCCCTTGGTTTAAGGCTTTACCCCCTGGCATATCCTAGATGCTCCTTCCTCCAGGAAGTCTTTCTAATGCCCTACAATCTGTCTCCTTGGAACTTTTAAAGCTCTTACTTATCGCCTTTATGACACCTCTTATCTTCTGCCCTGTTATTTCCACATGTGTCTTAAAGCCCACATAGCACTGTACGCCCTTCAAAGGCAGGGACTATAACTTGCACAGATATAGGGTAGGCGCTCAATAAATCTTTGTGGGTTTCAATTAAACCCTATGGGAAATCTTATCAAGTAGAGTCACGAGGAAATGTAATTATATCTACTGGCATTAAAAGATTCCTCTAAGCGAGTATTAACTTCAAAAAAGCTGGTAGAATGGATAGTATGGCACCATTTACGTAACTATAGGTGCGTATTGTTTCAGTCTGGGTCCCGGCAGGAAGCACGACGCATCCCGTGAGCTTTAGTGAAGGGACCTCGTCAAGAGCTGTGGGCAGAGTTAAGTGAGCCGCCGGGAGGGTGACACCCAGACTAGCCGTGCTGGGAAGTCCTTATGGCCCCAAATGCCGGAGGAACGAGGAGGGGGACGGCATGTCCCGGGCCCCTCGCCGGAGGGGCCAGAAGTAGAATGTGAGATCAGCAAGGACGGAAGACCCCTGGGAAATCGTAGGAAAGGATAGGCGTCCTGAGTTCTCTGCCTCCTACTGGCTGAATATAACCGGATGCCAGGGTGGGGAGTGCAAAGGAGCCTGGGTTCTGCCATGATGGGCCAGCCTCCTGGGCACACAGCAGGGCGGAGAAGGGCGGAGAAGGTCTGAGGGCTCCGTGGAGACCGCACGGGACACACCTAACAAAGTGTAGAAACGCGTGCTCTGGGCAGTGTGATTATGAAGGACGGTCAGCTTTTCCCTTTTCTTTTATGCAATTAATTTTTTTACAATGAGCGTGTGTTGTCTCTATTATCAAGGGGAAAAAACAGGATTTTTCATTTAACACTCTGACCTTCTAGCAATCCATGCGGGGGAAAAAAAAAAAAGAAAAAGAAAGAAAGAAATGAAAGGCATATTTCATAAATAGTGATCTGGACTTTTGAAATCCCCTTCAAATGTTTTCAATCTCTAAATTGTAAAGTCGAAGTCACACCCAGCCATTCATGCATTCATCCACGCACTGATTTATTCATTCAACAAATATGTCCCGTGCTGGATCCAGGCAGACACGGCCCTGGATGCACAAAGCAGAGAAAATGGAACATGAAACTACATGCCAGAGAGGAAGGGTCCCAGGTGACAGGCGAGAGGGTGCTGTGAGGGCCTCACCCCCCTGGGAAACATGTAGGGGTGCCCAGACCCCAACAGGGCCTCCTCCCTGGTCCAGAGAAGGGCCATGGCGGGGAGGGGTCCCTTCCTGCCATCGCACTAGGTAATATCACTCTTTTCCCCCCAGAAAGCCAGGGGCACTAAATAAGTCAGTGCCTCCATTTCTATTGGGCTAATATCCACACTCAGACTGGGTGTACGCAACATGACAACGAATTTAGGTTAAAAACTCATTTTAAAAATCAACAAATACCAAAGGAAATACTGTTGGGGTATGGGGAGATAAATTAGGAGTTTGGGATTAACAGATACACACTACTGTATATAAAGTAGATAAACAAGGACCTACTGTATAGCCCAGGGAGCTATATTCAGTATCTTTTAATGACCTATAATGGAAAAGAATCTGAAAAAGAATATGTATATATATGTATAACGGAATCACTTTGCTGCACATGTGAAACTAACACAACATTGTAAATTAACTATACTTCAATTTTAAAATGGTTTAATAAAAAAAATCAAAAAATTAAGTGGGAATTTCATAAACATGATGCCAAGCCACTGACCTCGATGAGTGGGCTGTTTGCAGGTGTCATTAGATATAAGCTCATCCTTATTTCTGTCCTTTTGCTCTGCAGCCCCACCCAGGATGCAGGCCTCTGCTCCATCGGGCCTGATGTTTAAAGGGTCATCACCTTATTGGCCTCGGTTGGTCTCTTTCTTAGCATGTCTGTATTCTCTAATCTGGGGACCCTTTCTAAACCCCCCAAATATGGCAGAATAGTGGTTGTATGTTTAATATTTCTTGATTAAGAAAATACATAATGACCAAAGTATATAATGAATTTAGGTATGCTTTCAAATAAATAAATGTGCTTTTTGCTAACTATAACCATCTACATATATTTAAAAAATAAGAGCTCACATGGGTGGATGGTGTTAGTTATTCAGACACACCAATGCTGACCCTCATCTGCAAAGCCCCTTCCAGGGAAGCGTCCACAAACCCTGAGGCCTTGGGCATTTCCCTCCCCCATTCTTAAGCTCCTTTATCCCCCATATGACAAAGGAAATGGCCTGCCGAGACAGTGAGGTTCATCTAGGGGTGGAGACCTTTGGTCAGCATGAGACATTCTTTAATCAAACTTTGATGTCATGGGAGGGGGGGACCATCAAGTCACCTTGTTAGTTAAGAAACTCAATTCCAACAGCTGATGGAAGGAAGGATGGGTGTGGAAGAAAGAGGGATGCCCTTTCCATTTCAAATAAACGGAAGCCAATTGTGAGCTTTAAAAAATCTTTTAAGGATAATTGACAGGAATTGAGCGTATCATTCAACATTTATAAATCAGTCATGAAACTCCATCCCCACTGTCACATCACCTCTTTCCTCCTAACTAGTGCCAACCCGGGTCAACTATCCTTCTCAAGCCAGTAAACTCTCAAAATCATGTGCCAGAAGAAGAAAACATTCCTTTATCAGCAGAGATTGGAAATCCCCTAACTAGACTAAGCCACAAAATATTAGCCTATTAAATGTCATCATCTAGAGCTGATGAGAACTCGAGTGACTTCCTAGTCCTGTTGTAGGACTTTAGAGACGGTGGTGCCTGGGGTGAATTAAGATGAGCAAACAGGGTTTTCTGATAGCCATCTGTCCAAAAGTCACTTGATACTTAAGTGTTGGGCACCCCAATAGTTTAATTCAGGATGAATGAAAATCACTGTTTGTTTCTTGGTGCGGACCCTGCCTTTCCTTAGGTAAAAGTTTCTATAATAGTCAAGACCATCAGAAGTGGGCTTGGAAGCCACAAGAAAGAAGAAGGGAGAGTGGCTGGCTCTTCCATGCATGTCATCTGCACCATCCCCAAGGAGCAGTGAACTGTCCCCCAGCAAGGATGACCTGTCCCCCAGACCAGAACAACCTCAGACACCATTTCCCATGTATCTATTCAACTCAAAGCCAGTGAGATTCATTACTAACGGGCTTTGTCCAATCTGTCGGTTTGGAGATGTGGTAAGAGATCAAGTGAATTGTAAGGCAGCTGAGGTTCGGTCCTTTCTGAAGGGATATCCCAGAATGTATTTGGGAACATGAGTTCTTAACTCCAAAAGTCAAAACTCCCTCAGTTTGATATTGTTGTTGAACTCCATACATGGAAATCATAAAGGTAATGGGTGAAGGGAATGAAAAGATACAAACTTCCAGCTGTAAAATGAGTAAGTCTTGGGGATGTAATGTACAGTGTGGCAACTACAGTTAATAACACTATATTGAATATTTGGAAGTTGCTGAGAGGGTAGATCTCGAAAGTTCTCATCCCGAGAAAAAAAATCTGTAACTATGTCTGGTGACGGATGTTAACTAGACTTATCGTGGTGATCATTTCACAATATATATAAGTATCAAATCATATATTTGAATGAAATACATAACAAATAAGTTATGTATTATATCTGGAACGAATATAATGTTGTATGTCAATTATACCTTAATTTTTTTTTGCGGTACGTGGGCCTCTCACTGCTGTGGCCTCTCCCGTTGCGGAGCACAGGCTCCGGACGCGCAGGCTCAGTGGCCGTGGCTCACGGGCCCAGCCGCTCCGCGGCATGTGGGATCCTCCCAGACCAGGGCACGAACCTGTGTCCCCTGCATCGGCAGGCGGACTCCCAACCACTGCGCCACCAGGGAAGCCCTACCTTAATGTTTTTTTTAAAAAGCTAACTTTCTGTAATCTTATTGATGAATAGAAGCTCAAATAACCCAAAGGGCAGATAATAATAGTAAAACTGGTCTGACCTGAAAATGAAGTTACAATATTTTATGCAGAAACTTCAGCTTTCAAATTACACTTTGATCTGGATAAACACATATATTACCTTGTGTCCTAGTACAAAGCATCTGATGTGGAAAGGATGTGGCCACATGCATCCTGGGTGACAGTGAGACTCTTGCTGCAGAGGGAAAAGTTGGCTCCCTGGATAATGCAGCAAGCTGGAGAGAACATGGATAAATCCCAGCTGTCTATCTGGCAAGATTTAGATTTACTCAACTTGAGTAAGTGAGTAACTCACCAGGAAATGGGCAGATGTTTGTTTGCAGTATGAACATGGCTAAAGTTCTGTCTTCTCTTTTCATCATTCCACTTGATCCTCTGCATCAGGTAAGTGAGTAAATGCCCAGCTGACTCGGTCACTTCCTCTGCCATGTAAGGATGGCCGCAATTCTTTATAAGGATGTCAGCGACATCTGTGGCTCCCTGAGGTCTGGATGGACAGTGCCTTGCATTGCTGTGTATGCAAACTCATGTTCCCGTTGTTTTATATTAAGTCCCCACTCCCACTAGTGCTTGTCACACTGAAGAAACTGGTCCCAGGTTTCACACGGGGGCCAAAGGGAAAACGAGAGCCTCTTAAGGGAAAGTCTGTAGAACGTAAAATTAAAATGCCTTTGGCGTCCCAGACATATGGCTATCCTTCAAGATGTGGCCAAGATAGGGGAAAGGGTTGACTACTCCTGGAATAATGGAGCTTGTGAGTAGATGTTAATATGTGGAGGTAATGTTTCTAAATGTCATCCAGTAATGCAGCTCTTTACTCCAAACACCAAGATAATACATATCAGCATCTCCATGTAACTGAATGCATGGCCACCAAGATCTCCAAATTCTCAGTGTAACTGCCAAGGACGCTGAATGTGCATCCAAGCGCTTCAGTAAATCCTTCTAGAATAGTCTATCCTCTGATGTCCAAGCCAAAGAGAAAACCTGTTCCCAGACCTAGCAGAGGTTTTAGAAACTACATAACTATTCACCAAGGAGACATTGAGTACATTTGCCTGCGTGTGAAATAATTGTGATGGAAAGGAATCAATTATGGACCCATCTGCAGGTCATTAATATGATCTGTTGAAAAGGAGGCCAAATTCAGCAAGTCAACCCGAAAGTCTAAAAATAGCTCTAATGCGAGCCTGGCCCAGTGCATGTGAAGCAACAAAAAGATCCCTACATCTGCTACAGCGAGGGTCCTTTAGTGTTTCCTCACTCTTGACTACTTATCCTCAGTGGTCACTGAGAATGGAGGCATTTATTTTCTTTCCAGAAAAAGAGAAAAGCATTCCATGAGGATCACTGTGGCCAAAAGTATCACCCTGTGCTGGTGCAGGAGAATAAACAGAGGTTTTTGTCTTATAACATAAATCCCACATGTTCTAAAGATCTATAAAGGGCCATCTCTTACGTGGTTCAAAGGGATACGTCTCCCTTGAAGAGATGTGGTAGTTACTAGGGCAACAATTGCTAAAGGGCAGCATAGGCAATGATTTTAGGTGGTACACAGATGAATAATTTTTTAAGAGTTGTATTTATTGTGATGTGTGTTAGAAAAAATATAACTTAACCAATCTGTAACTCTGAGATGTTCCTTACGATTAAGGTGGATCTAAAATCGATTGTAAATCTATAAGTGCAATTCTTCAAATACATAAATACTAAATAAATTGGTAAAGGTGGTATGCAAAGATGCAAAAAAGGAAATCAGAAGGTGGTCCACAGATGGCTAAAACTTGGAAAATACTATTCTAGGGCTGAAGCCAGATGGGTTCCCATGGCTTGGGCCAGTCATATGGCGCACAGAATCATTTTCACAGCCTTACAGAATGCAGAACCACCAAGATCTCGGAGTTACTGCCCGTCTGGGACCTCAGCAAAGCTGCAAGAACCACTTGGTTTTCTCACTACCTTAGGAAGTCTTCATTCAAACAGACTGAGCAATAGACAGGAATTTCTTTCCTGATCTACCATCTCTGGGCCCAAATCCCTGAACTTGAAGCAAGTGTCCCCAGTGCCCTGGAGGTAAAACAAAGACTGTTTTACTTTTTTTTTTTTTTCAAATTATTCCAATGAGAATTTTACTTTTTTCATTGAAGTATACCTAATTTACAATTGTTGCGTTAGTTTCAAGTGTGCAGCGAAGTGATTCAGTTATATATATACATTCTTTTCAGAATCTTTTCCATTATAGGTTATTACAAGATACTGAGTAGAGTTCCCTGTACTATGCAGTAGGTCTTTGTTGTTTACCTATTTTATGTATAGTAGTTGTGTATACGTTGATCCCAAACTCCCAATTTATCTACCCCCCGCCACTGGCCCCCGCTATCCCCTTTGGCGACCATAATTTTGTTTTCTATATCTGTGAATCTATTTCTGCTTTGTAAATAAGTTCATTTGTATCATTTTTTTAGATTCCACATATAAGTGATACCATATGGTATTTGTCTTTCTCTCTCTGACTTACTTCACTTAGTAGGATAATCTCTAGGTCCATCCATGTTGCTGCAAATGACATTATTTCATTCTTTTTTATGGCTGAGTAGTATTCCACTGTATGTATGTATGTGTGTGTATATATATATACCACATCTTCTTTATCCATTCATCTGTTGATGGACATTTAGGTTGCTTCCATGTCTTGGCTATTATAAGTAGTGCTGCAGTGAACATTGGGGTGCATGCATCCTTTTGGACCATGTTTTTCTCTGGGTATATGCCCAGGAGTGGGATTGCTGGATCATATGGCAACTCTATTTTCAGTTTTTTGAGGAACCTCCATACTGTTTTCCATAATGGCTGCACCAATTTACATTCCCACCAACAGTGTAGGAGGTTCTGCTTTGCTATTTTGAAAGAGCCTGAGGCTACAGGCGCAGGGAAGGGGTTCCTCCAGGCTTTTGACACCTTGTTCCCCCACGGCCTCAGCTCTGACAAAATAAGCAGGAGCTCTGGAACCAGCTTGTCCATTTCCTGGGACGGTGAAGGTTGCCCAGTAGGAAGCACGACGACTCTGGATACACCCATATGAGATTATGATTTTGGAGAAAAGGGGCGAGGTGGGGAGAAGGGTAGGGGGGACTGCAATTTAATGGGGAGGAAACTTGGGGAGTTAGCCAGCTGACACAGAGAAAAGAAGAGTCTGACGCCTTTTTACTTACCGCTAAATCTCTCGTCTCTGGTTAAATAAACTGTGGCCACGATGGAGTACCACGTGGCTGTTAATGGGAATGAGTTCGGGCAGAGTTGCAGCATGATTTGGCTTTTGGGTAAAAAGAAAGGATTTCTACATGCTTGTAAATAAACCTACAGTATTTCTGAAAGGATTTACCCAAACCATTAAAGATGGTTTCTTATCCAAATTGGGCTGGGGGTGGGGAAGGGACACTCAGTATGGAGAGGAGGCTTTGAAGCTCCACGTTAGAGCTGTCTGTGTATTGGCAATTTTTGCAATGACCTATTGCTTTGATGACAAAAGCCTTTCAAATGGTAGCAGACAATGGGAAAATATTTTAAAGCTGGTGTCAGTGCCCCAGGAATATTAGTCCACGAGACATATGTTAGAGTGAGATGTTCATTTGCATTTACATAATAAGCACAATACATAATCCATATTACGTAATAATCATGATGACATACACTTGCATTTACATAATAATTATCATACAGAAGGCACATTGTGTAATAATCATGAAACCTTCGGCAGAAGCCCAGGCGTGGACAAAGCATTCCCAGTATCCGGGCAGGGACTAGACTGGATCACCCTTGCTCCCGCCATGAGACAGGGCCCCACTCCCACCAGCTGTAACCATGGCCAAGGGTTGTGTCGGGTGCTACACTAGTCCCATCACAGACATTAGCTCTGATCTTCACAAGAGCTCTTGGAGATAGTCTCTGTTTTACAGATGAGGAAACTGAGGCTTTGAAAGTTTACCCCGTCATTGTGATAGAGAAACTAAGTGTCCAGAAGCTCCCATGCTCTCCCATCCCTACTATAGACACCTCACCGGGATTACCTTTCCCAGGCCTCTAGCTCAACGAAGTATAAGTGGAAGTGATTTCAGGCTAATGTGAGATGTACCCCCTCCCTCACCTTCCACCTCTGTGCAGAGGTCTCCAAGGTCCTGGGATGGGAGAGCCATAGCTGGAAGAAGCCCAGCTTCTCAAAACAGCACCTGAGGGGAGCTGCCCACTGCCCTGAACAGGATGTAAATGTCAGTGTTAAGGCCCTGGAACCTGAGGGTTTATTTGTTACCTCTGCAATGTTCCCCGAAGTAATGCAACAACGAAAAGGTAGTGTCAGACACCATTACAAAGGATTACAAAGGATAAAGGGCAGGGCCAGGACACCAGGGCCATTAGCTTTCAAAGCCCGTGCCCTTACTTCCATGCTGAAATGCCCCCCCTAAACAAAACTGTCAATCTCCTAGGGCCTTCCCCAGCCCAGACTGGGGCCCTGGATGGAAGCTGAGTGGAGAAACAACAGTGCGGGTAGCACTCCTGGCCGTGCGGTGCCCCCTCAGAAGATAATCTGAAGGCGGCAATGGCTTCCCACTGCCAGCAGCTCATGTCTCTGCCGGGGAAGGCTCTGATCCCAGCTTTACCACCGATCCCTCTCCCAGCAACCAGCTCGGGATGCGCCCTGCGTAACCAGACACGAAACCTACCACATTCCAACCAATCCACCGCTGCGTGGGCCTGGTGGGTGGCAGTCTTCTTGTGCACCACCTCTCCTACCCCAACTCACACCCCTGTCCTTTGTCTAGTCACTCCGCTGATGGAGGGATGTGATGAGCCCCCCGAGAACCCAAAGAAGTGGCTGTCTAATCCAAAGGGGGCTGGGGGTGGGGGTCAGGACAGGAGCTATAAAATACTCTGCAGTTGAGATGTTCTATCCCCTACAAGGCTCCCAGTGTTTTGTAGATTTGACCACGTCATAGTGATTGATAGAATTGGATCTGATCTAAAAAAAAAAAAATTTTTTTTAGCCACTCCAATACACTGTGGTCCATCTTTTTCACTCTGTGAGCACAAGGCATGTAGACATACTGGCCTGCCATTCATTCATTTGCCAGGTGTAGGCTCCTTAGGAACAGAGACAAAGTCTGGGTTTGTATACCATTGCACCACTTAGATCTCAAAGGGCTCTCTGGGACATGGTGGGTGCACCGGAAAGATCTGTCGTCAAGCAAGGGGCTCTCTTAATGAGCTTCGGGTAACTGGAAAGCCATAATCTTCGAGGAACATTAAATGTTGCTTCAGTCATAGGTGTGGTCTTGGACTAATTTGTACAGAGATGGTCCCTGTAAGTTAAAAAGGGATGTGTACTGATAACCCTCCAAATAAGGGGAAAGACGCAAGGAGAGAGGATGCGAGTGGTCCCAGGTGACTCTGGGGGCACATTGAGAGGAGCATTCATCCTTGAGCTGTTCATTAATCCCTGCTCTGCTGGACCACACAGCTTCCCAATGCCTCATCTGGGAGAACAGTGTGCCGGTGATGGACTTTACATCTGAGTGAGGGCCCAGGAAGGGAGTGAGGACCAAGCCACCTCCCACTGCATGGCTTCTGTGAAGACAGGAGGGCTGGCCCGTGGTCAGAAAACAGAAGAGAGGCCCACACCCGAGAGACAGATGAGGAACTGCCCAGTCAAAACCAGCCACAGTCCACTGGGGAATGAAAGCCGTGTGCTTATGTGGTAAGCCTGCAGAGAGGCACTTTTCTAATATTTTCCAAGACCTAAGGTTTTGGGGGTTTTTTTCAAAATCCTATACAAGGAAATGTTACACAGAGGCCCTGTTACAGCAGTTGCTTCACAAAAGTTGCGTCAGTTTTCCGTGGTAATATTAGCATTTAACTATACTAGAGAACCGATAGACACAAACATCCTGGAATCTCAAGCGATTGATTTCCTTTTACAATTCTACATATTTCATTGATGCATCCATAAGACTCTGTGAAATCTGTTATGAAGAAAGGTAATCGGCACTATTATATTATTTTAGGATAAAACAACTACTTAAAAATTTTTCAAGAAAAAGAATTGTTTTCCTATTCTAGTTTTTGAAAGAGCTAGAATAGGTGGGAACATTTCTTGATGAAGTAGCATGAATGCTTTTATCAGTGGTATCATTTTCTGGTTTCTAACGACATTATTTTCTATATGTTGATGTCGTCAACATCCTGACAACAGGATCTGTTGGAGATATTCACACTTTGTGCCAGGCTGTCTTCTATGCTGAGGTTACAGAAGTGATCAGACCAGCCCTCATAGAACTTAATATTCTAGTGGAATAAGAAATGGACCCCATCAGGGGAGGGCTGGATTGGGAGTTTGGGATGAGCAGATAAACGACAAGGTCCTACTGTAGAGCACAGGGAACTATATTCAATATCCTGTGATAAACCATAATGGAAAAGAATATGAAGAAGAAGTGGACCGCAAGAAAATGAGCTCTGTTTTTCATGGCAATGAGATGCCTGCCCAGAGCTGACTCCTGCTAAGCAGACCACGCCCACTGTAAATTACACATTTCACTGCGTAAACAAGTGCCCCAGAAATATAGCAGGAAACTTGACCCAGTCCTCCCCCTAACATCAGGTCTTTCCCTAACCTCAGTGAGGGCTCCCAACACACGACAGATCTCAAATATAACAAGTGACTCAAAAGTAGTCAGTGAGATGGCGCCCCTTTGGCGAGTGTCTGACTGGCCCCAGAGGAAAGCTGTTAGACAGGCCGGCTCAGAGCCCACGTCTGGAGGGGAGTACGCAGGGCCTGAGTTTCTGGCAGGCAGCTGGGCTGAGGGAATAGCAGGGCTCTCTGCATGCTCACAGGTGAAGCTCTGTGAAACGTGCAGCCTGGGCCACCAGCGGGCTTTCTGCAGAGCCAAGGCACGGGCCCACCTACGTGCTTCTGACCTCACCACATCACCACCCACGGAGGGAGGCTGAGAGGTATTTCCAGGGAGTAGCAGCCTCTTAAGTACTACAATAGTGTCAGCAGACTTGAATTGATTAATATCACACGCTGTGATGGACTCTTCCAAAAAAAGATTCTAAAACAGCTGAGCTATTGCAGGACGGAGGGCATTAAAAAAAGTTGACTATCTTACCCCGGGCCTAGCCAAGTAGTGAATCAGTCAGGGACAAGGCCAAGATGTTTCTGTAAAGCAGATTTCCTTCGATTAAAAAAGTAATGGATGAACCAGACACAAGAGGACAAATAGGGCATGATTCCACTTATAGGAGGTGCCTAAAGGAGTCCAGTTCATAGAGGCAGAAAGTAGAATGGTGGTTGCCAGGGTAGGAATGGGGAGTTGTTATTTAAGGGGTACAGAGTCTCAGTTTGGGAAGATGACAAAGTTCTAGAGATGGATGGTGGTGATGGTTGCACGACAATGTGAATGTACCTAATAACACTAAAAAATGGCTAAACTGGTAAGTGGTAAATTTTATGTTATGCCTACTTTATCACAATAAAAAAGTTATGGAACTATTCATTGTGATTCTTTAATTAGATCATTTGAAGATTAAGTGGGTCACATTTAGCATTTTCTTTCTGTATATGAGCTGGCCTCCCCACAAGGCACTGGACTATGGGATTCCTAAGGGCAGGGGCTATTTATAGTTTACCTTTTTAGACCCACAGCACCTAGTACAAAGCCCTACATAACTTAATGCTGGATAAATGTTATTTGAACAAAAGAAAAAAAAAAACAAAAACGAATGAACAAATAGGCCCAGAATTCCCTCATTGGCAAAGGCCATGCCACTGCACCATGTTTTTTCTAAAAAGATGTTCACAGAATAATAACAACAACTAAACCAATGAACATTATTGAGCGCCTTGCATTCACAGTAAATAAGGTTTTCAATCCAAAACACAACCCAAAAAATCAACTGTACTTCAATAAAATAATTTTTTTTAAATAGTAGAAAAAAAACACAACAAAAAAAGTTAAGTAAATATATCTAGTCATACTGAAAGCTTCCTGCCTAAATTCCCCACATAGCCCTCACTTTACTCTGATGAGAAGTAAGAGCAATGAATGAATGAATGAATGACCTTCCTTCCTGGTGCACAGGTCTATATTTTCCCTGTCTGGATATCAGAACATTCCATGCAGTGAGCCTTGCAGACCCTGGAGAGGTACAGGAGCCAACTAGAGTCCTTCCAGCTTAGACATCCCTTTTCGGGGTAGCTCCCTTCTGCAGAGTGAGACAGGAAATGATGACCACCAGCTGCCCTCCCAGCTGACTCAGCCGTGAAACCTTTTACAGTAATCTGTCTTCACTTCTCTGGTGCTTCTTTGGGTGAAGACTCTCATTTTCTGCTAAAGCAGATGTTTAAGGAGCAGAAAATTCAACGACAAAAGGAAGGAACAGCAGAGAGAAATCCTTGCATTATTCGAAACTAGAGAGCATGCATGGCATAGGGAACTGAAATGCCTTTCTCCTTCTGTTTTCCTTTCAGTGCTGAGCAACCTTCCCAGTGTCCTCAGATTCCTAGGATTTTTAAAAACATCTCACATTTTGGTACTAAATAAATCCAGCCATTTGTGCACTCCAGTCATTTTTAGCAAAGAGTAAGTACATTAGCTGTTTTCTCTGCAGAGCAAAACCAAAATCTCATCTAAATAAAAGCCGCATATAAGAATATGGAGTACTTTCTGATTAGTACAACAAAGCTGCCAGGAATTTGGTCAGGGATCCCGGCCTGCTTCATAAGATGTTTCTAACTTCTAGAGAGACCTCAAAATATGTAATCATAATGAGAACGCTTTTCCTGAGCTCAGAAATTCAGAATGACAGGAACTATCATTTGTGGCAATATCATGAAGGAGAATCTAAAAAACCTCCGGCCACAAAATACCTAGATATGCCTACAAAAATAACAAACATGGTTTTACGAGTGCAGCTGAGATCAGTAAAGGAAATCCCTGAGACCAGAGCAGGCTGAACACCGGAGCAGGTGCTGATGGTTTGGCTGCCCGAGCAGTGGGAGCTCTGGCGGGGAAAAAAGTCACCTTGAGTTTTGTAACCACAGGCCACACTTCACACAGGTTTGCATTTAAATTTACTTACCTGTGTGGTCTAGGAACCCCATGCCAATTCAATAACATAAGAAGAGCCCCAATCTCAATACCATCACAGGGGCGTTTGCTAAAGCAAATGAAAAACTCTACAGAAACAGATCCTCAACCTCCGTCACACAAGATACCAAGAGTGAACATTCTTTGATAGAAGGTCACGATCAAAAACTACAAAATGCTTTAGGAGATGTGACCAAGGGTCCACTAAGAACCAGAGTCAACAAACACAACAGGCAGCATGGGTATTGAATCCCAGGAACCCCGAGACATTAGATAATGAAACTATCAGAAAGAGACTATAAATAATTAAATATGTAATTAAAATGTAAAAGGGGAAGTCAAAATTATGAGGAAATAATCAGACTCTTTAAAAGAAGACCAGACATATTTGAAAAAGGACCAAATATAACTTCTAGAAATGAAATGTGTATCATTAAAAACAAAAACTCAATGAATGGGTTTAAAGATCAGATGAAACAGTAAAGAGAGAATTAGTGATACAGGTAACGGTTTGGAAGGAGATTACCTAGACTGCAACACAAAAAGATAAAACGTTTTAGGGCTTCCCGGGTGGCGCAGTGGTTGAGAGTCCACCTGCCGATGCAGGGGACACGGGTTCGTGCGCCGGTCTGGGAAGATCCCACATGCCGCGGAGCGGCTGGGCCTGTGAGCCATGGCCGCTGAGCCTGCGCATCCGGAGGCTGTGCTCCGCAATGGGAGAGGCCACAGCAGTGAGAAGGCCGTGTACCACAAAAAAAAAAAAAAAAAAAAGATAAAGTGTTTTAAAAATGAAAAAGAAGTTAAAGACATGAAAAGTTCTAGCATGTATCACATGGGACCTCCAGAAAGACAAAAAACAAACAGGGCAAGAAGTAACATTTTAAAAGGTAGTGGCTGAGAATTTTCTAAAACAGGATGAAAATCAGATTCAGGAAGCAAGATGGGGTCAAAGCAAGATACACAAAACTAGACACATTGTAAGGAAAAACTGCAAAAGACAAAATCAATGGGGGGGGGGTACTTTCAAAGAAACAACAGTTAGCTTAACCGCAGACTTTTTGATAGCAACAATACAAACCCGAGGTCAGTGGAAGATTCACAAAGCACTGAGAGATACAGACTAATCTTACTTAGTTTGCAAGTTAAAAACAGCAAAGAAACAAACTAAGGTTAAGTCACAGATCATGCCTAGGGTTAGTGGTAAGAAGTTATTTATGTAGGAATAACAGATTTCATGGGGGTGAGCTCTTGGTCCAATGATTTGATGTCACCAACTTGAAACTTTTAGTAACTATTGAGCAAGGATCCCTGCGGTTCTATTTTTCACTGGATCCTACAAATGATCTGGTTGGTTGTGTATGCAGGCCCTGAGGACAGCATTGGGACAGGTTGTGTATGCAGGCCCTGAGGAAAGCAAGCAGGCAGCATTCTATACGATGTGTGGTCGAGTTCATTAAAACAAAGCAAACGTGTGGAAAAATCTAGGCCTTGTAGCTTGAAAGACAGAAAGAAGAATTTATGCAAATATATTTGACAGGGTTTTTCAACTACAAGTGCTCAAGTCCCTTGTACATGGGGAGGGGAGGGGAAAACAGGCTCCATCAGGGCCTGTACCAGGAAGGAGAGAGTAAGTCACCAAAAAGCAAACATCTGTTAACCAGGTAACTTGCACAATGCACCAAGCAGCTGAACAAAAAAAGAGGACTGGACAGATTTAGAGCTGGTGTCAGTGGAAAGGAAATTATCTTTCTCATATCAATAGAAACACTCACTGAATCACTTTGCTGTACCCCTGAAACTAACACGACATTGTTAATCAACTACACTCCAATATAAAATAAAAAGTTAAAAAAAAATTTTAATAAAAAAATAAAAATAAAATAAATTACACGGAAAAAAAAAGAAACAGTCATCGGCATCATTGGTGAAGTCTAGATCTTGGTGTAAATCAAACGCTAGAAACATAATAATGAAAAAGATCTAGAGAAAGTCGCTCCTCTAATCCTTCAAATTACAAGGGCCTTGTGACAGGTGGTGATAAGGAAAAGCTGCTGTAAAAAGGTATCATGATGAATTTCATCGTTTAATACTTTTGTTCTCAGAGGATTCTGGTAATATTAGAAGATGCCTTAAAAAGCAGGAAAAAGTAGCCATACTCGTATGAAGCTATCTGATTTATTATTTTTTTCAAAGATGTAAGTTTATGGCCTTAAGTGATAATGGGTTCTATCCATTAAAATCGTTTTTCACTATTACTGTGACTTTGGAAGAAATGCAGAGTTAATTGGTCTACTTGTACGATATTTGCAGCCATCTTGGCCCATTAGACAAAAAAAGTATCAAACATCTAGGAGAATGTACCATTTTTAGAACTAAAAATTCAGAGTTGCAAAATAGCCTTGTAGTATCAGATTTAAAATGGAAAGCATTCATCTGCAGTTCCTGAGGTTATGTGGGGTAGGATGGAATTAGATGGCAAGCCAAAGTGAAGTGGAAGATGACAGAAAGAGAAAGAGAGAGAGAGAAGAGACAGAGGCAGAAGGAGAATGATGGTTTCAAGTCTACACTGGGCCATGGGGACAAACCTGTAGTGGATTCCTAAAAAGGAATTACCTGTGACTGTTCTGGTTGACACAGAAAGTGAAGATTGCCTAGGAAATGAAATTAATGAGCATTTGTAAAGAAACTAATTGGATATAAGTAATGATCTCCTTTAGTGAGTCACTCTCATACTGGAAGTGCTGCAGAGTCTCCTTTGGAAGTCTTTCAAAATAATTTAACTCTTCAGTCGTCTAAGACACTGCTCCCAAGCTGGGATGTATATTCTGTGTGGCACAGTGTAAGGAGTAGAAATTGGGGGTGGGAGGGATGAATTCAGAGAGGGCTCTCCAATCTGGCTGCACACAAACATCTCCTGAGTCTATTCCATCCATCCACTCACTCTTTCCCTCCCTTCCCCAGAGAACTCCCTGAAGATGGCTATGTTGGCCAGTTTCTTTCTCTCCCAGGACAAGCTATGGTGGAAGATGGAGAGGAAATGAGTGCATGGCAGGCTCCAACAGGGAATGTTAAGGGTCAGAACTTGCCTAAAAACACCAAGAAGAGTCTTCTCACTGTGGCCTCCGCCCCAATTCTTAGACTCTTCCTCCTTCAAAGATTCCTCCAGATCGTCTTTGTCTGGAGGAATCTTCGAGAGGTCAAGTGTCCTCTCCTTCCTCTTTCAGCCTTTGTAGGGCATCTTGAGTAAACAGTGACACTTCTCTGAGCATGTGCTTCTCTGTGTGCTTTGGGGATGTACATTTTGTGGAAATAAAGAAGAGAACGTGGGGCTTCCCTGGTGGCGCAGTGGTTGAGAGTCCGCCTACCGATGCAGAGGACGCGGGCTCGTGCCCCGGTCCGGGAAGATCCCACGTGCCGCGGAGCGGCTGGGCCCGTGAGCCGTGGCCACTGAGCCTGCGCGTCCAGAGCCTGTGCTCCGCAACAGGAGAGGCCACAACGGTGAGAGGCCCGCGTACCGCAAAAAAAAAAAAAAAGAGAACGTGTTTCTGCTGCTTCCCCACGCAAGGAAGGCTCAGGTTTGGCAGTGACTTGCTTGTTGGTTTTTAGCCAGATGCCCTGGATTGACCATGCAGATGGGTGTGCTTTCGTCAAAACGAGTACATCACCATGGCCAGTCCAGTGAATTGGAGCTAATTAAAATCCAAGGTTAGCACACTGCAAAAATGTTAAGAGAAAGAGTTAGAGGGCAAGATGAGGTTAGTGATGGGTCATGATGACAATGAAGACAGAGAGAAGAAAGGAGAGCAACTTCAGACTCCTGGTGGTGCATTCTAGAAGAGTCACTGGCTAACATCCTTCTCCTGCACAGGTGGTTGGTAAGGACAGCAACCCAGGGATGAACGTGTGGCTTAGGACATAGCAACCAAACTTCCGAAGTCAAAATCTTTAAAAGCTACTGGGAGAGGGGCATTTTTCAGATGTGGTACAGTACACAGGAAATGTTTGAACACTTCTAGAACGTTGCAGGTAGCACAAACCAGATAGCAATTGAACCCTCACGTTTATTGCTTATTTAGTATATTTACTGGATATCTGTGTTGCATAACAGCCCGTGGGCATGTTTGTAGGAGGAATGACAATGTTAAAAAAGGGGAAGTTACTGCTATTAGGACTTAGAATCCATCATCTGAAAATGCACGCCAATGCAAGCTGTTTCAGGGGGTCGTTTCGTATGCCTGCCACTTTTCCTCCCATTGACGTTTCTGGTGATGGCTGCATGAATGCGCCCTTTGAAAGACAGATTCTTCAGTCAAGGCTTCCACAAGCTAACACTGGATGGTAAACCCTGGGTAGACCAGTAAAACTATAATCCCATTCTGGCAAATCTCTACTCTGCAGAGGAGATGTGTCTACACAGTCGCAGACACAGCCAGCCAAGGGACAAACATGTTGTAAATATTATCTTTAAGCTCAAAAGAAAAGCTTTTTGAAATGCACAGTTAGAGGAACTTAGTACAATGATTCAAAGCTGTAAGAGTTACATTTTCTTAAAAAATGCATAGGAGATGACAAAGTAGAAAAATGTCCATATTTAGTGTTTTGTTGGAAAATATCTGAGGGCTGAACACATGAAGGGAAAGCCGATGGGTGGGTTGACACCGTTCCAACCTGAGCACGGTGGGTTTGTCGGGGCCCACCTAGCCCAGAGGAATTATCCCCAGGGAAGGAGAATCATAGCATTCCTAGCAGTTGGCACCATCACTTAACCTTACTTATCACTCTTTCGCTTCCCCTTTTATCCATAATCAGAAGCAGTAGGTGAAGAGGAGGACCCAGGGCTCCTAGCGGAACTGAAGCCACCACGTGACCTCTCCAAGGAAGAGGCATGAAGAACTGTGGCCCTGAGTTGGGATCCAGCCACCCCTTCAGGATGCTGGCATTTCTAAGCAGCCACCAGGTTTCTCTTAGAAGCACTTCCTTGATCCATCCCCTGCACACAAATTCTCATCTCAGAATGAGAGCTTCTGGGAGCCTGACTTAAGACAGGGCCACCGACATGCCACCGTTATCCAGGTGTCTGTGAAATAGAAAAAATAAAAATCTTCCCCAGCTATGGACCCCAGATGACACATCGTTGCTCATTTTTGCACCACTGCCCCCAAAAGTTTAAGCCTGTTCCCATCAAGCCTGGTGGAAAGTTCCTACACTCCCTGGTCCACGACAAGCGTACAAGGGTGTAAAACTGCGGACGCTCAGTTCTGAACACACCTGCCTGCCCCAACAGAGCACAGGGACTGATCATGAAATGCAGCCATCCTGCCATGGAATTCTGGCCAGGACACAAGATCCTCACAAGCTGGAACTGCTCACAAATGCCAGGGGGAGCAGAGCGCACTGTTTTCCTAGGATAAGCCCTTCATCTTTGCAAGGAATGTGGAATAAATGGCCTCCTCTCTCTAGATGGCTGTTTTTCCTCTCTCTTTTTAAAATTTGATTGAAGTATAATTGATTTACAATGTATATAGATATACACATATATTTTTTTTTCCCTCATAGGTTATTAAAAAATATTGAGTATAGTTCCCCGTGCTACACAGTAGGTCCTTGTTGGTTATCTGTTTTATATATAGAAGTGTGTTTATGTTAATCCTAAACTCCTGGTTTATTGCTTCCCACCGTTTCCCCTTTGGTAACCATACGTTTGTTTTCTATGTCTGTGGGTCTATTTCTGTTTTGTAAATAAGATCGTTTGTGTCTTTTTTTTAAGACTCCTCCTATAAGTGATATCACATGGTATTTGTCTTTCTCTGACTCACTTCACTTAGTGTGATAACCTCTAGGTCCATCCATGTTGCTGCAAATGGCGTTATGTCATTCATTTTTAGTGGCTGAGTAGTATTCCATTGTGTATATGTACCACATCTTCTTTATCCATTCATCTGTCAGTGGACATTTAGGATGTTTCCATGTCTTTCCCATGGCTATTGTAAACAGTGCTGCTATGAACACTGGGGTGCATGTAACTTTTTAAATTATAGTTTTCTCTGGGTATATGCCCAGGAGTGGGATTGCAGGATCATATGGTAACTCTATTTTTAGTTTTCTGAGGAACATTCATACTGTTTTCCATAGTGGCTGCACCAATTTACATTCCCACCAACAGTGTAGGGGAGTTCCTTTTTCTCTACACCTGCTCCAGCATTTATTATTTGTAGACTTTTTTTTTTTTTTTTTGCGGTACGCAGGCCTCTCACTGTTGTGGCCTCTCCCATTGCGGAGCACAGGCTCCGGACGCGCAGGTTCAGCGGCCATGGCTCACGGGCCCAGCCGCTCCGCGGCACGTGGGATCTTCCCGGACCGGGGCACGAACCTGCGTCCCCTGCATCGGCAGGCGGACTCTCAACCACTGCGCCACCAGGGAAGCCCTGTAGACTTTCTGATGATGGCCATTCTGACCGGTGTGAGGTGATGCCTCATTGTAGTTTTGATTTGCATCCTCTCTCTAAAATTGCGTTTTCTCAAGTTTGGTATCAGGCGTAGCTCCTTGAGCTCCTTCTATAAAGCTGATGGCTTAACTCAGTATTATTTTATTAGTAATGGTGATAAGAATGATGGTGCTGACCTCACCCATCCATGATAGAGTCCACCTAGCTTGGAAGCTGAAGAATAATGATAATGATGACGCTGTTAGAAACGTTTTTGTTTCTAGTATTCTCAAACACAGTCGAGTAAGATGATGCTAGAAGCACCAAGGACTATTAGTCATTAAATACAGAAGGAAATTCAATCTGTAAAAGGATATAATGAGCTCAAGTACCTTTAAAAGTCCCTCGGCTTGGTTTTGAGTAATCCCTGAGTTTCTAATTCTTACCAAAGACACCGCTCCATAACTGGTGGTGTTGGTTGGAGAATCCTTCTGCTGTGGTGTGAGGAGGGAGGGAGTGGGGAGGGAGGGGCTGGTCGCAGTTTCCCCCGATTCTAGCACTTGAGAAACACATCCGTTCTGCTGTGCTGCAGGGCCTTCCAGCATGAAGCCGGTGGCGGCAGTGGGCTGAACTGGCTGAGGAGTCATCATCGCAGCTGCCGTTGCTACCTCCCGATCCTGAGTCTCCTCTGAGCTCTCAACCCCTGCTAATGCCCCTCAGTGGGCTGGGACCCCTCAGATTCACTAGGCAAAGGGGGGCAACTGTCATGGGCATGGAAGTAGGGGCAGGGGAAGTAGGAGTGGGGTGGCACTCCCAAGCCAAAACCCATTGCTGAGGACGAGAAGCATTAAAAACTGGCCCCGTCTGGAGAATGCAAACTCTTGCAGCAGATCCGTTCTTCAAATCAAAGCAAACAAGGTGAAGGCAGAGCTGCTTTCGTTAAAGAAAGCGAGAGAACCATCCAGAGCTCCGCCCCTCCATCCTCCTCCCTGGACCCTGCATCAGCTACTTACTAACTGAATGAGTGGCGTTAGGCAAGTCAACTGCCTGTCTGAGCCTCCATCTCTTTACCCGTAAAAGCAGAGAGGATGCTTCGGAGGGTGTGCAGAGAACGGAATAAAATGACATACAGATGAAAGCAAGCATAACGCATAGTTATTGATAACAGCTTCTTCCTTTCCTCTTATTTGTAATCGGTAAAGGTGAAGAAGGAACTAAACTTTGTTCCCTAAAAGGTCCCTGAGTCTCAGATGAACCCCCAAATCCTTGGCGGAATAAACTCACTGGGAGATTCCAAAGGCATTGGGGTGTCCACTCCTCCTTAGACTACAACCAAGACAGAGCCCACTGTGGTTAACTGTCTTCCACTGGGTCATCACAGGCTACCTCCTGATTCCATTTTGCCTTCCGTCTCCAAGGGAACAGATGAGTGATGGCTCTCCATGCCTCTCTCCATGTTCTAAGATCATTCCACAGCATCAACTCCCAATGGATCAAAGATACAAACATAAGAAAAACAAAACCATAAAAGTACCAGAAGAAAACATACTCTAGAACCTTGGAGTATGGAAAGCCTTTCTTTTATCCAGAATCTATACCCCCGAAAAAGATTACTATATTCTATCACCTAAACATTTTTTTCACTTAGACACACACACACACACACAGCATAAGCAAAATCAAAAATCAACAACGTGAGGTAAATATTTGCAACTCCTATCACAGAGAGCTAATCTTCCCTTCACATATCAAGAACTCCCAGAAATTATTAAGAAAAAAGGATCAAACCAATAATACAATTTTTGTCCAGATGGGCAAAGGATATGCAGAGGCAACTCACAGAAAAGGAAATACAAACGGCTCTTAAAAGAACCAAATGGTGCTCAATTTCACTTTAAAATAAGGGAAGTGCAAATTAAAACTGCAATGAAATGCCTATGTGGCAAGGTTGTGGGGAAGGAGGGTCTTCATTAATTGCTAGTGGTTGTATATATTGCACAATCCCATTGAAAGTATCTGGAAAACCTTATAAATACTATAAACACACTTACCCTTTGACCCAACAATCTTCCTTGCCAGAATTTATCCTACAGACGTACCGGTGCATACACGAAGTGTCCTGGTTGGCACTGTTCGTAGTAGCAAAAGGTTATATGCAACCCAAGGGTCCATCAATAGGAAAATAGTTAAATAAATGTATGGTGTGTCCATAAATAGGATACTATAAAGCTGTAAAAATGAGTGAAGACACTCTTTATGCACCAATTTGAAAGATCTCCAAGATATACAATTAGGTGAAAAGAGCAGAGTCCAAAACAATTTGCATAGAATGCTAACTTTTGTCAGTCCTGTCCCTCTGGTATTTCAGTGTCATTTTAATTTGCATTTCTCTTAACGTAAGTGAGATTGAGGCTCCTTGCATTCTTTTATAAGCCATTTGCATTTTATTTTCTGCGAAAGGGGGAAATAAAAAGGAAAAAATATATATACATATGTTTTTTAATATATAAATACAGACACAGGTTTGCTTGTATTTGTTAAAGACACCCCAGAAACTAATATAAGTGTTCGTTTGTGTTGGGGTTGATGGGAGCAAAGGTAGGAGCCGGGCTTTTTACAGTTTTGATTTATGAGCCAAGAAAATGAACTATCTGTCCAAAAATAAAAGGAAACTAAATTAAGCTTTCCCCACCAATGCCTCAGGCTCCTGTTAAACCTATCATTTTCGAATTTGCCTAGTGTTTTTCAAAGGCTAAATTTGACTTTGGAGGAACAGAGCAAGGTCAAGGATGAATGGACAGCCAGGGGTTTCCAGAAGACCCATGAGGAGGCCCCACGTGGGTGGATGGACTCTCTTGCCAATTTGTAAAACCTGAAATCAACAGAGCACCCCAGCCCCACCCCCACCCCCCCCCACCCCCGCCCCGCCATGAAATCAACAAGAGGAGCAATGCCTGCTTTGGAGCTAACCTGGCCACTGAGTCAGGGTATCCAGAACTGACTCCAACAACAAACAGTAGGTTCCTGCAGCAGTTGAAGAAACAGAAGGCTCCCAAGCCAAGAATATTCCCTCTCTAGCCTTCAGGGCTACAGCTGGACCCAGACCCGACCTGACTTACATCTTGTCAGGATGACACATGTGCAACTGCTCTCATGTTTGGTTCAGTTATCTTCATTTCTCTCGGAGCACCTGGGACGGCCGCCTGTCACCCCCATTTTAAACATTTTCCCAGCCGGAGGGGCCCCTGGCCTCAGCTTTGCTTCCCCTTCCCTAGTGGAAGGGCAAGAGCTGGCCAGGGCGCTGCAAGATGAGACGGCACATCTGACGCACATAGAAAGAAAAGAGCAAACTGGAGTCTCCAAAGCCGCCTGTCCCTGCGGGCTGAGCACTTGCAGCTTCCCCCTTTGATTCCTCTGATTTTCTGAGCTCAGAGCACAACATGTTGGAAGTTAGCAGAGCAGCTGCCCCAGGAAAGAACATGTTCGTTCCACTATGTTGGACTTCAAGGAAAAGCACTGAGGGCTGTGAGGCCCCGGGAGGGGACAGACGCCAGTGGCTCCACAAAATGTCCAGTGCCCACCAGCCTCAGTTCGTTCATGTAAACCAGCTGATTTGGTCTGGGCAAGCCCCCGTTCCCGGGCTGGGGAGAATGCATTTGTTCTGTTACTGATGCATGGAACAGATCTCTCCCCTGCCTGGTGCTGTCAGGGCCAAGTGCTGATCTGGCCTGAAGTGGGGGACACAGCGGGGCTCTGGAATCGGACAGGGAGCTGCAGCCTGGACTTCCGCTCGCCTGGGCATCAAGCAGGGGCATGGCAGGGAAGTAGCAGGCATGGCAGCCTCCACAGGACTTCTCAGAGCGTGGTCCACGAACCAGAGAACTGCACCTCTCCAGGAGAGGTCCTCATCCTCCCACCTCCACCCCAATTCCTAGGATGCGGAGCTCACCTCTGCGCCGGGCACCATGATGGGCCTTGGGCAGCCCTGACGTCCTTCTTCAAGATGTGTCTGCCCAGAAGCCCCTCCCACCCACCGCAGACCGTAAGTCCCCCCACCCAGAGGCCGGAAGTCCCTCCCACACCACAGACCCTCGGCGCCTGGAGGGCAACTGGATCTCTCTGGCCCAAGAAGGTCCGCTGATGGTTTGCAGACTGTGATGCGCCTGTGAGCCCTCACCCTGCAGAGTCATAGCCCTAAGCTCCTCCATCCACTCCTCCCTTGTCATGATTTTAAAGCCCTTCACCAACCTTGTCATTCACCCCCCATGCTACAGTTCGCCCGGGTCCCTCTGAAAGCATGAGCCCCCCAGTGCAACTCCCTGCCCAGATTTCTCTGAGCAGACCAAAGGACGTGGAACCATCATTTCTCAGTTGTTCATTTGTTCAACCCATGTCTATCCAATGCCTCCGACGTGCCAAGAGCTGGGCGCATGAGGCTCTCCCAGATGCCCTTAATGTATGTCGTCTACAATGGGGGAGTCTTATCAGAAGAAATTCCGGAGCTACAGCTGACATGTGTTTCACCAAAAACCATGTGACCTCTGTACATCTCTACTCCCATATCCCTAGGGGTTTGTTTTGTAACAGCACACCGGGTAGCAAGTATCCGGCAGAGCGGCGGAGACGTCTGTCTCATTCCCGAATTATGGGGCTAACGCTCAATTCGACAATAAAGCAAAGAACACCAAAAACAGGGTGCAAAGGCCATACCCGAACAATCCCCACCCCCATCTTCCGCATCTATTAAAGTGCTTGGGCTGAATACAGAGACAGTGGCCAGCTGTCAGGAGAGAGGGAGAATTCAGGGTGTAATGCTGGATGCTTTCACATGTACTGTCTTCAACACAACCCCTGGGACTCTGACCTAAGTTCCTGGGTCACAGGGGACACTGAAAGAAATGGAACGAATGAAACTTGGGATTGTAATCCTGAAGGAAGAATAAGAATGACCTGTGTGTGGTAGCTGGGTCTGAGCTCTTAGACTTGGGAGGAGGCAGCTGCCCCCTCTTTTCATTGGACCACAGAGGAGATGAGGTCAACACCAGGAAGACAGGAAGAGAGACCTCAACATGGCAGTGGCTAATCTCAAGGTCACATCAAAGCCAACCCACCCCAGCAGGACAGGAGCCCAACGGCACCACAGAGGCCCAGCCAGAATAGCAAAGGACTCCAGACTGACAGCTAGCATGCAAAATCATGTCCCACCAAAGAGAATGTCTGAGTCCTCTTGGGACCCTTACCTTCCAGAGAAACGGAGGGCTGGGGCTCCAGAATTTGTGCAAGTGGGGCTACAAGCCAGAGCCTGCTACTGTTGGGATCCACCGTCATCCCCTGGCCCTAGCCAGCTGTGAGCTGGGGACACAGAAGTCACCACGGCCACCATTCAAGTCAGCGTCAGATCCGGAAGCAGCAGCATAAAGCTGACCCGGAGCCACTGCAATTTCCCCATCTGCAAATGGAAAAAAGGTTCAAACCAACTGTTTCCACACTGGAGAAGTCAAATGCCTCCAAAACCAGCTCAAATTTGGCCGTACCAGTTTTGTTAAACATTTCAAGGAGTTACACAAAATTCTTCACACGACCCAAACATTTTATTTTAATCCACTTAAACTGTAAAATAGTATGTCATGATGGAAAAAGTATTGAACTTAGAGTGTTAAGTGTCTGGGTTCAAATTCCAGCTCTGCCACTGCCTAGCTGTGTCAGCTTGGTCAAGCTACTGAAACTTGAATTTTTGGGCTGTATAAACAAGACGATAAAAAGACAAAGACGCATGCTGTATACTCATTGTTGAATAACGTGACTTTGCTTCATGGAATAACTTTTCAACACTGGCAGAATTTTCTAACTTAAAAAAAGTTTTGCTCTGTTCACAATGGAACATACCCTTAGGTCATACCCTTTTAAATTTAATCTGCGCTATTAACGTATTCTCCATCACATTCTTTTTTATTTTAATTTTTTTTACTGAAGTATAGTTGATTTACAATGTTGTGTTAGTTTCTGCTGTACAGCAAAGTAATTCAGTTATATATACATATACATTCTTTTTTATATATTCTTCTCCATTATGGTTTATCACAGGATACTGAATATAGTTCTTTCTGCTATACAGTAGGACCTTGTTGTTTATCCACGCTATATATAAAAGCTTACAACTGCTAATCCCAACTTCCCACTCCATCCCTCCCCCATCCCCCTCCCCCTTGGCAACCACCAGTCTGTTCTCTATGTCCGGGATTCTCTTTCTGTTTCGTAGATAAGTTCGTTTGTGTCCTATTTTAGATGACACATGTAAGTGATATCATATGGTATCTGTCTTTCTCTTTCTGACTTACTTCACTTCGTAGGATCATCTCTAGTTGCACTGCATCACGTTCTTAAGTTCAGTCACTGAGGAATACAACAAAGCCTTGCTTTGTCGTGGTTAAAAAGAAAAAAAAGGATGCTACCTAGCTCACATGTGAACACGTGCATAAGTAGTCCACAATCTATAAATGTTTATGTGATCATCAGTTGTTCTCGTCACAGTGAGAGTTATACAAGCCACACGTGAGGGGGAGCTGCAATGCCAGTGATCAGGGTCTCTGATGATCAAGACTCAGTCCTCAGAGGTCAGCCTAGCACATGAACGACTTGGTGATGGGGCTCATGGGCTGAGAGGGCAGAGGGGACCCCGGGCACCATCCTGTCCAAATGCCCCCCTTTTACAGATGGGGAATCTGGGGTCAGAGTGCTCAAAATTGCACGGTCAAGAGGCCTGACCTCTCCATCTCATCCCTGTTTTCTGGTCTGGGCTCCAGAACGTAGCCCAGTGAATAGAAGAACGGGACTCCTTCACTGCCAGGCATGCCGCTGTTTTTCCCTTGGAGGAAGACAGTATCGTCTCATTTAAAAGTGAATCCCACTGCTGACTTGCCCCACGCTCTGCGGGTGTCCTTCCCGCCGCCTCCACCTCTCCCCCAAACTCGGCACCCGGACGGGCTGCCCAGCGGCTGATCCTGCACCACTTGCCCTTCCTCACCCCACCCTTGGCCTCTCTGCAGCATCTGACCTTCACCTCGACTCCCACCAGCACACACCCCAGATTGTTCCTTCCTCTCGTCCTCTTCCCACTCTGCTCTTTCCTTTATCCGTCTCTGAGCCCGCAAACATTCCCTGTGCCTGTCCTCAGTCCTCTGTGCGTTCCCCTCTCTCTCTCCTCTCCCATGAGCTAAGAAACCCGTCCCATGTCAGCAGCCAACTTACAAATCTACATCCCCACCCCTGACCCAGCTCCCAAGGGGCCCCTCAGAGGCCATGTCCTCCTGCCGTCTGAAAACCCATAATCTTCCTCCCTCCAGCCCAGCTCCTCCCATGCTGGCGACAATGCCCCAAAGTCACCCTAGACCTGTCCTGCCCCTTACCCCACATCCAAGGAGCCCCAAGGTCCGGCAGGGCCTGCCGTCCTAACGGCCTTCGTATATATTGATTTCTTCCCATTCCTACTGTCGGTCAAGATCCTCCAAAAATATAACTTTCCCATTGTCTCTCCCTCTTGGGAAACGTTCAGAAACTCTCCACTCAAGGGTATATCATTCAGGACACGGCTGAAACCCATGAGGCTGCCATTCTGAAGCCTTTCCAACCAACCCCGATCTGTTTTTCCACACTCACCTACTCCTCCCTAAACTCCTAACCTTAGCTCCACTGTCTGTTCAATTGTGGGTTTGAATGTGTTTTGTAAATGGATGGTTATTCTATTCCTTTCCCTAGAGATAACAGGAGCTTCATGGAAATTTCCATGTTTCAGGCAACGTTTGAACCATTTTACACCCATCAAATCGTGAAACCCTCACAGAAACCCTGGGAAACACATACTGGGAAACACATACTGTCATCATCCAACCTAACAGAGGAGGAAACTGAGGCACAGAGAGGTTAAGAAAGTTGCCCAAGGCCACACAGCCAGCGAGTGGTGGAGTCACCATTCAGCCCTGTGCCACCTGGCTCCAGGGTCACTGACCCGAGAGTCCCATGTTGACAAACAAACCTGTTTGTGCAGAAGGGTACCTGTACCGCTCAGTATTTTAGCATTAACCAAGATTGGCACGGTGCTACAGGGACTTTGGAGTGTCATTCCTGGAGGAAAGAACGTTTTCCCACTGACCTTCAGGCATGGGAGAGAATGATGAAACAGTAGTCATCCTGCCATTAAAATTAAGTTCAATCACACCTAATGGAATGCCACCTCCAAGATAGCCATTAAAGCCACCGGCCTCCCGGGCTGATGCGGTTCAGCATATATCACCATTACACGTCCCCCTAACTGCCATGGTGTCCGAGGAGCGGGAAGGCCTGGGGGGACTCTGAGGGACGCTTGGGTCCACCCCACAGGTGTCGCCCAGAGGAGATGGGCCTGCTGCCGGATCCCACGATGGAGACGATTGTATTTCAGTGTGGAGGAGACTTGATGGAAGGTGAAACCCTACATAAGACACACAGACCTTGACCCGCTCAAGATGAAATCCGGCTCTGGCAGAGTGGCCTTGCCTCGTAAGCGGGCAGGACACCAGGCCCTGCCATTCACGGCTACACGACGGCAGCGCCCTTCTCCAGGGCACGGGGCTCCCAGCCTGGCTGCAGTGCCCGGCTCAGCACCCCGGAGGGTCTAGCTCCCCTCCTGGGTCCTCCGGCCCCCAGGAGGCACTCACTCTGCCTCAGACTCAATTCCTCTAACGTTCTGGGACCGAGAACCTTCACAGGCACGATGAGATGAGGTTGCTGTTTTTATCTCCCTTTTAACAGATGGGGACAAACAAGACTCGGGGAGGTGAAGGGAGTAGGTAGGAATAACTAAGGCATATGGGGAGGGGCTGCGATGGGGCCCTACCCAGACCATGCCATCCTGTTCCTTGAGCACCTGCACAAGTATTGTTTCTTTAGTGTCTGTACTTTGCCCCATAAAGCAAATAGTATTATAGTAAGTCTCCTACATACGAATGGGTTCTGTTCCAAGAGCGCATTTGTTAAGTCCAATTTGTTCGTAAGTCCAACAAAGTTAGCCTAAGTACCCAACTAACACAATCGGCTATCCAGGACTGCACTGTAATAGGTTTATAATACTTTTCACACATAATAATACATAAAAAAACAAACACAAAAAATAAAACTTTTTTTTTTTTTTTTGTGGTACGTGGGCCACTCACTGTCGTGGCCTCTCCCGTTGCGGAGCACAGGCTCCGGACGTGCAGGCTCAGCGGCCATGGCTCACGGGCCCAGCTGCTCCGCGGCATGTGGGGTCTTCCCGGACCGGGGCATGAACCCGTGTGCCCTGCATCGGCAGGCGGACTCTCAACCACTGCGCCACCAGGGAAGCCCCACATTTTTAATCTTGTAGTACAGTACCTTGAAAAGTGCAGTAGTCCAGGACAACAGCTGGCGTACAGGGGCTGGCACTGAGTGAACAGGCAAGAAATAAAGATACTGTACTGCCGTACTCTCCACAGTACTGTAAAGTACACAAAAGCACAACCACTTGTAGAGGACGCACGCACGTGACGACATACGCCAGGCATGTGAACTGACTTACGTGATTGGACATGCGAATGCACGTTCGCATCTTTGGAAGCGCACAACTTGAAGCTTCGCATGTAGGGGACTTACTGAATTCCCACTTAATACATGGGAAAACTGAGGCTCCACTGGGCTGAAGGAAATTGCCCCAAGTGTACCTCTACCAAGTGGTGGAGCTGGGTGCGGGCCCGGACTCTGCCCCTGAGCACAGTGCCCTTTTCATGCCGTGTTGCAGCAGCCGTGGCTGGCCCCCCTCTGGCCTGGAGCCCCATCCTCACCCACCAGCACCAGCCTCGTCTGACGTGGGCCGTGGTCTAGACCTGCCCTTGTTTGCTCCTCCTTGGCTTTGCCTTGGACTCAACTTCTCCCTGGGCACAGGGGCCTGTCCTCCCTAAGCCCTCGCAATGTGGCTCAGCTCAACCTCCTTCATGCCCAGTGCTACCTGCTGCCCTGTCCGAACCTGCCCCCACTACACTGACCCTGGTCCTTTGTCTGCTTGCCCTGTGGACCCTGCCTGGCTCTTTCAGCCAAACCAGACTCCAGGTCCCTGGTCTGTCCTCATTGGGCAACACTGTCACCTCCATGCCCCAGCAGACCAGATCCCACTCTTGCCACCAGGCAAGTCAGCTTTTGACATGAGCTTTGTTTTGCACACTCTGGGGTCAATTTTGACCTGCCCCAGCAGGTAGAGGTTTGCCACACTCTGAATCCCCCGGAATGGCCTTTGGGAAAGTGTGGCATCCCTGAATTCAGAGAGATTTTCAACTTTCAATTATTTTCAGGAGGCTTTGTCTCCAAAACCCTCTCTTTTCCCATCCCTGTCCTACCAAATGGGTCCAGTCTAGCAGAGGCAGCCCAACTCCTCAGGGTTTCTGGGACCTCCTACACACTGGTCAATTCTTCCTGGCTGTACAAGGAGAAGCCCAGTCCCGGCCAGTCCATTGCTTTCCTAACTGCTCAGTCCAGGCCAACTGTGCTGCCCCCAAAGATACGCCAACATGCTGTCCTCACCCCAAATAAGACAAGCCAAGGTGAAAGGTAAGCTTGATTTCAAGCAAAAGTCCCCATAATATTAGTTAACATTCACTTCGGTGCCAAGCACTGTTTTGAGCCTTTTACCTGGATTGACTCCTGAGTCCTTCTTATGAAAAAGTTGCATTATTACCCAATTTACAACTAGGAAAGCCAAGGCAAAAGGAGCTCAGTAACTTGTCCAGAGTAAGTAATTCCTGGAGCCTGGGTTCAAACCCAGAGAGTCTGACGTGAGATCTAAATCTTAGGCACCACCTCTCGTGTATGACATATAATCATGGTGCTGAGGAGAGAGTAGATTTTGGGGTCAGAATTCTGGTTTTGCTCCTTATTCTGTGACACTGACAAGTTATTTAACCTCTCAGAATATTGGTTCCCTCACGTGTTAAAAACTGGGCTGATAATGAACGTAGCTGACAGAGTTAATGAAAATTAAATAGAATGGTGTGTGGAAGTTTCTAGAATAATGTCTGAGATGTAGTAGGTGCTGGGTCATTTTTCATTTCCTTATTTCCTCTAATTAAGAAAGTCTTCGAAGTGAAGTGCCTACTGCTATAGTGATCACTTGAGTGCCAAATACTTCACGGTCAAGGGGTTTTAAAAGAGGTCATGGATCTGTTCTAGGGGAACACTTCTAATTTTTTTAGAGATTTTTAAAAATCATCTGAGGTGGAGAAGAAAAATTTTGGTCTTCCTCAAGATCGTGGTTGGATTAACCATATGTATATATAACCAAATGTATCCATTTTATATATATATATATTTCATGTATATATAATAAACCATAGTTTTCTTATAATATATAAACCATCAAATAATTTTATCTGGTCAGTAGTCCGGTGTTTCTAGTATGTCAGTAAGCCAATATTAAACAGTCTGCATTAACTTTCGGAAGAGGAACTTTTCTATTCTCTGAGACAGGGTTTCCAGTCTCTGGAAATGCCACGGGGATGCTGTGAAGGGGCCATGGGTGATCCTGACCACATGTGGGCCAGGCCTAACGCTTTTTTCCCAAATGCAGCAACTGTGTACTCCCTGAACACTCCGGGCCCAGTCCTTCCATGACTGGCACAAATGAGAGTTTTTGTTTTTGTTCTGTTTTTTAGTTCCTTAATAGAGGGGTGGGTGTTACATGGGCATGGAATAAAGTCATGGTGCTGAAATGCTTCTCAGAGAATCTGTGACCATAATTCTAATTCCTCTCCCCCTACCTTGGATAAATCATTTAACCTCCCTGAGGCCTTTTGGAAAAAAAATTATTTGTGAAATATGAATTACGCAGTGTCTCTGAAAATACACAGTAAGTGCAATTTCCCATTCCACATGCTATTCTCTCTCCTTGGCATACATCTGCAGTGTTCTTCCCTCTTCCCCTTCCTTTTCTTCCAGAAAATTCCTATGTGTCTTTCAAGACTTAGCATAGAAGCTACCTCTTCCAGAAAGCCCTCCAGTCTGAGATGGGCATCTTTCTCTCTCTTCCATGGTGCCTGTGCTCCCTTCCACCATGGCACTGATGGCCAGTCTCTTTCATTAAACAGTGAACTCCTTCCCAACAAAGTGGATCTGGACCACGCTTGGACCCCCAGAACCTAGGAAGACAGGGCCTGGCACATGGTAGATTCTCAGAAAAGCTTGCTGAACAACTAAATCATAAAGTTAAATTCCATAATCCAAGCCGGATTTTCTCATTCGCTTGCAATATGGTATATCAATGACATCTCTAGAAATAAGTCAGAGTTTGTGAGATCAGAGAGTTGGGTCAGAAAGCAGGGCAAGGGGCGGGAGGGGTCACCACCCCAACATGCCAGGCCCTTGGCTCCAAGCAACCTCACTATATGACACAGCAACACAGGGAGGGGAGGACACCCTTTCTGCCCCTTGCCAAGCTATAAAAAGCGGTGGCAGGAAAGCATGTCCTAATTTGCCCCCTCAGATCATGCCAGCTTGTGGAATCTAACCATGAGAGTATTGATAAATCCCAGAACAAAGCTGGAGCCAGAACTGTAGAGTCATCCTGGGTCTTAAAGGTCATCTGGTCTACCCTTTGCTCTGTGCACAAATATCTCTGGATCCAACCAGTCATTCCCCCAGTCATGGGGGTTGGGGGGGAGGTTCAAAATCTCAAGACTTTAAGTTTTAAGTTGGCAAAGAGAAAAAAATTCACTCCATGATTCCTCCAGGTTTTCGAGAACCCTTATTATGCACAATGCACTACCTTGGGAACCGTGAGGAACACACAGAGGAAGAAGGTACGCTGCACCTGCCCTCAAAACGCTCATGATGCAGAAGGAGCAAGAAGGCCAGTTCAGCGGCGGACACAACTATAAGGGCAGCTCCGACTTTCTGTCTTTCCCCGAAATCGCAGGGGTGGTAAGTCCCTCTCCCTGGAGGGCTCCATAGTTGGATGCATCCTTCATCCCACTGCCCCCATCCCGTTGGCCTGGGCTCTCACCAGTGACAGGCCCTGGGCCCAGGTGCTATTGTAAAAGCACGAGGACACTGAAAGACCGACATCCAGACAGGCTCCCAGTCTCCCCTCTCCTTCCGGAAGGGTTTCTATGCCCAAGCACAGCAGGGGTTTGTCCCTTCTGATTTTGTGCACTCTCTCAAAAAAGGTTATCAGTCGGGTAGAAATGCATTATAAGACACTCGGACCTTAGCCATTGTGCTGGTGGGCAGCGTAGTGGAGAGAACATCCCCTCGGCAGGTACTGGGAAACGAATTCACCCCTCGAGGGCCGAGGGCTTTGGGCCCAACCACGCCTCAAGTTCCTCACCCCTCCAATGATAAGACGCCCCATCCACCCTGGCCCTGTTGGGTGGGATTTTCCCAACAAATTGTGGATCTTGTGAAAGAGTTTTTGAAAAGTATGAAACCCTGGGAAAATATGAGGGATTGTGTTGACTCCAGTTTGGGTCTCCAAACCAGACCCCCTGTTCATCCTTCTGTTGTCTTGGGAAAAACCCAGGAGCCCCCCCCCCCCACTGGCCAACCGCTCCTCAGGCAGAATCACTGGGGCTCTTTCTCTTACCTTTGGGGAGTGTGTGGCCGCCTTTCCATGGGAAAGCCCAGGGGATAAGCTACTTGCCTCTCACGGCTTCTAGGTGGGTGACCACGTGTTCCCTTTACCCAGACCGTTTCAGTTTATTCCTGTTACCCAGAATAATTATTAATAGCACCTCCTTTTTTATTTTTTATTTTTTTTATTTTTCAGCCATGGCTTGCAGCATGTGGGGTCTTAGTTCCCCGACCAGGGATCGAACCTGCGCCCCCTGCATTGGAATCGTGGAGTCTTAACCACTGGACCACCGGGGAAGTCCCAATAGCACCTCCTTTTATTCTCAACAAAGCATCCCAGCTTGTGCAACGAAGTATATGGTCACTGTCCCTCTGGGCCAAGCGGTACCTCTGCAGCCAAGCTGGGTAACCTCAGCATTGAGACATCATCTACTGCAGATGTTACCCCCATTTCACTGCTGCCAGAGGGCACGTGGCTTTCAAGGAAGACCAGAGGGTGCCGGGCCCAGACGTGCTGACCAGCCTCCTCAGGGCAGGGACGCAGCCCTGTTCTGCAGCCCTCACGGGACACGTTCCTTCCTCTCTTCAGTTCCTCGCTCATCCAGCTCCATCCTGAAAGCTCAACCCTGCCAGTACCAGCACCGCCCACCCCTAACCCAGAGCTGCCCCCGGGCTGGGGCTCCCAAGGTCTCGGAGCGGCTTCCGTCCGAGAAGCACAGGGAGAGCCAAGGACATTTTGTGCCGAATGGATTGAAACTCCTTATCCCCTTGGGCTGATTGTTCTCGGCTGTTAGCACATCATGACAAGAGAAACTTGAAAGAAGGCCTGGGATGCCACAGATAGTTGAACTGACGATGTTTTGACATATTTCCCGCCCCCCGCCCCAGCCAGCAGTCCTGTGGTTTTTCTTATTGGGTTGGAAAGAAAACAAATGCCTTCTGGAGCACACTTCATGTTGACAACGGTTTATAATTATGTTACTTCCACCCCTGTGTGCCTGAGAGGAGCATCATGGAACAAGCGCTGGTCCCATCTTACAGATGGTGAAACTAAGTTCAGATCAGGAAAGAGATGCTGGTCTTTCACTTGACCTAGCCAAGCAGGCTTCACACACACACACACACACACACACACACACACACACACACACAACTGCTCCCCAGGGGACCTCATATGGTTTCCCTGCTCTTGTTTTACTCATGATTCTTTCCTACTTCCTGGCTATAAATATACCAAGGTCAAACACGTCTCTTGGTTTCACTCCATCAGCCAAAGAAACACTTAGTTACTCAGAAGCAGACAGCAGGCAGCAGCCACAAAGGGAGAAGCAGCAGATCTGCTCAGTGCAGGACAGAGGGGGCATTTCCGTCGTGCTTGGCTTTTCAGATGTAGCCGCCAGAGTTCCGTCTGGGAAGGCCAAGGCCCGTCACACACTCTTGTGCCCCTGCAGGCTCGGGCTAGGCAAGCAAGGGTGGAAAAATCACTCTCAAGCCCACCTAAACCGAGACTGGCTAAGGCGAGGCCCCCTCATGGCCAGCCACTGGCCCAGCTGGGAAAACCCACCCCCAGCCTCTTCGGATGGGGATTCAAGGCCACGCCCCGGAGAAGCTCTTCTCCTAAATACCACTGTCTTCCTCTTTACTCGCTTTCAGGGTAAATTCTTCCTACGTGTCTCAGAGACTTTGAGTCAATGTTTCGTTTCTTAGGAATTTATTATTATTTGTAATATAATTATTATTCATAATATATTTATGTTATTTATCATATAATTTATTTATTATTCTTTTATTATCATTCCTTTATTATTGTTAATTAAAATACAACTCTAGTAGTAATATTATTATATAGTAGTATTATTAGCAAGTACTAAGGTACTGGGTGCTTGCTCTGTATCTGCTGCCCTGCACGCACGAGTACATATGATCTTCTCGACAGACCTAAAGGGCAGGTAATACTAGCAGTAGTACCATTAACATCATCATCACACAGATGAGCAGACGGTGGCCCAGAAGGTTAACTCACACAGCTACTAAGTGACAGAGCCACGATCTGAACTCAGGTTAACTGACTCCGAGTTCCAAATTATCTACTACGGTGTTCCCCTGCTCCTGCCCTATAACAGACCATCGACTCCAGAGTTTCCCAAATGGAACACCATGGCCAACAGGTGCTGAGAGCTGCTACCCGACCTAAAGGGGGTGAGAGAGGGGGATTCTGGAACAAGTACGTTTAAGAAATATTTATATCTATGGTTCTCACACTTTTTGGTCTCAGGAATTCTTTACACCCTTAAACATCTCTATCATCAAGTGCCCCGAAGAGCTTTTGCTTATGTGCACTGCGTCTTTCAACATTTAAACTGAAAAAAATTTAATATTTATGAATTCACTTAAAAATAACAATAATCAACTTACTACATACTTATGTAACTACCATATTTTTATAAAAGATGACTATTTCCCTGAAAAGCAAAAAGTTAGTAAGAAGAGTGGCTTTAGTTTACATTTTTCTGTGTCTAGCTTTCATCCAGCGTTAGAGCTCGGTTCTCATTTCTGCTTCTGAACTCAGTCTGTTGCGCCATCATGAAGCCTGAGGCACACTCCACTGGACGCTCATGAGAAAGGGAGAGTAAGAAAGGCAAATGATGCCTTAGCGGTGTTTGGAAAACAGTCTTGGCTACCCTGAGGAAGAGGATACTCCCTCAGTGTGGTCAGGAGCCCTGGAGAGGGTCAAGGGGAGAAAGTCAGGTTCTGAGTTACACTTTAGGAAGTTCCCTTGGATGCCGCATGGAGGAGAGAGAGAGGAAGGGCAAGCACAGAAGCAGAGGGACCGGTGAGGATACTCTCACAAGGGTCAGGACAGAGATGGTCATGGCCTGGACGAGGATGCTGGCAGAGCAACAGCTGAGTTGCTGGAATGCTGAGGAGAGGTGCGGAGGACAGGGAAGCCTCCTGGGCCACAATCAGAGGGGCCCGATGCTGGCAAAGAACTTGGGGGAGAAATTCCTCCCTGAATACATGGCCGGCCTTGCCCTGCCCTGGCCTGGGCTATGCCCAAGGCTTAGATGGCAGTGGGTTGGCCTGGGCCAGGGAGAAGGGCCTGCCCTTTTCTGAGCAACAGCAGGACAAGCCAGGGCTCCCCTCCGTGCAGTAGGCCAAGGCCGTGAAGAATGCGGTCATGGTGGTCCCCAGGCACACCCTGGATGCGGGAGCTGGCATAGCCATAGGCACACAGGGGTCCCAAAGCCAGAAACCAGCACCTACACAGACCCTGCATGGGGAGCCTGCTTTCCCCAGCCCAAGAAACTTAACATAGTTAATGCCTGCACTGACCTGTGGCCTCCTGCTGGCCTGTCCTAGTGCTCCAACCACTGCCACCAGCCACCCCAGGTCCCTTCATGGTCCCACAGCAGTCTGTACCTGTGGTCATTGCCCACGTGGTAGTGGACTGCATTCTCAGCCTCAATCTTCCCTTCCTGTGCCTGTAGCCCAGCCATGGAAGAGTGCTCTTCCCTACCCCTTGGCTTTAGGCTTGGCCATGTGACTTGCACTGGCCATGAGCATTTGGACAGAAGGACCAAGTGGCAGGCCCAAGCCCGGGCCTTGAAAGTCTTGCATGTTTCCACTTGCTCACTTGTATCTCTGTCATCATCAGAAGAAGAGTCTACTGCCAGGTCATTGCTGCCTCTTAGGCTGGGACCTGGGATGAACAACCATGGAAAGGGATCAGCCCAGCCAATGCCCACAGACCTACAGCCTGAACCTGAGTCACCCCAGTTGACCCACAAATCCATGAATATAAATATTTATTATTGTGTGCTGCTGGGATTTTTGTAGTTATTTGTTACACAGCAAGAGCTAGCCAATACACATCCGTTTCCTTACGTCTAGTCTCTTTAAGACTATGAGTTATATGAAGGTTGCAACCACGTTTATTTTTATCTTGTTTCCCAAGAGCCTAGCACACAGCAATTTTTAAAATAAATGTCTTTTGAACATGGGAAGGAATGCACAGATGAACACCTAGACTAGTCCAGTAACCGGGTCAGACTTCTGGGAATCCTCTGACCCAAGGATGATCATGGAACAGACCAAAGATTACCCACTAGGTACCCCCAGGACAGACACACACACACACCCAAGCCTGGGCTAGCATCAGGCCAGCCCTCAAGACAGGCAATTGGATAGGTAATACCCTTTGGGATTATATTTAGCTATCCCTTGACTGAACTGGTGTCCTCGGCTACCCTCTCATGCTTCAGAGACAGCCTCTCCTGGAGGCAAGCCCTGCTGATCTGCTAGCCATTCTGCGCCCCAAACTGCCCTCACTCTCTGACAAAGGACTCCACACCCATGCACCTGCCCCATGATGTTATGGACTGAATGTTTGTGTCCTCCCCAAAGTTCATATGCTGAAACCCTAACACCCATTGTGATGGTATTTGGAGGTGGGGCCTTTGGGGGGTGATTAGGTCATGAGGATGGAGCCCTCATGAATGAGATTAGTGTCCTTATAAGAATAGACACAGGGGTTTGCTTCCTCTCTCTGCCATAAGAGAAAACAGCAAGAAGACAGTCATCTGTGAGCCAGCAAATGGCTCCTCAACAGACACTGAATCTGCTGACGTCTTGATCTTGGATTTCCCCACCTCCAGAACTGTGAAATATAAATTTCTGTTGTTTAAGCCACCCAGTCTACTGTAATTTTTTATAAATGACAGCCTGAAGGGACTAAGACCCATGGGATGGCAAGTATTCCAAGAGGATCACATTGGTCAAAACAAAAGGAGGTGAGGAGACCAGGTGAGGCCCTGATGAGCAGCAGAGGGAGGCTGAACCAGCAGCAGATCCAACATCCTCAGCTCTCCCAGACTTGAGAGCTCTGGGGGTGGGGGTGGGGGCAGTGGGGGCATCAGCGCTGCTCAGGGGCTTGACAAGAGACCCCATAGCCTAGGGGGTTGTGATGTGGGACATGGGGCCCTGAAAGGGACAGGCTAAGTGGAGTGGAAGTGGGACGATGGAACCTGCAGATGACTGACTACCCTTGGTTTGGGCCACACACCTCAGTAAGTGCAAGGAGCCCTCCACTGAGGGTCAGTGGCCTAAACCAAGGGCAGGGTGGGTGGGCCCTGACTGAGACAAGGGCTGTTTCTCTATCCCACTGCCTGTGACCTGCCATATGTCCACTTACAAAGAAGAGCAGAAGGGGAGATGGAGAGCCCAGCTTTGCCTGGAATGTTCAACGTTATCTGTGTTCATGGAAACAAGGTCACGGAATTTGTAAGATCCCACCTCTTCAGGGGAAAGCCCCATGTCCTGAACCTCCGTGGACCTTGGTGGTGAGGCAACACTGACCGTGAAATAATCCCACTATTTTGGGAAACTAGTTTGGGGGGAACACGTATAAATTATGTCTCTATCACTTGAAAGGCAACTCTAGACCTTTTAAAGGAGGTTGCGAAATAACCCTTGAGCAGCCCCATGTCTAATGTGGATCCATGAAGGTGGAGTTGACTGGTCTCGACTTATGAATGAGTCCGGTGGTTGAGTGCAGTACGGCTTCCCAGCACTGCTGGGAACCGAGGGACCCAAAGCATCATCTTCTGAGCCGGCCCAGAGAGGTGTTGAACTGAGCTGACCGTCTCACACAGACACAGCTGAGAAACGCAGACACCATCCCACCCTGGAAACAGAAACAAGTACCTCTGCATTCAGTGTGAGTGAAAAGAAGATGCTACCCACAGCCCTACTGCTCGACAGAAATGCTTTTGGTTTCAGTTTTAGCTAATGATCCAGCACAAGTGAGGTTCCTTGGCAGCTGTCAGGCTCCACACATTCACCAAGAACCCGGAGGTCACGCTAAACTCAGAAAATGTTCCCTCCTGCTTTGGTTATGTTTTGATTCTGAGTTTCGAAAGCTGGGAACCAAATGATTTCGTGAAGGGGTAACAGCCAAGCCTCTATTATCCATGAGCTTGTCGTCGGTTCAAGGGATGCTACATGGGTGAAGTCATGCACAGAAGATGTGTTAGGAAGGATGTCACCCACTGTGAAAACAGCACGTTCCATCCCTCGGGGGCCAGCAAGGTAAATGGGATTGAAGAGCAGGTTGGCATTCTGATTGAAAGCTCCAGTGACTTGCAGGTAATGTTTCAAGGATGCTCGGAGCACAGGAGACAAAGGAAGAAGCCAGAGGATAGAGATGAAGCTGTTTGCTTCTCTTCACTTTTGGCCTCGACCTTCTCTGCTACACAAAAGGGCAGAGAGTACTACCAAAAAGGGGCGGTGGCGTTATTGGGGGTCCTGTGCCCTATGGCCACAGGCTAGGCCTGGTCCCAAATAATTTACGTGCTAGAGCATGTTCCACGACACATCTATTTTTTCAGACTTCTATTAAATGAAACAAAATATGTATTAACTGTTCAATCTGATCAAAAAATTGAGTAGCTGTGTGAGGCTTAGTCCAGATTCTCAAAGAGTCTCAAACAAAGCAAACCCATATAAACGAGTGTGGAGCGAGCAGAGGCCACCTGCTTAAGCAGCTAATGCAAAGGTAAATCAGAGACATGCTGTCTGGGGGCCTGAGGCAAGTGGCTTGCTCTGTCTGGGCCTCAGCATGAAGAAATCGAAGCCCCATCTAGCCATCAGACACCATGGCTCTAACATCCCAAGCCAGCTGGGAGTGATACAGGCCAGGCACACACATGACCTCTGGGGCAGCCCCACACTGGCACCAAGAGGCAGGCCTGGGTCAGATCCCTGGGCTGGACCAGAGGGGATTTCCTGCAAGGGAGCCATGGGTGCAGGAGGGCGGAGAGAAAGCGGTGCTCATTAGGTAGAAGGCTCCTCCCCCCAGCAGCAGGGGTGAGAGAAAAGGGAGGTGCTCGGAAGAAAAGAAGAGCAGAGAAAAAGAAAAGGTGAGGGGCGGCAGGTACGGAGAGGGATTGAAAACCCTCTAAAAGCGCTAGGCTCTCACGAAACCAGGAAACAGAAGCCAGAATTAACTCACCACCGGGCTGAACCTTTGACCAAACTCAAGGTTCACTCAACTACACCAGATGCATTGTAATGATGTCTTTTCTCTGGGCTGTGTTTTAGCTGATGCTCAGGACAACCCTGCAAGATAAAGCAGGGGTTGCTCCCCTGTTTTATAGACGGTGAACTCTGAGCCATGGCAGCCAGGGGCTTGCCCACAGCTGGCCGCCAATGATCCAGTTGCCATTAGACAGCCTACATCCTCACCATGGGACCCGAGGGCCCCATTTGAAACTGAATCCAAAAATACAGATTTTTCAGAGTCTGAAGATTTTCTAAAACTACTGAACCAAGACATCAAAATACTCTCCAAACAGAATTGTCCTTTCATCCATTTCTGGTACCTTCTATAGAGAGCACACCACCAGATAGCCCTTTGCCTGTGGGTAGGGGCAGGCACCCGAGGTCAGACGGAATTTAAAAAGCCCCTCGTCAATCCATGCAGGGAGGTCGGCCCTCCACCAGTCTAGAATTCCCGCTGTTGAAAGGTCTTTTTTCAAACCCAGGGTAGAAAATAAACTAGGTCTACAGGAATGTTGAACTTCAAGGCGGGATAAACAGACTCACTCACTCAGCTGAGACTCTTCACTTGGGAACTACATACAAGCTGACGATGCACCAATGGTCCCAAGCAGGGATGACTCGGGGCCACAGACTGTGGACCAAAAGGAACCTTAAAGAGCATCTAATCCAAACCACCCTTTCATTTTGGGAAGGAGGAAACTCGGGCCCAGGAAGGTCGAGTGATTTTCTCAAGGTCATAGAGCTTGTATTCAAGTTCATTGCCAGCCTGCCTCTTCCAAACTCCAGGCCCTGGCCTTCCCCTTCTGGGGCGTAAGAAAGGCCAGCTCTTCTTGCTCTTGGCACTTCCTCTGAGGCCAGGAGGAGACACAGCCGTCAGGGGAGCCCTGTCGCTGTGGCCGCCACATTCCATCCTCGGAGGGCGAGGACTGAGGGGTCCCACGGGAAGCAGGGCTTGGGGAGGGGTGCCGGGGAGGAAGCTCCCTGGGAAGTGAGCGCAGATGCGGGTGGTACATGCAGAGGAGGCTCAATGCAAGGAAGAGCTCAATTGGTCAATGCAAGGAAGAGCTACTTCCTCTGAGGAGATGCAGCCGCTGCACACACAAGAGTGACGACGATGCCATTCCATTTCTACAGATCTCAAAAACAGGCGAAACTAATCAAAGGTGGTGGAAATCAGAAAAGTGGGGACCTTAGGGCGGATAGCAGGGCTGTTCCCTGCAAAGGAGTATGAAGAAACTTGCTGGGACGGGGGAGATATTCTCTGTCTTGATCTGGGAGGTGGTTGCATGGGTAGATGCAAAGGCTGGGCCATTTTAGAAGGGATTCAGGACGGCGGGACGGGTCCCAGCACCCACTGGAGAATTTCCTAGTGTGGAGAAATATCCGTGCTCTCTCGGGATAAGGGGGCGAAGGGATAAATTGGAAGACTGGTATTGACATATACACACTACTCTATACAAAATAGATAATCAACAAGGACCTACTATAGAGCACAGGGAACTCTACTCAGTGCTCTCTAATGGCCTCTATGGGAAAAGAATCTAAAAAAAGAGAGAGTGGATATATGTATCTGTATAACTGATTCACTCTGCTGTACACCTGAAACTAATACAACATTGTAAGTCAACTAGACTCCAATAAAATTTTTTTTAAAAATCAACCCTAAATAAATAAATAAATTTTAAAAAGGGATTTGGGCATCGGGAGAGGGCTAATGGCTTTCAAGGATCCCGTGGCCACACCCTCGCACAGCTCCTGATGACCTCTGCCCACGCTGGGGTCTGTCTCCCTGTGGCCTCCTGGGGACCGTGGTTTTGCCCCGGCCTCCCTCAGACCTCACAAATACCGTGGCTCCAAGTGACACCTCCAGACCCCTCCCCTGCCCCTTGCCCAGTTCCGTCCGCAAACCTTCCCTAGATCCACAATCTGCCCCAAGCCTCCTCTCAGTGTTTCAGAATTTCCCTCGCTCTGTGGCCCTCTCTTGCTCTGGACACTCACCCAGGCAGTGGCCCCTCTCCCCTATCATATGTCCTGGGCTCCTAAGTCCCCAGTGCAGACCTGAAGTCTCCATGCCTTCTGAGATGAGGCCAATTCGGGCTGGCCTGACACTTTCTCACAGGGAACCTCAGGGGTGTCCTGATAGGAACTCATAAACCCAGTCCCATAGCTATACAACAAAACTCTCTGTGTAGACACGCTTTCTCAGACTTAAAATTACATGCTGCTCACACATCCCAAATTCTGCATTGAAAACTATTGGTCAAACGTCCTTGTCCCAAAAAGGAAAGTTATAAACCCTGTTGCTCAGTTTGGTGACATAAGTGAACATAGGTTCAAAAAATTCAGCCCCAAGGTTGCATGGTTTGGGCATATGACTGTGATCAAGGATTTACGTGATGAAGCTGCAGTGGAAGGGCTGGCAAAGAACAAATATGGCGGCAGGAATAAGTCCAGAATCCAAGAAGGAACACAAACTCAGTGACATCAGTCCCTCCAGGAGGCTGCCTCCACGACTCGGATAAGACAGGCCCCCTATCTGAGCCCCTCTCAGGCAGCATGCCTCTGTTCCATGGGCTCTGTCGGTCCTCACTCCAATCTCATGAGGGCAACTTCAATTCCCATTCACCAGATCGGAAAACTGAGGTCACACAGCTAAGGAGCGGCTGAGCAGGGCTGTCAGAGAACAATCAGTGTTCTAGGAACTGGTGATACAATGGAGATCGATGGAATCTATGGTCTGCAGGGGAGACAATGAAACGAGCAATCCCAATGCAGTGTGGTCAGGCCAGGTGCCTGGAACTCAGGGAAGCCTTCCTGGAGGAAGTGATGTATGAGTCAGGATGACTCAAGTGAGTGTGTTACGGGAGCCCTCGCCCAGGACCCGTCTCAGCTCTTCTTAATGCCAGTGGGCCCTCCCAAACAGAACTTCTCCAGTCATGTTTGTCATTTGTCACAGCCCGCTGGGGAAATGATAATATTTGCAAGAGATGAGTCACAGCCAGAGGGCTGAGGAGTTCAGCACCCCCATACATACCTCTGACTGCTGGGCACCCTGTTGGGAGGCTCTGCCCCAACCAGCTGGCACGAGGCTCACCAAAAGGCTGGTTGCATTTCACTTGTAAAGTGCATTATGATTTCACATCACTTTCACATATGTTTTCTTATTTGAGTTGTACAACCAGGGCAGGCGTTATTAGCCCACTATTGGTGGGAAAATAATGAGCCATGAAATGACTCACTGGGGCATACGGTGAGTCAGCAGCCAGGCCAGGTGAGTAGGTCTGCGACACGGCATGGAGGGCTCTAAACGGGCCAACTGCACGTGGCCAATTTTTTTTTTTTTTAAGATTTTTTATTGGAGTATCGTTGATTTAAAATGTTGTGTTAGTTTCTGCTGTACTATCTGGAGAAAACCATAATTCAAAAAGATACATGCACCCCAACGTTCATTGCAGCACTATTTACAATAGCCGGGACATGGAAGCAACCTAAGTGTCCATCGACAGAGGAACAGATAAAGAAGATGTGGTACGTATAGACAATGGAATACTACTCAGCCATTAAAAAGAACGCAATAATATCATTTGCAGCAACATGGATGAACCTAGAGATTGTCGCCCATTTTTTAAAAAAAGAAAACTGATGTAGAGGTACACTCCTTCTTGGGGGGTTAACTTTTTCAATTTCTCTTAAATGCCCCCAGATTCCTCCTATCTTCATATTTCAGTGGTTTTTCACTAAAATTGAGACGTTGGCCACCCCTGCCACTAGGATTCTGAGAAAGCCTGGAGAATCTTCTCAACAGTGAAAAACTTGCTTTTCCTCGATACAGAGAAAACTTAGAAATGGAGCGGGCAACGCATCAGGAAGACATAGTGACATTGCTTAAAAACATCTGACTCCAAGCAAAGGAAACAATTGCAGATTCAGGACACACACCAGACTCTTCCACAGCTGCATCAACAATCGCTATAGGGGAAAAGTCAAGACGGCACAGGAGGCTCTGGCCTCAGATCCCAGGTACCTAAATCAGCCAAGCTTTGGAAGGAAGCCACTTCAAATGTTCGTGTTAAAACAATGCTGCAATATTTCTTTGTTCCCACTGAGGCTTCCACTGAATAACAGCTGTCAACAACTCAGGAAGATGGTGGTTGGTTCCAAGTCTTTCTTCTTTGCAAGTGTTCTTTTCTAAACGTTATATTGCTCTTTTCAGCAAGGGCAAAATAAAGGCACGATTACTCCAAGGGGCAAAATATTTCTGCACATGTTCGAGGCTTTGTTTCGTTGCTACGTCTGAGGGATCAAAGGTCCTATATTAAGAAGACAGAGTTCTTCAATGTCTTGTTGAAGGAGGGGATTGTGGGAAACACACTCTACTCTCTTCCAGAAGCGTCCTTTGGTCTTTACAAAAGTTTTGGTAGAATAAATGGTGTTTACCAGGGGTTGGGAGAAAGGGGAAAGGGAGTTAATATTTAACGGGGACAGAGTTTCAGTTTGGCAAGACACTCAAGTTCTGTGGGTGGATGGTGGTGATGGCGGCCCGACAATGTGAATGTACTTAGTGCCACTGAACTGTGCACTTTAAAATGGTTTAAAAAGTCAATTTTTTGTTAAGTTTATTTTACCACAATAAAAATCAGGCCAAAAGAAGTGTCAAGGAAAGAAAAAATGGTCACCATGATGAAAAGAATCTAAAAGGTTTTACAAGTTTATTCTGCCGTTCTGCTTAATATTTAAGAATAGCCCATTCGATTTCACCTAATTCCTAACCCTGCATTCAAAGCACCTGAGTTGCTGAGCGCCCTCGGGAATTACAAACACCCACCCTGGACCAGGCCTGAGGCAGAGTCACCCTGTTCCAATGCCTTTCTCCTGCAAAGCCCGTGGAACTCTCTGGACATTGTCTCACATGTCTTTTCATCTGGACAACTCTATCCACCCCAAAGGGTTCGAGCGACCTGACCTATGAGATCATAGTGAAAAGTCAAGAACCAGTTTTTAGAACTCTTGGCTCATCCTGGCCAAAGCTCCTGGCATTATCAGTTCCAGGCTAACGTTTCCTGGAGGAACACGGCAGCCCAGCTCGGCATCTGGAGCGGGTTCCGCAGTCGGCTGACAGGCTGGAAGGTGGCTCAAGGGCCCAGTTGCGGGCACGTATCCCTCACCTGGTGTCCGGAAGGAGTGCCCTATGGGACTTACTGGGGGGTATGTTGTGATGAATGAAGAAACAAGAAGCCCAAACATTGCTGGAAGGACCTCTGCTTTCTAGTTCTGAAATCTTTTTCATCTTTCTTCCATTAAAATTTTGAAACAGTTACTTCGAAGTTATTTTTCCATGGGATGAGATATACTACCTTTCCAGTGCTTTGACCAGAGGCAAACCCCACAATAACAACTACAGCTTATGGATCACCTACCATGTGCCAGGCACCGTACTATAGATCTCTTGTAATCTTCCCAACAGCTCTGTGAGGATTCTTATCTCCATTGGAGAGATAAGGGAACTGAGGCTCAGAGATGTTAAGTAACTTTCCCCAGGTCACACAGCTAGTGAGTGGCAGAGCTGAAATCACACCCAGATCTGCCTCGTTCCAAAATCACAATAGCTCCAAAAAGAGGGGTGAAGCGTTAAGGATTCACACTGAGACCAAGTTCACTTATGACACCAAATACCTGGATATTTGAAAAACTCTGGGTAGCTGTTTGAAATATTTTGTGCTCAGAACAGAGGCCATCCCAGACTCTAAACACTTCACACTCCTTGTGGAGTGACTGGCACCCAGTAGGCCTTCAGGAAGGGCAGCTGGGCATAGACCTCAAAGTCAAGTACTATTTATGTCACTTGCCTGGCATTCAGTAATTCCGTAAGCAGGATGATAACAAACCACATGAAAGAAATCGGCACATCTTTTGGAAGATGGCTTGACAGAACACGGCAACACCAATGCATCAGGTTTCCCCTACAATTAATTACAGCCTCCATACGGCACTAATGGCGCTGTCTGTGCTCAGGCAAAGCGCTGGTCTGGCCACGCTGGAGGCACCCACGCACGGAATACACCCCACAGCATACCTGGGTAACCACCTATCCACAACACTCTGGCCGTCCCTTCCACAGGAACTAGAACCAAGATGAGAGGAAGTAGCTTTGCTCGGGCTCAAAGAGAACAGATCAGCACAGGGTCTGCACACTTCTGCTACCCAGCGAAGGAAAAGCAGCCCTCCCAGTGTGTGTGTGTGTGTGTGTGTGTGTGTGTGTGTGTGTGTGTGTGTG
>NW_021703781.1:4902121-5004357 GCF_005190385.1 Monodon monoceros
TGTGTGTGTGTGTGTGTGTGTGTGTGTGTGTGTGTGTGTGTGTGTGTTGGGGGGATGAAAAGCAAGGCCCAGAATGTTGATCCCTTGATCAAAAACTATTATCTACACCAAGAGGAGGATGGGGCTCAAGGATTCTGGAGCCCTTCTCTTGCATCCAGGCAGGCGCTACCCATCCCAGCTCGGAAGTATTAACCCAGTCTCAATGGCCCTCGAGCTGTAACCCCTCCCAAACCACATCCAGGAACCAGCAAGCATAATCAAGCAGGCCAAACAAATGACTTTGAAAGATGAGAGGTTTTGAAAGATATTCTAATTCAGAGGCTCCCCAACTCTGGCCTCTGCTGTGCATCGGAATCCCCTGGGGGGCTTGTGAAAACAGATCCTGCGTCCCCTGTGTCCCCTGCCCCTAGGCAGCTCCTGAGAATGTGCATCTCTGACAAGTTCCAGGTGATGCTGATGCTACTGCTGGTCCAGGGGCCACAGTTTGAGAACCACTGTTCTAATTATTTAAAGAAAATGATTTAAGGGCATGAGAACATTGCTCTGAATAACAAGGATATTATGATCGAATGCCTCCCATATGCCAGATACTTCACTGCCTTTGATATTTACAACACGTTCCTGCCAAGAAGGAATTAATATCCCTGCTTTACAGACCAGGATACTGGGACTTGGGAATCCAGGGACATGCCTACCACTGCATAGCTAATAACTAGCAGAGCCGCGATTTTAACTGAGGTTAGGGAGACTGGAAGCTCTCCTTCTTTCTACCCCCAGGCAGGCATGGGGGTTCAGGGGAGGGGAGAAGCATACGCTGACACGTACTGACAAAGCCAAGTGCCATGCAGACCGACAGAAAACCCAGCTCTGCTGCTCATGGATGGGCCAGCCCCCTGTGAGGGTGTGAGGTCACGGGCACTCCAGGTCCCCAACCACTGAGAGAGGCTACGGACTCTGAGCTGGCCTGGCAAAGAGAGAAGCAGGTGACAAGTGGACGCTTGAGCCACACCTGTCCTCAAAGAGAGGCAGTGCTGTCCATGTGAATTACATGGTAGCTGAAGATTCTCCCCTCCTGGTGTGGGTCTGTGATGGACAGGAATGCACTTGAGAGATGGAGGGATCGTGTTACCCATGGGCCTTGGCCAACTCAAAGGCGGAGGAGGAGGGAAAGCAACCACCATTCACTCAGCTCCTATGATGAGCCAGACTACTTCTTATATCAGCTGTCCATTTTAGGGATAAGGAACCTGAGGCTCAGAGAGGTTAAGTAATTTTCCCCAGTCTGCACAGCACAGCAAGCAAAAAAACTGGGACATGAGACTTAAACTCAGGTCTTCCAGAAGACCAAGCCTGTGCTTACCCTCTGACTGACTGTACAGATCTCCTACCTACCTAACCCGTGTGATTTGGAGGTGGGTATGGCCAAGCCACAGGAAAAGCGTCTCCCCCTCTGCCTCTCCTGCTTCCCAGGCTTGGGCGAGAGTGGCTGCCTTCCAGCCAGAGAAAGGGCTTTTCTCCCTCACCTGTGCCACAGGCTAACCTGAACTAGAACTTTAGCTCTACTGAACCTGTAACAGGAGAGAGCACCCCAGAGTCACAGAACAATGATTGAGGTACAGCAACGATGCTAAGTGATACCCACTGCCGACCCAACGCGACTGTGCATCCGGTGGTCAGGACCCTGCCAGATGCCCAGTCAGCTCCCCGGGGAAGCAGGCCACCAGGCACCCCTGGGCTCCAGGTTAGCCTCTCCCGCACTGTCTCGGCCACATCTTTTCACAGATGGATCTCAAAGCTGCCCCCAACCCCACCCCAGGATTTCAGCTTTGTGAGACCCTTCACCAGAAAAGCCCTTGCAGCTAAACTGGGCTTGGGCTGAAGACCTCCACCAGTTCCTGGAGGAATAATCTAGCTAGGCAGCAGAAGTCCAAATATTTTTCTGCTTTGGAGGGCAAAGAGAGCCTCCTTACATTCTGAAACAACCACGACACAAGATATTGTCACGTTTCCCCAAAATGACTCTCTCTGGTCTGAGTTTTTGCCAGACGAAACATCCGGGCAACATCAGGTAGACACAGGAAACTCTGGCGCTCACTGGGGCTGCTATCTCCCACCGACGAGTGTTGTGTCTTGCCGTGTTTGATAACAAGATGCCGTGTATCGCAATGCAAATACAGTCTCAGGCAGCATATGGCTTGCAAAGCACCATTTACAACCATTTGCGGGCACCGGCTTTCCAGTCTGCAGAGCTGGCTGCCCTGCAGCGCAGCCATAGGGATCCACCTTCCCCTTGGCCTCAATCTGTCTACCATGGCACCCGTGAATGCTAATGGGTGTGAAGCACGTGGGTACCGGGGAGACCGAGTTCCAGCATGGGGTGTTAAACGGGGTCCAGCAATTGTCCAAAGTGAAATATTGAATTGAAATGGACCTGCTGTTTCTGTGAGAAGACGCTTTTGGCTAAGGCGCTTTAAGAATAAAATCCAACCAAAACATCGATGAAACCAGAGAAATGGGGTCTCCTCGAGAACCACTGCATTACAGCACAACTTAAATAGAGTCTGTATGTGGTGTCAGACATACCTAATTTCACCAGGCATGAAGCTCAATTTACAGAGGAGAGAAATGAATAGCAAGAGGTATTACAGTCACATGTTTTCATTGTGAGAGCCTTGGAGTCTTTTCAAATTGGAAGGCTTTGCCAAGGTGATCAGAGAGCGAGTGGGACCAGCCCTCACCTCACCCTGCAGGGGCTGGTTGTGGAATTCTTGGACCCTCAGTTACGTGAACATGCCCCCCAAATGTTGTGCGGACCTTACCACGGACTCACGCATTCATTTTGTTTTGAAATTTTGCTTGTATGCTCATTCTAGGCGAGAATGTCTGTCTCCATCTGTCAGACCCCCAGGAAGAAGTTCAAAACCTCTTCTCTGTATCTTTTGCCTTATATCCTTGGGGCGGGGAGGGGAAGCTACTGGGACAACCACGGTCAGCGGGGGAGGCATCAGAAGTCCAGGTGAAGTTATCAGGTGGGCGATAAAATAACAGAACTCAGGTGCTGGGGGAAGGAAGACACGGCAGCTAGGAAATGAGGTCAGGAACACAGAGGGCAAAGGCAAGGTCATACATTCTTTGCAAATGTATGTGAAAATATTATTTTAAATATTTTATATGTTCTTTCACATTTTTGATGAAAATATATTCAAAATTTGCATATTTTAAATACACTTACATTTTTTAAATACTCTAGCTCATTGCTGTCCATAGAACAAAATGATGTGAAAATGTTCACTGTAATGACAAGATTTGTGATCATGTTGAAATGAAGGCAAAACATTAAGGAAATAAATGTAAAATAATTATAAATTATGTGTGTCTTCATTTTGTTACTCATTCAAATGAAACAAAAGAACATTTAAACATGTGCAAGAATAATTAATTCAGTCATCTTTTTTTAAAAAATACATTTATTTATTTATTTATTTTTGGCTGCATTGGGTCTTGGTTGCTGCTTGGTCTTTCTCTAGCTGCAGCAAGCAGGGGCTACTCTTCTCTGCAGTGTGTGGGCTTCTCATCATGGTGGCTTCTCTTGTTGCTGAGCACGGGCTCTAGGTGCGTGGGCTTCAGCAGTTGTGGCACACAGGCTCAGTAGTTGTGGCTCGCAGGCTCTAGAGCACAGGCTCAGTAGTTGTGGCACACAGGCTTAGCTGCTCCACGGCATGTGGGATCTTCCCGGACCAGGGCTCGAAGCCGTGTCCCCTGCATTTGCAGGTGGATTCTTAACTACTGTGCCACCAGGGAAGTCCCAATTCAGTCATCTTTGATGCAGCCAACTTTTGGTCATGGAAACATTACAGCTTTTCAATTTTTTCTTTATGGTTTTTTTTTTAATTTTATTTTTTTGCGGTACGCGGGCCTCTCACTGTTGTGGCCGCTCCCGTTGCGGAGCACAGGCTCCAGACGCGCAGGCTCAGTGGCCATGGCTCACGGGCCCAGCCACTCCGCGGCACGTGGGATCTTCCCGGACCGGGGCATGAACCCGCGTCCCCTGCATCGGCAGGCGGACTCCCAACCACTGCACCACCAGGGAAGCCCCGTGCATATTTTTTTAAAGGAAGAGGAAAGAGCAGATTTTATGTAACCATTTGTAGGCTTGATTTATATTCCTGACTATTTGGACAAACGTTGGTTTCCATTTGTACCCCTGCCCTGGACTCTGCAAATGTTAGAGCGGGCCCATGAGTTTAGAGAGAATTAAGCCAGACATACCTACAAACCTGGAAGACAGACACTATTATACATTTTCCTTTCAATAACCACCTTTAGATAACTTCAAAACACCTTCAGCTTTTGTTTACAGGATTTCCTCTGGCCTCTATAACAGCTTTTCTCACTGTCTCATTGAGTAAAGCATGTCCAGCACATAGCCCTGTGCCTGATACAGAAGACATTCAATAAATATTTGTTGGCTGAACGCACTTCATTCATTACACATGGAAAGAGAATATGAAATCTCAACCGATTGTGAGTGACGTCTGGATGGTTTAATCAACAGCTGAAAATCCCCCCAAAAGAATGACTGACTGTGTTTCACTCCTATGTCACCATTTTACAAGTACTGTAAACTGTCACCATCACCCTCAGACACAGGTGGTGCCCATCTTTCCAGAAACAGGGGCCCAGATCACCTTATTATGCTATCTCTTAGATGGCTTGCATCACAGGGCACCAAAGCCACAACGCCTTCCCTTTGTTTCGGAAAGCAAAAGAACGGCCGTGTGTCCAGCGCCGCTGTAACTCTGGGCACTTCCCAAAGTCTTAAGAGGCTGTGGGTGGAAACAGAAAAAAAAAAAAAAACAAATACAGCGACCCAAGCTGGAGAACAACTGCTGAGCTTCCGGACACAAGGGGGATGCGTTTTCAGCGAATCCAGCGTTCCCCACAGGATGCCGAATTGCAAAACACTCCAATGAATCTGGAAGCAATAGCACCATCAGGTAATTTTCATCAGGTAATGAAACAGGTCAAACCACCTTTTTTTTTTCTGCACATAACAGATCCATTTCTTTCCAAACAGCCAGGAATAGCATTGTCTTTGCCCCTGAGGCAGTGCTTCTTGACCTTTTGCACAAGACAGCACACGTGCAGAATGCATCTATGTGACCGGGCGGGGATTGGGAAGCTGCTGTTCGAAGCTGAGCTCACAGCCCAGGACCCCGGGCTGCTCAAGGAGGTGGACGAGTCACACTATATCGGCTCAGCTAAAATCTGTTTGGTACATGCCTCAGTCCATCAGCTGGGACACTTTGCTGCAGGAGGATGCCTCCACTGATGAAATCCCAGGTGGAGGTGGGGAGAGGTCCTTGATAATTCTAGGATGCATGAGTCACCAAGGGGGGGGGCTGAATCAGGACCTACCAGTGAGTCGTGTGAAGTGTGCCGCTTTCCTGTGCAACAGAGTGGCCAAGCATAGCCCCGCCCACTTGCAGGAAAACAGGATCCATCACAGGAAAACCTGAGAGAGGGCCTCGGAGCCTTTATTCCTGGTCTCCTCTTTTGACTCTCTTTCCCCACCAAGAAGGAGCTCAGTGTTCTACTTCCGGTTCTGAAATTCCCTCCTGAGCTCTGCAAATTCTCTCTTTAGCAAAACAGGGAGAACTTCCCATCCATGATGCTCCTTCCCCGTCCTGAGATGCTGCCTCAAACTAACGTTATGTTTATCCTTTCATCTCTAGAATAAAAGGATTTTTTTCCTAGGAGTTGCAGGAATAGTAAGTAGGAAGCTTATTGTTGTTAGAAAAGGAAATGAGTAGGAGGTCGGTAGGATTAATACGGTGGGTGTTCTTGTTGGAATGGCCTCAAAGGTGACCGATTTACAAATGGTGATTAAATTGCTCCTCTGAGCAAATCTTGTAAGGATATAAAAATAATGCCGGAAAAGTATTTGTAAGTTCTGATTAAAAATCAGTGGCATACATTGTAACAGACACCCAGCACAAATCATTTTTTAAAACGCCCTTCTCTATACCACAAAATTATTCATCTAAGAATCACATAATGATCAGTAATAGCCATTACCCTCTTGATGCATTCTTTAGCTTTAAAATGAACAAAACAATGCAGAAAGAAAAAGAAATGTCAGCGTTCAAAATATTATTCAGATTCAGTAAAATATTTCATGTGTGAACTAAAATTCGCACTTACCAAACAAAAATATTACACCTTGCAATTCACACTCTGCTTCACGGTGTTCAATTTTTAACATAAACAAAATCTTCAAGTAGTCACATAAAATGACAGAATTGAAGTAATTCAAGTCTACGTCCTTATCTTTACAATCACCATACTATCATTCTTTACACATACATGAACAGCCACATCACTTTTGAAAATATTTTTAAATGTTCTGTATATTGCTTATTTCATTTAACACTATATATTGGAGATTGTTTTATATCAGTATCTAGAGATCTACTTTATTCTTGTCGATAATTGCATACTACTCCATTAAACTGATATACCATTGTTTTAAAAAAGGAATTTATTGTAAATTCCTTTACAATAAATTGGAGACATGAACAGCACCCAAAGAGAGCATGGATGGTTCCAGATCATTATGCATTTACTCTTGAAATGAAATATGTAGCTGGATAAGCATGTGTTGGGAGGCCAACGACATACCTGGGAGATCTCCAAAGTACTTTCCACAGAGAATACAGTGTTCATTAAAGGATAAGCAGTAAAAATATGCTAAAACATTAACATATATTTTACTGAAACTCAACAGTAACTGTACCGATTGTTTAGAACTTAGAAAAACAAAATTATTTTTTGTGGGGAGGACTATTTTATCACAGATTGTGTTTAAAATTGCCTATGACGGGGGCTTCCCTGGTGCCGCAGTGGTTGGGAATCTGCCTGCCAATGCAGGGGACACGGGTTCGACCCCTGGTCCAGGAGGATCCCACATGCCGCAGAGCAACTAAGCCGGTGCACCACAACTACTGAGCCTGTGCTCTACAGCCTGCGAGACACAACTACTGAGCCCGCATGCCACAACTACTGAAGCCCGCATGCGTAGAGCCCGTCCTCGGCAACAAGAGAAGCCACCGCAATGAGAAGGCCGCGCACCGCAACCAAGAGTAGCCCCCGCTCGCCCCAACTAGAGAAAGCCCGCGCACAAGCAACAAAGACCCAACGCAGCGAAAAAAATTAATTTTTTTAAAAAAAGGTTATATACTCTGGAAGGCAAAAGAGAAAATTATGTCTCTATGTTTCAAAATCTTACCCCAGTATCCAGCACGGGGGCGCTTGCAGCATGCCTACCATTGTGCTAAGAGCTTACTGCCCAACATTTCATTTAATCCTATGAACCCTGGGAAGTAGCTATAAAAATCATTAGCATTTTTTTTGTTTGGTTTTTTTTTGCTTTTTAAACGTTTAAGTAAAAAAAATTTTATGTATCATTTACAGCTGTCATCTTTAATCTGGTGGTGCTTTTTTGGGGGGAGAGGGGGCAAGTGTCAAATGCCATTTTGAGAATCTAATGAACGTTTGCTGAAGGAAAATTCACATATGCAAAAATAAAAGTGTACCAGGCACATAGAATATTTGTGGATGTTTCTTGGAGCTCATCTTTGGACTCAGGTTAAGAACCTCTACTTTAAACGATGATAAACACAAGGAACAGCATTTTTGTTTTTCAGATGAAAGAGAAAACTAAGGCTCAGAGAAGCAAAGTAAATTGCCCACAGCCTCACGGCTAGTAGGCAGCAGAATCCCGATTCAGACCCAGCTGATTAAGCTCTGAAGCCTTATTAGCCCAGGCTGCTCAGGACCAGGGTGAAGGGTTAAATCCTTAACACTCTAGAATGAATATGTTTATCAGGTCTGTTGGATTTTCTCTCTTTTGTGAGAAAAACAGTACTAAGCAAAACAGTACTAAGTCTCTGGCAAGAAAGGTGGGCTTCGGTGCCCTCTGGGCAAACCAGGCCTGGAGAATGCAGGCGGGAGGAAGTGGGAGGGGTCCAGGGCCCCTTTGCCCTCATTGCTCAGAGGTGAGCATCAGAAATGCCTTCTCTTCACACTCCTCTGTGGAGCACCTTGCTTGTACCAAGAGCCACTCCAGATGCACAGTAGAAACCTCCTCCTCCATCCCCAATGGGGCCGTCCAAGGAAAGCATCACCTGCAGGAAACACTGAGACACATGTGGCCAAGGCTGGGTCTTAAAGGACCAGCATTCTATGCAGAAAACTTTTACAAGTCCAGCTGTTTCTACAAGCTGGGGAGACAAAAGGGAACTCCATCCAATGACATACTTCCTCCTTGAGAATTAATTAGTTTTCCATCAAGGATCCACTTGGCCTGGGGCTTGGCCGACTTCTTATTCACAACGCTGGCCTGGGAATTCTGCATCAGGCTGTTGGTCCTGACCTAACACTTTTATTTCCTCAGCTGCTTTCACCCCAAAGTACAGCCCTTCCAGAAAGACTGTGGCAGCATCCCAAGTACAAAGTCATAAGTTTCTAAGATTCTCTGGTGAATCAGGCACACAAATTTTCTCAAACCATCACTGTGACCACGGTTTCTGTTATTCTCTGGAATATTCCAGCGACTGGAACCTTGAGCTTTGAGACATCAGACCTGTTCCCCCTCCTACAATCAATTCCAAATTGGCCTCATCCCACATCCTTTACGACCAGATCTATGTGTGGGAAGTTAAACATAGAAAGCCGAGGCTATTACCCGGATAAATGAAGGCCAAGATACAGGAAAGCTGATGTCTTAAAGGGGTTCTTGGGGATGTTTTTTGCTTCCCCCTCAAATGATCTGTATGAGGGCCATGATTCTTCATTTCTCCCTTGTATAGGCTGCTGAGGTGTGTCATGCCCCATGTACTCGGAATTCCTCATAGATGCCACAGCCCCACGGAGGAAGTGGAGACGCAAGAGGAAAGGCAAGGTCCCTCTCCTGCCTTCTGTGTTCCACAACTGCCCGCGCTTTCCCCCCGTGTGAGGGCTGCCCCTCCTGTGTTCAGTCTCTGAGTTTTCCCTTTCTGCAGAATCAACCCTTCCTCGGCCAGATCCCTTGGTTGGAAACCACCTGTTGCCTCAAAGACCCAAGAAAAAAATTCCTCCTACGGGGCATCCACGGAGCCTGCCATGTCTGGCGGCCCTAGAACTTGTCAGAGATGGTCTGTGGCCCTTCCCATTACCATGCTACTGGGAACCCGGCTCCCTTGAAGAGATTGTTCTATGCCCACAGATGGCTGCTTCTGGGGGGGTTTCCTGAGGAAACTGAGGCTCAGAGAATTGAAATGGATTAGCCAGGGTCACATAGGCAGCAGTGGTGGAAAATCCATCCCCGTGCCATAATGTCTCTCGGGCAAGGTTGGGCCTCATTTTAATACACTGTTAGACATGGCAGAGCCCGGCTTCTACCGGAGCCTTTGATGGCCTCCAGTGCGCCTCTCAAAGTCCCCCCCTACTCCTGACTCCACCTCTTCTTCCATTTTGTCAGTGGTTGTTTCTCTTCCCACAATAATCTTTCCACATTCAAGTCACTCAACAGTTACTAAGACTCTCTGAGTCTTAGTTCATCACAGAGCCCTGGGCTGGGCCAGCTCTATGAAGCCTCGTTTCTGCTTCTCAGCATCCCCGCTGTGCCCTTCCAGCCCATCCAAGTCTCCCCATCACGCCCAGGGTGGCTCAAGGCCCTCCAGAGCTGTGCCATCCAGGACAGAAGCCACTCATCACAGGCGGCCACTGAGCACTTAAAACATGGCTGTTCCCAACTGAGATGGGCTGAAAATGCAAAATACACACCAGATTCCAAACGCTTAGCATGGAAAATGAGAATGTAAAAACATTCTTGGTAATATGTTTTATATCTATTACTTATGAAAATGACAACATGTGAATATGTAGGATTAAATGAAACATATAACTAAAATGAATTTCACCAGTTTGCTTTTGCATTTTCTTTATATGCGGCTACTAGGAAATTTGAAATCACATATGTGGCTTGCGTTCTATTTCTATTGGACAGAGATGATTTAGAGAAAGCATATTTTCGGTCCAGGAGAAGCAGAGAATCATTCCTCATTCACCAAAACTTCATTGAGCAGATATTCATTAAGTACATGAAGGATAAAAGAAAGTGCTGTGGTGGATACTGGGAGGGGTACACATTTAACAAGACAGGTTCCAGTTCCCTCAGGGCTCGCATTGTCAAGGAAACACAAGCTCCTACAAATCTCTGGTTTCCAAACAGAGCCAAAGTATGGCTCTAGTGGAGGTGAAAGCACACACGTTCAGGATATATAGGAAAAGGCAGGTAGGGACTCAGTCTCCTCAGGATGAGTCTTTAGGATATCAGAGTTGGTTCTCTAAAGAAAACCAAAATAACTAGCTTTTAAAAAATGTAATGAAAATAAGTGTATTTTCCAAAACAAAAAGTTGTATTGAAAAGAGTTGCCTTATTATATATATATTTTTTGTTTGTTTGTTTTTTGTTTGTTTTTGGGTTTTTTTGCGGTACGCGGGCCTCTCACTGTTGTGGCCTCTCCCGCTGCGGAGCACAGGCTCCGGACGCACAGGCTCAGCGGCCATGGCTCACGGGCCCAGCCACTTCGCGGCATGTGGGATCCTCCTGGACCGGGGCACGAACCCGTGTCCCCTGCATTGGCAGGCGGACTCTCAACCACTGCGCCACCAGGGAAGCCCTATTTTATATATATATTTAAATTTCTCTGATATCTAGCTTGATAAAAGGCAGCTAGAGTCTCACATCTACTTCTTCTTTTTGGATTTTGAAAACAAATTTATTGTTACCAAAGGGGAAACGTGGGCGTGGGATAAATTAGGAGTTTGGGATTAACATATACACACTACTATATATAAAATAGATAATCAAGGACCTACTGTACAGCACAGGGAACTCTATTCAATATTCTGTAATAGCTTATATGGGAAAAAAAATCTGATAAAGAATGGATATATCAATATGTATATGTATAACTGATTCACTTTGCTGTACACCTGAAACTAACACAACATTGTAAATCAACTATATTCCAATATAAAATAAAAAATTAAAACAAAAAAAATAACTAGCTTTTAAAAAAGAAAGAGAGAACTTTAGTTTTCTCTCAGATTATTGCTTGAACATCAATATCCCAGGGCTGATGGAGCAGCTGCACCACGTCAAGGACCCAGGCACCTTCCCTCTTGTTGCTCTGCCAAGATATGGAGTCCTAATACCAAGTTCACATTCCTGCCAGCAAGACAGGTTGGAAGGAGCCAGTTCCTGGTCAAGGAGCTACATCGAGTTTCAGGAAGTCTGGGAAGCACTGCACATTTAGCTGTGTGCCCCATTCAACCTCAGGGGTTCTATGACCACCAGAATCAGAGGAGAATGGATATTGGGGGTAGCTCGCATTCTCTGAAACAGAGGGATTATCTGAGAGGAACCTGGGCAGATGGATAGAATTTAGAGGTGGAGACGAGAGATGCTAGGCTAACAGAACAGTGTTAAGCAAGACACAACAGTCTGAAGGCCTCTGACAAGTATGAGGGATGCCTGAGCGAGACGTGAAGGCAGTGTCTGGGTCTGGGATGGAGAATCAGAACTCTCTGCTATGTCCTCCTCACAGCCAGAAGCACTATTTAGCTTCCCAGGTTGTCAAGAGAAGCTGGATGTTCTTATAAAAGCTCCAGAAGTGTCCTTCAGGCAGAAGGCGAGCCAAGTGGAAGTTGAGGAGCCACAGAGCTCGCTGGGCCTGGGAGGTAAAGCCCCAACAGGACCGGAGGAAGGACCTCAAGTGTGAGCACCGGCATATCAGCCCGGCTAGGAAAAGTCTGAACAGGCATGAAGATCAAGGATTTCCTGGGTTGCTGGCTCCCTGAGCTTGGCGAAGTCAGACCCTGAATCTCCCTAATGAACCTGTCATTGACCACCTGCACAGGTATCTGTACCTCCCATATGTTTAAGTTTATGTGACTGTCTGTCACCTCTCACTAGGATATGATATCCATAAATGCAAGAGTTTCATTCGCTGACTGCGGTATTTCTAGCACACAGAACATAGCAGGTACTCAACAAAAATTTGTTGGATGAATGAATGAATGTATGTATGTATGAATAAATGAATGAATGAATGAATGTAGGTCAGCACCTACAGTAAAGCAATTTTGTAACACCCAAGAAGGTATCTGAGAATGAGATGCCCTCCTGAAAACTCGCTATAAGAAGAGAGGGAGGGGACTTCCCTGGTGGTGCAGTGGTTAAGAATCAGCCTGCCAATGCAGGGAACACGGGTTCGAGCCCTGGTCCAGGAAGATCCCACATGCCACGGAGCAACTATGCACGTGTGCCACAACTACTGAGACCACGTGCCAAAACTACGGAAGCCTGCGCACCTAGAGCCCGTGCTCCACAAGAGAAGCCACTGCAATGAGTAGTCTGTGCACGGCAAAGAAGAGTAGCCCCTGCTCGCCACAACTAGAGAAAGCCCACGAGCAGCAACGAAGACCTAACACAGCGAAAAATTAATTAATTAATTAATTTTAAAAGAAGCAAAGAAGTGAGGGAGGTCACAGTAATGATAATACTTGCTGCTTGATAATTTACCATTAGCCCTTGTTCCTACTTGGTCTTCCCAACGGCCCACTGAGAAAGGCATTCTTCCCATCGACAAATGAAAACACTGAGACTCAGCAAAACTCAGGGAGGAAGAAGCAAAGCTAGGATTCAAACTTAGGTCTTCCTTCCTTAACTGCTCTTCTTTCTACCCATTTCTTTTCTTACATAGCCTCCTGGAGACTCTCGATCAATTTCTCAACTGCAGACAAACCCACCCCAGAGGCCCCAGCTGATGTGATAATCTGTAGGGAATCACATGGCCTCCTAAGGAAAAAAGATGACCTTGACCAAGACCTCCCTAGGTGCCCGGCGCTATACTGGATGCTTTCTACACATCTCCTTTCATCTTCACAACAACCCCATGAGGTCGGGACCATTATTTAGTTCCATCTGAGGAGTTAGCAGAATTCTGAAATTGCCTTTGCTTTTTCTCTGGGAGCCAAGTCACTGAACCACTGAACCACTGAACGGGAATAGGGTAATCCTGGTATTTGGAGCTAGGAGTAACTCTGCCAAAGTGTGTTCGAGCAGCTGGAAAAAGGGCTACGAGGATCACATGCCCCAGCCTAGGAAAAGCTCTTGTGGTTGGTAAATAATGTAGCATCTTTATGGTGGCTTCCAGGCAGAGAGGGAGATTTTTTTTTTTTTAAATGACTTAGATTTAATCATCGGAAGCAAACTAAATGGAGAGCTTACAATAGAGAAGAATTACATGTCAGAGCCTTTTGCAAACTGAGCTGGGACAGAAAGGGACTGGGGCTGCCCCTCAACCCGATCCCTTCCAAACAAAGACATCCACAGTGTCCCTGGCAGTCTGGCTGAGGGAAGGGGGAGACTGTTGGCTCTGTGCGTTGAGGTCGCCTTGCCACCGCTCACTCCTGGCTAGCCATCAGGAGCCCCGCCTTGCTGGCTCTGGTCATCACCCTTTTTTTTTGTGGCCTGATACGATGTCATCAATCCGCAGCAGTAGAACTGCCGTCTCCACTGCTGTCTTATACGTTTGCAGCTTTACAGCCAATGGTTCCCAGATGCCCAGTTCTTTCATGTCCACCAAAGTACCTGTCTCACCATTTACGCCCCAGGTCTCACAATTCTCCTGGGTGTGCTTGGCCCGAAGGGAGGTAAGTAGACGGATGGTGCTGGCCCCACAGTTATGAATAAGGGTACGAGGGATGACCTCTAGGGCTTGGGCAACAGCCCGATATGGCCATTGTTCCACACCAGTCATGGCCTTGGATTTTTCTGTCAAGGCATGAGCCACAGCCATCTCAGAAGCCCCACCCCCAGGCACCAGCTGAGGGTCCAGGAGAACACTGCGGCACACCTGCATGGCATCCTGGAGGTTGCGTTCTACTTCCGAGAGCAGAGAGGGAGATTTAATTTCATCTTATGCATTTTGCTTATTTGAAAAAAATTTTTTTCAGCACGGAGTGCGCCAATTACAGCATCGTGGCATACATGTCGTACTGACATCTGGAAATATTTAGCAATCCTAGAAACAAACAGTCAAGGAGTTCGCCCAGATCATCAAATACAGATTTGACCCTAACCCAGATTCCCAGCAGCACGCATCAGGAGTGAACAAACATGGAGTTCCTAATGACCCTATATTCTTCTGTAGCAGAAACAAACATGGTTGGTTCTGGTACCCAGGCCTGGAAGTGACTTGGGGATCCTTGTCTCTGGTATGTTTCCCACTGGCAGCCTCAATGGAATTCAGCAGAAAATCAGACCACAGGACTAGATGAGACAGGACAGTGGTCCAGACAGGCTGGCAGGAGTTCAGTCCAGGGTTCAAGGGCAAACGGTGGATGAAGGGGGGAAGAGGTCAGCAGAGGTCAGGACTGAGTGGGCAGCACTGAGGATTAGGCTTGAGGCTTCAGTGCCAAGCCATCAACAGGACCCAGCAGAAGCTCAGGGGCTGGGAGATGAGAAACAGGCCAGAGGCACAGAAGAACACAGTCAGGACATGAGCTGGGAATGCAGTGTTAGGGTTAGGGCCCGTCTTCCTCACAGGTGCTTACAGAATGGGCCTGGGCACACCCACCAACTCAAGTTCCAGACGGGGCTGGACATTGCCACACACACACACACACACACACACACACACACACACACACACACGCCCCCAGTGCCCCTTATCCCCCCGAGGCCCAAGCTTCATTCCAAGCACCGTTTTGCTCCGGCTCCAGTTCACCCGCTGTGCCTCTCCTTCTATTTCCACAGTGAGCGGGGATTTCAGAGTCTTTAGAACACTCCTGTTGTCCCAGGATCTCCAAACTGTTCCACCAAGCCACACAGCTACCCATACGAAATACAAAACCCCCCTCTTCCATCTCTGCCAGCCCTCAGCCCCACCCCAAGGCGTACCTCATTGGCACTTGCTCTTTATTTCCATAGAAAGAATGTTGGGATTCCGGATATATACCTGGGCATTTACCTTAACCACAAAAAACTAAACTCATACTCTTTCCCCAAACTTACTTTTCTTTCTCTATTTATTCCTGACACGGTGATGAGCATTGTTGTCTGCTTAAAACTAGAAACCCAGGGGCCACCCTAGACTCTTTCTTTTCCCTTTCTTCCCCTGTATCCAACACCAAGTCCAGTAATTTCTTCTTTTTAAACCCTCAAAACTTCTCAGGCCATATGCCTTCCTACGTATCTGCCTCTACCATCTCTCAAAGAATTATTACAAAGCCTCCAAGTTGGACTTCTGGCCTCCAATGATTCCAGAACAATCTTCCTAAAATATGAATTGGATCGTGAGCTACTTCTCCTTGGAAGCCTTTGTTGACCTCCCATGGATGGATGCTCTTCTCTCCTCATCAGAAATTCAGGGCCCTGGGAAATGTAGACCCCAACCTCTCCCCGCTCCCTCCTTCCTGGCTTTAAGCTCCAGATCAAAGGGGTCTAGCAAAGGTCTGTGGACCTACTGAGATCACAGGCAAAATGTCAGCCATATGTACGTTTTCTAGGACTTGCAATCGTTGTCAAATGGCTCTCAAGGGTCCATGACACAAACACAAGTTAAGAACTACTGCCCTGGGGCTTCCCTGGTGGCACAGTGGTTGAGAGTCCGCCTGCCAATGCAGGGGACACGGGTTCGTGCCCCGGTCCGGGAAGATCCCACATGCCGCGGAGCAGCTGGGCCCGTGGGTCATGGCCGCTGACCCTGCGTGTCCGGAGCCTGTGCTCCGCAATGGGAGAGGCCACAGCAGTGAGAGGCCTGCGTACCGCAAAAAAAAAAAAAAAAAAAAAAAGAACTACTGTCCTTCACGTGGCATTCCTTCACAGGCCAGACCATACTCACCTCATACCTGGCTTGTCAGAAGTGTTCAAACACATCTGACCAGAGCCTATGGTAAAAAACATTATTTTTCTGTGTAAAACAGAACCAAATTTTTACAAAACAATTCTCACTTGACCTACGTCATAGACACTCTAATCTTTTACTATTTTAGTCATTTCCCTTTTCTTAATGCTGACTGTGATCCCTTAAACTTATTTTACAGCCCATCCACCACCAATGGATTCCAAACCACAGTCTGAAACTTAGGTCTTGAGGCTGTGTCGTATTTGTGGTTCTCTATTATTTTTTTGGTCTCTGTCCCAACTGTCTCGTAAGCTCCTTGAGGGCAGGGATCGTGACTTATACATTTGCAGTACTGCCCCAGGCACAGAGTCAGCGCCCGTAAGAAAACAGCTGGAAGACATGTGGGGAAGAAACAAAGTACTACTTGGTGTAAAAACTGCCAACTACTTCAGGCATGGAGATGTGACAATCATTATTTGGTGGAGGAGAATTCCCTGGATTGCATTTAGGGTAGGGGTCCCCAACCCCTGGGCTATTAGGAGCCAGGCCGCACAGCAGGAGGGGAGCGGCGGGTGAGTGAGCGTTGCCACCTGAACCCTCCCCCGCACCCCCATCCGTGGAAGAACTGTCTTCCACAAAACCGGTCCCTGGTGCCAAAAAGGCTGGGGACCGCTGATTTAGGGGAAGGGTGGGGTCTCTGTGGTGCTACTTTAGCACAATCTCTGTCTGCTTGAGTCTGTCCCCTAGAACAGAAGACGCACGGACTTGTGTGGTAGGAAAAGCATTGGCCCACGCATAGCTCAGCAGAACGATAAACCCTAAACGCTTTGAGATCTCTCTCCCACTAGACATAGGAGAAAAAAATGAATTACTAACGGAGTAAAAATGCTGCTTTGCGAAAGACACCAACAAGGTGAGGAAGGAACCTTTTTATTATTATATCTAGCGATCAGTCTTTAAGAATTTGTTGTTCTCGGCTACATTAGCACGGGGCCAGGCAGAGGATTTTAAATACTTGGTGCCTGCCCTCCAGAGCCTGACAAACCAGCAGATGTGGAAACCGACAGATGGAAATGATTAAGGGCTAAACTGCTGGTGTGGACTCAGAGGCAAAAGTTCAGGAGGGGAGATCTCATGCTCGAAGGAGGTAAGCTCTTCATTCTAACCCAAAGCTAAAGCGCTGGTATTGTCTTGGTGTAAACATTAATATCGCAGGAAACCAGGGGCCAGATAAGCTGGAGGACCTTTGTCAACCACAGAGGCTGCTGCTATAGTGGCAAAGAGGCTGCCTGACTGGTCTGTTTGCGGAGGGAGGGGGTGGTCCCGTGAGGGATGTCGCTCTGCATCACAGCCCGTGCAGCGCCCACCGTGAGAGAGCCCTTCTCTCTCCTGCACAGGTGCCCCTGGGCAGCCTTAAAGGGCTGGGCTGCTTCCCCACTTGAGTGTCCCACCCAGAACCCCAAACCCCATCACAGGCAGACCTGGAGGCAAGTTCCTCAGCTGCTACAACCTCCTTGTTCCAAAGAGAGGTAACAATCATGGTTGTCCTCAAAGGATGTCCTGAGATCGTGTCCATTCAGGACCTAGCGCATAGTACGCACTCAATAAACGCAGTCACGGCTGATTTACGCTTCCTTCACTCCATTGATTGACACGTATGCATTCCTGCGTTTGCCTCTCTGAACTGCCAAATAGAGTAAGGGCTTAGAGGGACACTGACGCAGCTAAATGGATGAACCCTAGCCCTGTAACACCCAGTACAATGGCACACACCCCGTGCGGGTCAGATCCCACAGACTAGAAGTGACGGCTATAATAGGAATAGTCCAGGTCCCAGGATAGGGGACGTGGGGACATCGACTTGAATAAATACCAGCAGTTCATGTTCAAGTGCCATTTGGCTGAGACAACCACACACTTCCTTTACCAGAAGCACTTGCTTCTCCCTCCCCTACCCCTGCCCACCCCAATGGGACTGCTTGGAATCAGGGTTCACCCTCTGAACAGAGCAAGGGGGTATCCCTGGTTCACATCCTGCCCGCTGTATTGTTCAGAGGCCAATTCACTTTCTGCCCTCCAAGTCCAAAGGCATGAGAACAGGAGGAAATGTTCAGCTGGGCATGCTTTAATAAAACAAAATAAACTCAGCTACGAGTCCTTATGAAACTGCTCTCTGGGGAGCAGTTTCCCTGCCTCTGACATGCTCCCAGGAGAAACATGCTTTTAAAAGGAGACTTTAAATTCCCACCCTACAGTAAACACACTCTTTCAATCACACTGCAGCAAAAACGGCCAGTGAGCCACCCTAAGAAACCACGGCCCCAATGTACGAAGGCACACAACCCGCCTCCTTTCTCCATTCTAATAAACCGCCCTTGGGCCTTGGGTGGTTTTTTTGTTTTGGGGGCTTGTCCCAATGCATTGAAGGACGGCCTACTCCCTGCACTTTTGTATTTGCGTTGTGGACACCCTCATGCCGTTCAACACAAGCAATCCAATCATGACACACAGCCGTCAGCTTGCCCCACTCCTAGGAGAAGCTAAAGATGGGCATCCTCCCCATCCTGGCAGAGATGGGACCCATCCAGCATGTGAAATAGTGAAAACCAAGACGCAGGGCCTTCCCCCAAACACAACTGTGGCGAAGATGGCTGGGGGCCTGAAAGACCACTCTTTTTTCTTCCACGGCAGCAGCATTTTAACCTGGGCACACGGCTGCCCAGAATAAGATCACGCTCTGGCCTCTTTGCCACTCCTTAGCCCCGTGAGTAAGTGCTAGTTAGTGGGGTGTTAAGCAGAGGTGGCCCGTGGCTGCACTTTTGGTCTCTTTTCTGTCCTGTCGTCCTTCTTGCTGCCTGAAAGTGGGTGTAGCCATCGGGGACTAGAAGGAAGAAGGCCACTGCCTGGGGAGGGTGGGGTAGGGAGTCAGGGGAGCCTGGGACCCCAAGGATGCCATGGTCACTTCCCTCCGGATGCAGTTTATGTGAGAGAGAAATAAACGCCTATCTTGTTTAAGCCACTGTTACACTGAATTTTCTGGGCCATGGAATTGAATCCTGCCCTAATTATAGCAGTTCTGTCCCAGAACAAAGTCACCACTGGAAATGGTGGGTGGGTCCCATCTGCTATGCCCATCCACCAAGCCACTGCTCAACGCAAGACCCTAACCGTACAAGTCATCACCCAGGCAGCCTGGTTTCCAGAAAAGCAGAGCCACCAGTTCATCCCTTCATCTGTCCAGCTATTTTGTGAGTCAAGACTCTGTGCCAGGTGCTGGACTGGCTCCTGAGCTGTAAACAGGACGGACTGGGCTCTGTCCTCCCAGGGATGCCTCTCATCTCACAAGGACGAGAAGCCAAGACCAGGGAACGTGATGGGGAGGTAAACACGAAAAGGGCAGCGACAGGGCACAGGGCTGGGACTCGGCCTGGTGAGGGGGCTGACACCGAAGGACACCTGGCAGGTACGCTCACTTGTCCTACGTTCATCAGATGCACGTTCACGGGAGGAGAGAAGTGTGTGCAGAGGAAGCGTGGCTGCGCGGGTGGACGGAGAATGTGCACGGAATCCGGATGGCAGACGCGGAGCCGTCGCCGCGGCGCTCGGAGGGCTCACAGAGGTTCCCGTGGTCTGTCGCCGGGCCACCTCCGTGCCGTGGGTGGCTGCGGAATCTCCTTTCAGCTTCTCCAAGTCTGGAGCAGACGCGGATGCAGCTCTGTGAGGAGGCACCAGCTTCTCCGGTGGGCGCCGTGGGGACAGACGCCTTGTCCTCGTTCTCCCCTGCTCCGTGTCCCCTCCCTTCCCCAGCTGCCCGCCCTGCTCACCCGCAGAGACCTCATGCCCCAAAGCCCCATCAGAGTACCGCCCCCATCCACATCCTCCCAGCTCCTCCGAGTGGCCCCAAGTTAGCACCCTCCTCTGATCCCCCAAACGTCCCCTTCCAGGGTTTCACCTCCCGGCTTCTCCCATGATGGTGTAGTAAACAAATCCTCTGATAAACCCCTTATTCTTTTGCTCTCGTGGTCATGCTCCTTCCCTATTCAGATCCGTACTACCAAATATCAGTGCTGTGAAAATCAAAGAAGGGCTATAGAATCCTTGGGGATTAAAGGAGACTAAAAGAGACAGGACAAGGTGATGCGACGAATGATTCTGGACAAGATCATACGTGCGGGGAGCGGGGGATGTTATAACAAGATTATTGGGACAACTGGGAAGATGTGAATGTGGACGTCACATTAGATCACAGTAGTGAAACTGATCATCATATTGTGGTAACACAAGAGAAAATCCTTCTTCTTAGGAGATACTCGCTTCCTGAAGAACCCTGTGGCCTGCAACATAATCCCAAATGGCTCAGCAAAAAATACAAATGATACACATTCATAGGGAAGGAAGAAGCACAATGTGAACTTGTAAATCGGTGTGAAAGGCGTACAGGTGCTCCTTGTAGTATTCTTGCAACTTTTTAAAAGTTGAGGTAGAGGTGATTTACAATGTTACGTTAGTTTCATGTGTACAGCAAAGTGATCCAGTATGTGTGTGTGTATATATATATACACACACACACACACACACACGCACACGAACACACACACACACATATATGCTCTTTCAGATTCTTTTCCCTTATAGGTTATTACAAAATATTGAGTAGAGTTCCCTGTGCTCTACAGCAGGACCTTGTTGTTTATCTATTTTATATACAGTAGTGTGTATCTGTTAATTCCAAGCTCCTAATTTATCCCCCCAACACCGCTATCCCCTTTGGTAGCCACAACTATGTCTCCGAGTCTATTTCTGTTTTGTAAATAAGTTCATTTGTATCACTTTTTTAGAATCCACATATAAGTAATATCATATGATATTTGTCTTTCTCCGTCTGACTTACTTCACTTATCAGGATAATCTTGCAACTTTTCTGAGGGATGAATTTCTTTCAAAACACAATGTAAAGAAAAACATTTTAAAAGTTAAAAAAAAATAGGAAGTAGTCCAGAGGCAGGCATGGAGGTATTGCGAAAAGGAGAAGAATTTGGAACTCCTCAAAGATCACCAAGAAGGGAGGTGTCAAGCCTGTGAAGCCCCCAAAAGCTGGGTGACAGGGTCTCAAGGTCCCCCAGGGCTCTGGGCCCCAGCCTCCCCACACAGTGACCACCACCCCCCCCACCCCGCAAATTTGTTTGCCCTGCTATTTATAGAGCAATCACTTTCCTACATAAAGCCCCGAAATAGAAATGTTAAAAGAGCAGCTGGTGCCTCACGGGAGCCTCATAAAACGTCTGTTTCCAAACAGCTTCCCTCTGTCATAAATATCTTGTAGCTCTAGCTCCCTCCTTCTTTGTCAGCAGGCACATTTGCATAAAAATGGGACTCGGTTTATTAAGAATTTATCTCTCCCTGCTGTTTACCGCCTGCCTGAAGATTCACAGGGCCCCATGTGACACGGCCTGCGATGGTCACACCAACCTTTTGCCTGAAGGTGAGGCACAGTGAAGACTGAAAGAAGGGTCTACTCTTCTTGGGGTTCTGCTTTTCTGCATCAATAAAGGAAACACAAAAGCTGACACACAGGCACAGGAGCGAGTTCACAGGCCTGGTCCCTGGGTGAAGACTCGGTGGGGTCTTGGGAGGGCAGCCCTCATCAGCTGGATGGGCAGACGTCTGAGATGGCCTTTAGGGTCCATTTGCTCCCAGACTTCCTGGTGCCTTTTGTCTTTCAGATTTGCCTTTGGATGATGTCTTAGCGTGGGCTGTCATAACAAAATACTGGGCAGCTTAACCGACACTTATTTCTCACAGTTCTGGAAGTCCAAGATCAGGTTCCTGGTGAGGGTTCAATTCCTGGCTTTCAGAGGGCCACCTTCCTGCTGTGTCCTCACGTGGGGAGAATGGGAGTGAGAGAGACAGGAAGGGCACTCTCTGATGTCTCTTGTCTAGGGACACTAACCCTATGGCATCAGGGCCCCACCCTTAATGACCTCTCTAAAAGCCCTGTCTCCAAATACAGTCACGCCAGGGGTTGGAGCTACAACATATGAATTTGAGGGTCCACAATTCAGCCCATAAGAAGGGAGGAGGCTGCTGTCACTAACATCCCCCAAACCCTTCTTTTGGTGACAAATTAAGACTCCCCCATCTCAGCTGCCTTTAGCCCCTGATGACCATCTCCTCCTTGCTGTCAGCTGAAGTCCTCAGTGCCACCAGCCGCTGTCGGCAAAGGGCCTGCCCCGACTGAGAGGACTGAGGGCTGAGACCAGAGGCAGATATGGCTGAAAATGTCCGAGTCACTGTGTGCAGGCAGTGGACATGTGAGTTCTTGCATGTGAGGAGTGTCAAGCCCCAGCCACGTTCCACCCCTTCTGGACACAATGCAGGGGAGGGACGGCCTCCCTGGGGGCACCGACCGTGGGAGAGCCGCCAGGTGACCCCCAGACTGGGTACTCAAGCGCTCTCAAGGGCTTGCCCCAAGCACGACAGTCCTCACATGGAAATGCCATTCAGCTTTTTTGTCCATTGTTGCATGCCTAACAATTGGGAATGTTTTCCTTGGAACAGGTTTGTAATCCCATCATGCTGTACTTCCTTTGTACTGAACAAGTGTTATTTAACGGGGCCGTTTTGATTGTTTTGGAGATAGGGGCATATTTGGAAAGAGGAGGGGTTTGTGTGAGTTGATTACATTGGCCAGCTTCCTCTATTTTTTCTGGGAAATCCTTCTTCCCGTGTGCATAGATGGTAAGTCTCACAGAAGAACCGTACGACGCGGCATGTGAGACCCTTGCCCTGGGCAGCTTCGCGGCGACCCATCCAGGCCTGCAGCTTGGGGTCCTTGGAGGCCACGGATGGATGGGGTAGAGGCTGCGTCAGTGGCGCCTCGTAAAGTCGTGAAGTCACACTCAGGTAAAGCCATCAGCGGGAGCTGGCCTGGCTCTTTCGTGCTGGAGACGGGGCATATCAAATTCCAAGTCCGTTCCAAAGGCCTCTTGCTTGCCTGGGTCACAGCACAGGCGTCTGGGGCCCCTTTCTTCCCTTTCCTTAAACTGCTCCCTCCCCTGGCCCAGGAGGCCTTTCCTCTCTTAGGGAAGGTCAGCCTCCAGTAGAAGAATGACCATTGTTCCTTCGCAGGGGAAAAGAGGCCCCGTCCCCTCTGTCCTTCCTTGCATCCTGTTGCTGGTTCCTAAGTCCCACTGTGGGGCAGCCCGAGTTTCCCGCACCTGAGCGCCTGCCTGCCCTTCCCCGCTAGCCGCCTGCGCACCCTTACTCTCTCTATGTCCCCCGGGAGCCCGCTGGCTCTGGCCACGCTCCCCCCACCCCCTTCCTGGGTTCCAGGCACCCTGTGGGGAAGCTCCCTCCGGGCCCCCTCCCGAATCTGGGCAGCTCTGCCTTCCCTCTCCTCACCTCCATGCAATGTTGATCAAGACCTAGTATGAAAAGACACACTGTGAATTCCCTCGCCTGTGTCCTTTGCGCTTCTCGGCGGCATCACCTGGGATGCAGACGGCAGACAGCTTGCCGATGTGCCTTTGTGGGAAGTGTCTTTCTCCCAGTCTTCATGGCAAAGTGAGTTGTCACAGACTCATGTGGTCACCTGCTTGCCTGTCGGCCTCCTTCCTCAGGAGCTATGTCTTTTGGCCGACTGACACCTAGGCACTGGCTCAAGGGACACCTAGGCTGTGTCCTGCCCCAGCCCTGAGTCCCAAACAAGGAGCTGGACTGGCCAGCTTGGAAGCTGGAATCTAGAGCATCCTTCATTTCTTTTGCAGCCACATTTTCTGTTCACCAACTGGAAGCTCAATTCCTTCTGATCCCTGAAAAAATCTAACAGGATCATTTTCCCTACATAGGAAAATATATAAACAAGGGAGTTGAACCCAAGAAGCTTAAAATGAAAATGCCAAAACCACAAGATAATCCTGAGAACATCCCCGGCTTCCCTGAGCCTCGTGCTCGTCCAGGTTCTGTCATCCTTTGGGGCCGAGCGACGAGTGAGATCGGGAGAGATGATTCTGAACACAGCTTTTTGCATGGTGGTCTTCCTGTTCTCTGCCTGCCTTAGCCCCATCAAATTCACCAGGAGACAGAGAGAATGTGCTTCACAGATCCATAATTGAGTTTTCCTGGGGTTAGGAAACGACCTAATAAACCCACACTTTACCCAACTTCAACGGGAAACCTGTAGCATTTCTGTACAGGGATGCAAAGTATAGCTACTGGGGGCGTGAGAGCTTCCCGGCTCGGGGTCCCCAGCCTGGCCAGCCTGGGCTCACCCCCCAGCTGTTCTGCTCTCTGCTGGGCTCCGCCCTGGCCCTAACACCTGAAGCCTCTTTCCTGCTCAGCTCTCACCCCTGTTGCTTGCCGCTGCCATGGTCACCACTCTCTCAGATCCTCCCATTCATCCAGAGCTCACCCAGGACCAGTGCAGGTCAGGGGCTTAAACCAGAACCTATGGCATGGTGAGCCCGTACCAATAAATCAATGTTCACCATTGCTTTTATCCAGCCTCTGGTGTAACACCACAGCCTCTGCCTCTCGGGGGTGTTGTGAGGACGAAATGAGATGAGGCACTGAACGCGCTAGAACGGTGCCCAGCACGCCCTGAGGGCCCGCGGGTGTTTACTAGCTGTGATTGCCCTGCTTGCCCTCCATGTCAGTTTAGGGATGGATCTGAGGTCTGAACACAATGCGTGGCAGCCCTTAAGCACCCCGTGAACGCTTGCTACTGTCAGCAGGAAGTGGTGACCAGCCGCAGAGCTAGCTGAGGTGACCTGGAGTGGTTCAGCCAGACCTTGACCTCTGAATGAACATCCTCATCTTGCTGAGTTCCTGGATCTACCTTACTGGGTTAAAAAGCAAATTCCAAAGTGGTCATGCCTTTGTAAGGTTTATTGATATGAATTATGTGTGCCCTTTGTGTGCTAATCACCCAGTCCTTCGAAGACTTTCAGAGTTAATGGCTCAGCAATTCCTCCAGATCTGGGCCCCTGGGGCCCCTACTCCCCAGCCACCTCTGTCCTCTTTCCCTTGCACCCAAGGAAGCGCGTGGACGTGGAGCCTGGGGCCCCAAGGGGACCCAGCACCCACACACACGCAGACCATACACACACCTCTAGGCTTCCTTCCTCTCAAAGCCAGAGCAGACCGTCCCCTTCTGACACAGGATGTCAGGTCGACTCAAGCCAGAGGCCTTGGGACCAAGCCCCAGGTGAAAAACTACATGGGCTGGAATATTTCTTGGAAACAAAAAAGAGCCAGTGGCCTCTCTGTGACATAGGGCCAGACGGGAGCAGCAGGGAGATGAACGGGCTGTGTGTCAGGTCTCCTCGACCGAGAGATGCAAGTGATGAGCCCGGATACACTACCCCATGGGTACTGGGCAAATAGAGCAGGACAGACACAGACCATGGTGACCTGCTAGCGACCGTCCCAGGATAGAGCCTGGGGAGCAGGGGGTGGTGGGAAAAGGGGATGGGAGACCTACAGGTGTGGGCTCCAGGGTCCCAAGCGGCTCAGCACTGACCTGTGTTAGTTATTGGGTTCCTCAGTAAGATTTATTTAAACAAAGGCTGCCCCTGCATTATATTTTTCCAAAGTTGTCTGATCTAGTCTCCTTGGGTTACTTTCTTTCTGTTTTTAAACTGTCCGTTTAGCTTAGTTTTCTGTCCCCCAGATGGGAACTTACCTCCTCTTTTCCGTCAAAATACCTACGATCAATTACATAGACTTTGATCATAAAGTTCGCCAAAACAATAGACACGTGTTCCTGCCTCTGTCCTGTAAACCGAAAACCACACAGGACTGCGCATGTGCAGAATGGTTTTCAAACCTGAGGCTGACACAACTATAGAAACTGTCAAGTTTCTTAGTTTGAAGGAAAAGAGTCCCCATGAGCTGTGCCATTCCCAGACAAGAAAAGTCATTCTGAAGCTTCGCAATCCTTATGGGGCCAGTGATACAAAAAGCACACAATTCAACATCAGGAACCCGGTGGCCCTAATTCCTTATTGTTTAAGGAAGCAAGAAGCCTGGAGAGAGGCCCAGTTAACGGAGACCGATGCTGCAAGCGGGAGACACCTAGCATCGAAGGGCATGTTTTCCTTCTGTCCATGGGTCCCCCCACCCAGGGGCTCTCCGTTCCCCTGGAGCCCTCCCTCGGCCAGGGTGACAATTTCTGCCCCAGCACAAGCAGACAACCTCAAAGTAAGGACCTGTGCTTTCTTCCCAATAGGAGCCTTCCCACCACAGCCCACGACTGTCCGATACGAGGGTGCTGGCCAGAGATTTCTCCCTCCACTCGCATCACCTACTGCTTTTCACGGCCAATCCCTCCAGCGCAGATTTCACCTCTGAGCCCCACATCCAAATGCCTAGCTTCCTACTGGACAGTGGGTTCTCACACTCAATAGGCCCCAAATCTAAGACCTCCTCTTCCCCAACCCCTCCCCAGAGGATGGGATCCCTAGCCACCTGTCCACCCAAACCAGCGACCTGAGGGCTGTCCTGATCACCTTCCTCTCTCCCTCACCCCTGAATGTCTCCAAGTCATACAGATTCAACCTTAGTAACGTTTTTGTTTCCACCCCCTCCTCTCTACCCTCTGCTGCAACTGCACCATCCGTGGCCTCAGCCCCTCTTGTCTGACCTTGTATGTCTCTCTCCAATCCTCCCTCCTGGCTTGGTTTTCATCCAGCCTCAGTAAAGCCACCAGTGTCCCTCTAAAACAGGAAGCTCTGGTCCTACTATGTCCCAGCTTAAACCCTTCAGTGGCTCTCCCTGGCCCATCAAGAATCACCTCCAGCCTCGCCCTGCCCTTGCTCCTAATCTCCGGCTATGCTAAGTGCCTGTCATTCCCAAATACATCGTGTCATCTCCGGCCCACCCTGCTCCCTCCCCACCCTCCCAACCAACCCACCAGCAGGAATCTCCTCTCCCTCTCAAGGCTCCAATCAGCAGCATTTCTCCAATGAAAACCTTTTCCAGCACCACAGAACCACTATCTCTGTGCCCTGCTTCAGGGCAAGCAGGCCAATGTTTCGAGGCTTTGTTTTTTCCTCATCTGCTCTGCTCGTGATGGACACTTGGGTTGTTCCCAGTTTAAGGCTAGGGCAAATAGTGCCGCTGTGATCATTCTTATACACTGTGTCTACAAACTGGTGCATTCGTGCATGCACTTCTGAGGGTATTACCTCTGAGTCTAGGGTTTTCTTTGTGGAAAGATTTTAAATTAAGGATTCAATCTATTTAATAATTATTGGACTAGTTAAGATTCATAATTTTTTCTTTTGTCAGTTTTTTTCATTGAAGTATAGTTGATTTACTATATATTAGTTTCAGCTGAAGAGCGTACTGATTCATATATATATATATATTCTTTTTCAGATTCTTTTCCCTTATAGGTTGTTACAAAATACTGAGTATAGTTCCCTGTGCTATACAGTATGTCAGCTTTGATAAACTGTATTTTTTAGGAATTTACCCGTTTATCTAAATTTTCAAATGTATGGGCATAAAATTGTTCATAATACCTTCTTATGATCCTTAATGAAGGTGAGCTCTGTTGTGATGTCTCCTTATCGTGACTGACATGGATTGTTTTTACCTTTTCTTTTTTTTTTTTTTCTCTTGCTCAATCTTGCTAAAATTTTAGGGTTTTTCTTTTTTAATCAATTTTATTACTTTTCCAAAGAATCCAACTTTGGGTTTTATTGATAAGTCCTATTTCATATTTGTGTTTTATTACATTAAATTCTGCCTTTATTTATTTTTTTTCTTTGGGTTCAGCTACTGGACTATAATTTCCCTGCAGGCAGATATTATGTCTTGGTTGCTATATGTTTTCTAGAGCCTAGCATAGTGCCTGGTACAAAGAAGATGCATAATAAATATTTAGGGAAAGAGATGACAGAAGGGAGAAGAGGAAAAGAGGGAGAAAGAGAGAGGGGTAAGGAAGGGAGGGAGTTGGAAGGACAACAGAATTGGACTATAAACTGCCCATATACCTGAGAGGTTACTTGTAAGATACCTACGTGTGTGTGTGTGTGTGTGTGTGTGTGTGTGTGTGTGTGATATACTAGGGTTCTTTTTTTTTTTTTAATTTTTATTGGAGTATAGTTGATTTACAATGTTGTGTTAGTTTCAGTTGTACAGCAAAGTGATTCAGTTATACATATAGATATATCAAGTGTGTTTTTTTTCTTTTTTAGATTCTTTTCCATATAGGCCACTACAGAGTTTTCAGTAGAGTTCCCTGTGCTATATAGCAGGTTAGGGTCCTTTATTTTAAACAATCTAGTATCATGACTCCAAGTGCAGCTCAAGGTGGGAATTATAAATATACCTAGAGATCCCCAGCATTTTCCTTGGAAGATCTTTATGGCATATTACTCAGCTTACACCCCTGAAGGTCCATCATGAATCAGGCCCCACGCTGGTCACTAGGGAGACAAACATGAATAAGAACTTGTTCCTCAGACTTGTGGTTGCCTAGGAGGAGAGGGGTGGGAGAGGGGTGGGAGAGGGGTGGGAGAGGGGTGGGAGAGGGATGGATTGGGAGTTTGGGATTAGCAGGCACAAACTAGTATATATAGGATGGATAAACAACAAGGTCCTACTGTAGAGCACAGGGAATTATATTCAATATCCTGTGATAAACCATAATGGAAAAGAATGTGAACAAGAATATATATATATATATGTATAACTGAGTCACTTTGCTGTATCGCAGAAATTAACACAACATCGTAAATCAACTATACTTCAATAACATTACAAAAAGAAAGAAAGAAAAAAAAAAAAGAGAACTTGTTCCTGCCCTTCAGAAACTCCTAGGAAAAATCTGGGCAGTTTACAAATGGGCCAGACCCAGCCAGCACATTTTTGTAAATAAAGTTTTATTGGAACACAGCATGCCGTTCACTTGTGGCTACTTTCACACTACAATGACCAAGTTCACGTGAACCTCAAAGCAGGAAATATTTACTATCTGGCCCTTTGCAGAAAATGTCCACAGCCCTGCCCTAGGCAGTAGGCCCCTAGAAGGCAGGCCCTGGCCTTGTCCGCCGGGGACAGCAGGGTCCCCAGTCCACTGGTGCACGCTGAGCATACGCGTTCTCAAGGTCCAGAAGCTCTCTGGGGTTGGCCTCACTGGTGGGCAAGAACCACTCCTCATTATCTAACAAGTGTGCACTCTTTCCTCTGAGCAAACACAGCACAAAATCCAGTGGGTACCAGTGACCTCTTTACAAACGTGTCAGCTCACTCCTGGGGTCAGCACCTCACAGAGAAACCTCATCCAGAGCCCTCTAAGTGTGCGGGGCTTGCTGAGCAAATCCTGAGGCCCAGAAGCAGAAACCAAGTTTCCTGTTGAGCAGTGAGGCTGGTTGTATGGGTCCCCGCCTCACGGCCAACTTCGGGCTGCACCGCTTTATCTTAAATCAAATATTCCACCGGGAGAAAACTTCGCACTTGTGCCACGACAGTGTGAACAATAGTCTTGGGACTTGTAACCAAGATGACCTCCTCAAAAATGTTTTGATCTCCTGTTCTGGACATTTAGTGACCGTCAGGGTGGACAGAAAGACGAGGCCAAAGGCCCTGGCCCAGCCTTTCAGCGTCCAGAGCCGCGCCCAGATGCCTGGCCCGGTGCTGCCTGATTTGGGCACCAACCCACTCGGCCACTGGACCTGTCTTTCCTGCAACAGGAGTGTTTGCTTTTCTCTCAAATGGAGATGATGAGTCTTGATGGAAGAACCATGAGAGATATCCATCCTCTAGAAAACGAAGTGCTGACAGCTTACATAGAGTTGTGAGCTATTAAAAATTCAAGCTGTGTAAGTCAGCTAAACTGAGAATTTTTGTCATGGCCCCTTGCTTTTGGAGGGCCAACCTCAGTGCTTAGTCAGCTCTTAAACAGGGTTTGTTGTTTTGTATGTTTTTGTTTTTCCCTGTGACTATGTGTATGTGCGTGTGTGTGTTCAACTTTTCAAAAACTGTGGTTTAAAAAATAAGTCGATCAGTAAGTGTCAGAAGCGTCTGAGTGAGAGTAGACACTAACAGGAAAGCAGGAAACACAGTCTCTAAGTTTAGAGCGGGGAGGAAACAGAATTTCCATTCAACACCAAGGCGACAGTAGCACACTGATGGGAGAGCCCAGACAAAGCCAAATGTCATTTTCTTTATCCTAATTTATTGATTTTTGCTGGCTGTCGGAAGTGCTCAGGGGAGGAAGCGTGGTGAGTCTCTGGCCGATGGTTTTCATCGTTCTCACAATTAGTGTGGAGGGGTTGCTGGAGGGGAGTGTGTGAAAATGATGGCGGGGATGCACAAGAACCCCAGAGCCCAGAGCAAACACATGTGCGCCCATTCCTTGCACTGCAGTGTTTCTGAAAGTAGCCTATTCATTTACTTGGAAGAGATCTCATGCCAAAGAAAAAAGACATCATCTCATCACCCACCCACCCAGACATCTTGAATCATCAGCCCAGAAACACAACCGTTGCTGGGGGGGGTGCCCCCCCCAAAATCACCATCCCCAGAGCACTCCTTCGTAAGTCTGTGATACCAGAAATGTAAATCACCGGAGCTGCGTGGAAAATCTCCAGCCGGGTGTGCGACCCTCCTAGAGGTCAGGGAGGCCCAGGTGTGGGTGTCAGGGTGGGAGAGGGGGAGACACTCAGAGTTCAAGGTCAATAGACAACCCTGAGAGAGAGATTTGGCCCCTGGGATGTTCACTGTGCCATTTTTTTTTCATGAACACTCATTACAAAACTGAAACCAACATCACAGAACAATGAGAAATCACCAGCCCGTTCCACAAGTTCAGAGCCGGGCACACCAACCGCTTCAAATCTGGAAAACGTTCCGTGTGCGTGTGCGGTGACCACCCACCGTGGGCTTTCCCAGGCGCCTCTGGTCTCCTGCCTAGGTGCCTTCCTCCCCCAGCCTCACCCCGGGGCAGGGTCACCTCTGTGAAGACGGTTCCTGGACACGCGCCACGGCCCTGACTGCTCAGCTGTCCTCCAGGGGCCTGACACCGGCTGCCCCTGGGTATCACCACCCGAAGGTCCCACTGACGGTTCCCCTCCGGCCTCCCCATTCCGGTCACAGTCAGGTTAGCCTCTCTTACAGCCCTAGAGTCCTGCCCGTTCGCCCTCAGAGAGTCCCCTCGGTCAGACCTCCCCTCTCCCATGTCCACTGACATCCACTGTGCGAGGCCCTGTGTGGACTTGGGCTCATCCTAGAAGGGCCTCCCCTCTGTAATGCTGCCCTCCTCCACCACCCGCTCCAGTGACCTTGTCTCTAGCCTGGCCTTCAGGGACTCCTCAACCCGCCCAGACCACCTTTCCTAGCTTCTCTTGTGTCCTCCCAACACAAAGGCTCTGAATCCTCACCCGCTCCGTGAGCATCTCTCCCAAACCCCTTTATTCACGTCACAACCCCACCCAGACATTCCTCTCCCTCCAACCTGCCTGCTCAGCTCTACTTCAAACCCCAGTGCAAGTGCATCCCCCCCTCTGTAACCTTGCCACTCGCCAACCACAATCTCTCCCTGAAATCCCATGGCTCTCGAATTTTGCATGAGGACAGTGGGACAGTATTCTAAGGCATTAAGAGATGACTGTTTCCTGTTCTGCCCTTCACCAGCTCATTTTCAAATTCAGAAAAAGTTCCCCCTTCCTCAAAATGCTACCTCTCAGATCTCTGTCACAGTAGACACCACACATCTGTGAAGTCTGTGATGAGTGGTGACCCCTAGGACCGCTGAGCTGACCTTCCCCGCCCCTGGCGGTGGCCTGCCGGTCCCTCCCCCATGCCCTAGGGGCAGGATGGCTTTCCCCACACGGCGCACTCCAAGTTCAAGTTCTTGCGTCTCCAGCTCTCAAGGAGACTTTGTCCACCTCTAGCTGAAACAAAACTCTGAAAACCAAAGTGCTCTTGATTTCCAAAGCCAGGCTGTGGTATTGAGAAGTAGACGCTTTCTCTTAGAATACCAAAGGGTGGCCTTCACATCAACAGCTGAACTCCACGAGGTTCAGGTTTATGTGACAGCCCAGCGGGTGAGGAGGGGACAGGGAATACTGGGTGGCAACAAAGAATCGTTATTTATCTACCCAAAGGGAAATTGTGGGTTAACAGTAGGCAGAAGGGAATCCACGTGAGTACAGCTTAGAAACACTTGGGAAGTAGATGGGAAAGTTCCCTCCTAGGTGCCCCCTCTACCCTCTCCCCATCCCCTGCCCAGTGAAGATATCAGCAAGGAGGCAACGGGACCTTTCAGAGACCCCAGATGGGTGTGAGAGGAACAAGAAGAGAAGGGTTCATCTCTCCCAACATCATTTACTGGATTATGAATTTTTCTTTCATGGAGCTGCATCTCCCCAAGTAATAAGTCAGCTCCTTGAGGCAAGACAATGGCCCACGTGTGCACAGACCACATGGGCCCACACCCTGCGTGCAAGAGCACAGCAACGTCCGTGCCCTCCATAACCACGTGCGGACTCCTAATGGGGCCCAAGGACCGTGCCAGGGCCCGAGGGCTTCCGGAGAGTGCTGGCCCCGCCTGACGGAGGGTCACTTTGGTCACTCCCTCTTTGGTATGGGAGGCAGCAGAAGCGGGTCTGCGTGGTTTCCAGGGGCTTAGGGGGTAGGCAACTGTGCTGACCTGGCCTTATCCCAGAAGGGCCTCCCCACTGTGAGGCAGCCCTTACTAGGAGCTGGAGGGTCTGGATGGCTTCAAGGCTAGAACTGGGGCTGAGCCTTGAAGCGCGAGGAGGGTGTGATATTATTCTTCACTTTCCGCCTTCCTGTGCCCAAGGGGGATGGGTGAGAGGAATCTTAACAGGACTAACCAAAGTCCTCTCTTGGGGGGGGGGGGAGGGCTTCCCTGGTGGCACAGTGGTTAAGAATCCGCCTGCCAATGCAGGGAACACGAGTTTGAGCCCTCGTCCGGGAAGATCCCACATGGCGCAGAGCAACAAAGCCCGTACGCCACAACTACTGAGCCTGCGCTCTAGAGCCTGCGAGCTACAACTACTGAGCCTGCAAGCCACAACTACTGAACCCATGTATCACAACTACGGAAGCCCACGCGCCTAGAGCCCATGCTCCACAAGAGAAGCTACCACAGTGAGAAGGCTGTGCACTGCAATGAAGAGTAGCCCCCATTCGTCACAACTAGAGAAAGCCTGTGCCCATCAACGAAGACCCGCCGCAGCCAAAAATTTAAAGAAAAATTTTAAAAACAACAACAAGGTCCTCTCTCGGGACCCCCAACCCAGTGCCCTGCCCCTATAGCGCCCACATCCCAGCAGCGGCTAATCTTGGCCGCACACATCAGAGCCAAGTCTCCTAAGTGTTGGCTTCCTCTCACTCTTTCCCTGATGGGCTCTGGAAGATAAAAGCTTGGAGACCCAGGGATCTAAGTCTTTGAGAGGCTCTGCATTCTTGTACTAGGTCTGGGCTCCCCACAGCCCCTCAGGGCCTCAGATGGTGACTCCCAGCCAGTGTCTTGCCAGCCACTCTGTGGCTCATGTGACCTCACAGCTTGACTTGCTGGCTTTGCCCCATGGGCTAGGGGTAGGGCTGCAGCTCCCCTCCACCCCTCCCCACCCGCAAGTCATCCTGGGCAGGTTGGTGCCCACCCTGGCTCCTCTATGTTAGATCTAATTTTAACTTTTGAGTTTCTTTTTTGCGCAGTTCTATTTTTTTTTGTAAGGATTAGTATTAGGGGTTTTCCAAAGGAAAAAAGAATTACTTATTTTTCTTAAAAGATTAAGATTAATCCTATATTGCAATGATCATAGCATCCATTGGACCCTTTATACATCTAAGTTATATTTGGGGATCTTAGGGGCTTATTTTCCCCATATCTTGAAACACGTTTGCTACTTCACCGTTACTCATAATTATTCTGAACAATACGAAAAAAAGAAGTAGAAGAAGAATGATGGAATGACCTAGATTAAGAGGGTAATGCAATAGTGAGATAAATCATCACAACTGCATCATTCTCTGTTTTCCTATGGCACTGCCAAATGCATGGCATCTTCTTTAAGAAGGTACAAAAGAAGACTGGACATACCATCTTTGTAGCTTGCATTGAACACAGTTGAAAATTGAGACTTTTTCTACTTTTTGTTTAGAATGGCAAAAAAAATAAATAAATAAAGGAAGATGTTTCACAACTCTTAGATGAATCAGAAGATGAAGGTAGAGGCAGCAGGTCTCTGTGCTCTAATGACAATGATGAAATTGATAATATGCATGAAACCTCAGACAATAAGTCTTTCTTTAGATAACAATATCTGCGACGAATTTTCTCAAACTCAAAATTTGATGGGTGGGGCTTCCCTGGTGGGGCAGTGGTTGAGAGTCCGCCTGCCGATGCAGGGGAGACGGGTTCGTGCCCCAGTCCGGGAGGATCCCACATGCCGCGGAGCGGCTGGGCCCGTGAGCTATGGCCGCTGAGCCTGCGCGTCCGGAGCCTGTACTCCGCAACGGGAGTGAGAGGCCCGCGTACCAGAAAAAAAAAAAAATTTGATGGGTGAATTATATATTTTTATGGACCAGAATGAAATATGGCAATATTCCCATTCAATCAGCCATTCAAAGGAGAAAGACTTGATCATGCAATATTTTGTCACAGGAACCTAGACCATTTCATTTGCTAAAAGGATGTTTGGGAGTGTTCTTTCATCTTTTATGATGTCTATGCACTGAGAATTTACTTGCACGGACAAATGTTGAAGGCAGAAGTGTACAAAGATGACTGGAAGGAAATGGAGAAACTTGTTAGACTGATCATCTTAATTGGTTTATAAATCTAAAAATGAAAATTCTTTGCAATTATGAAGCAAAGAAGATGGCCATCCTCTCTTCCTCAAAATCACATGATATTGAAGGTTTCAATTTTTTTTTCCTGTATTTTGACGATGCGAGTGCAAGAAGAAGATGCAGAAGCAATGACAAGCTAGAACTTACTAGAGGTATGTTTGAAGTCTGAGTCAGTGTTTACAGGACAATGTTCCAGACTCATGCATGGCAGCCGAGATGCAATTAGTTGCATTCAAAGGGTATTACATTCAACATCAAGAAAATATGGAATAAATATGTAGACTATTTGTGTTCAATTCTAGTGTCTAAATTTCTAGTAGAGTTGTTTTTCACTCTTACTTCTACAGATTATTTGTACAATGACTGAGAAATATTTTTTAAAGGTTCCATTGGATCCAGATGTTAAGCAGGGATGACTACCTTTGCCAGTACATTGAAGGCTTCATAGGTAGAAATTTCCTAACACGTATTCTGCGGAAAACCATTTCGTGGCCAAGTAAGTATGAGAAATGTTGGATAAAACAGAATTACGTAAATTTTGAACTGCAGGATTTCTCTGAACATTTAATATGCAAGATGTCCAAAATTGGTTTGACCACGAAATTCTTTTGGGGACAGAATATTTCATGGGACTAGTGGTGTACACAAGACTCAAAAAAATTAAAAAAAAAAACGCCCTAGAAGATGGAAGGACAGCAAACCAAACTGTATTATTAGTTAGCTAAGGTTAAATTTATGGAGGCTTTTCCCCTTTTTTAGGGAAAAATTAAAGTGTCAGAACCCCAGCTCCATGAGAGAAGCCCCATAGGAAGGCTGGGGCAAGAGGAAAGAGAAAGGGCTCGGCCCCTAAAGAGGTCAGGGGGAGCTCTAGTGAAAAAGACAGGTGCAGAGTAAGGTTCCCATGGTCTCAGACAAAGAGGACAGAAAGAAGAATAACTTCATTAGCTTTGTTTTGAAAAGGAGGAGCAAGATTATTCTAGAGGCAGGGAATACAATCAGACTCTTGGGAGAGAAAAACTCTCTGCCCCGCACAGTTCCCGAGGGAAGGGGACAGGGGGTGAAGGGAAGAAAGGAAAGCAGTGGTTCTATCTAGATCCTCAAGGGAGAAGGAATTTTTTTTTTAATTCTTTGACACAGAGGCCTGGGTTCCGGCCACCTGGACGTTGCTGATGTGAACTGAACAATCCATCTCTGAGGCAGGGGTGCCTTCCCACAAGAATCCTGCGGCAGGGGCTCCAGCTGTCCCCACTGGGTACTGAGCCTCCACCACCCTCTTCTACCAGCCACCAGCCCGCTCCACCAGCTGGGACAGCCGCCATGCACACACACTCTGCCTTACCTTCCGACATCCAGCTGAAAGAGTGCCCCTGACTGTCAACGGCCAACACCACCACTCATCCCCTGAATCTTCCCCCATCTCCTCAAGGGCACCTCTCCTGCCAAAACCCCCATGCTCCCTGACCCCACATCCCCCTCCAGCACCTGACCCTTTTCCGTGCTTCCTTTCAGAGAAAAACTTCTCCAGAGAGTTGTACAGACTTACCATTACCACCTCCTTGTCCTCCAACCCCTGCTTCTCTCCTCCAGCTGCCATGGTCAGGCTCTCGTGTCCCCTTCCTTCCTGAAATAGGGTACCAGAGACCTCCATCACCCCTACAGTCATGCTCAACGCTGTCATCCTCTTGCCCAAACCCTCTACAGCATTCATGGCCAATCACTCCCTCCTAGAAACACCTTCTTCAGGAGACTTCTACAATCCCACCTACATCCAATGTTTCTCCTACCACACTCCCCGCCTTCTCAGGCTCCTTTGTCTCTGCCAGATCTCGAAATAGTCTTTGAATGCCCCAAAGTTCTGACATCAGCTCTTCTCTCTTCCATCTAGTCCCAAGACTTTAAATATCATCTATACGCTGATGATTTTCCGATTTTATCCCTGTGCCCATCTCTCCCTAAAGCCCTAGACTGGTAAAGTCCAATCGCCTCACTCAGCATCTCCACTTAAGTTTCAAATAGGCATCTCAAGCTTAGCATGACCAAAGCCTAAGTCTCAATCCCAACTCAGATCCCCAAGCTTCCTCATCTCAATAAACCATACTGGCTGTACGGGCCACGAACCTAAGAGTCACATTAACGCCTCCTCTCGTCTCCCAGCCCTTCCCTAACATCTAATCCAAGAGTAAAACCTATAGGGTTTCTCTAATATATCCTGTAACTGAAAGCTTCTCACCATCTACCCAGACATTACCCTCGTCCAAGTTACATCATCTCTGACCTGGACCACTGTGACATCCGGTCAGACAGTCAGCTGCCAGAGCGATCTTCCGTTGCATTAATTACAGTACATCACTCCTCTATTAGTTTCTTGTAGCTGCCATGAAAAACCTACCACAAACTAGATGGCTTAAAACAACAGAAATTTGGGCTTCCCTGGTGGCTCAGTGGTTAAGAATCTGCCTGCCAATGCAGGGGACATGGGTTCGAGCCCTGGTCCGGGAAGATCCCACATGCCATGCAAGCAACTAAGCCCGTGAGCCACAACTACTGAGCCTGCGCTCTAGAGCCCGCGAGCCACAACTACTGAGCCCGTGTACCACAACTACTGAAGCCCATGTGCCTAGAGCCCGTGCTCTGCAGCAAGAGAAGCCACCACAATGAGAAGCCAGCGCACCACAACGAAGAGTTAGCCCCCGCTTGCCACAACTAGAGAAAGACCAGGCACAGCAATGAAGGCCCGATGCAGCTAAAAATAAATAAATAAATTTATTAAAAAAACAAAACAAAAAACCAGAAATTTATTCTCTCACAGTTGAGGAGACCAGAGGTCCAAAATCAATATGCTGGCAGGATTGGTTCCTTCTAGAGACTCTGAAGGAGAGACTGTCCCAGGCCTCTCTCCCAGCTTCTGTGGTTGATAGCAGACCTTCGAGTTCTCGGCTTGTAGACACATCACTCCAATCTTTGCCTCCATCTTCCCACTGCCTTGTCTCTGTGTGACCCTGTGTGTCCTTTTCTGTCCCTCCTAAGGACACTCTCATTGGATTCAGGGCCCACCCTAATCCAGGACGAGCTCACCTTAATCCTTCCCGTAATTCTACCTGCAAAGACCCTGTTTTCAAAGAAGGTCACATTCTGAGGTTCCTAGCGGACATGAATTTTTGAGGGCACTCTTCAACTTACTATAACTTCCCTGCTTAAAGTTTTCCAGTGATGTCCTGTTGTAACCAGAATAAAATCTAAACTCCTGTAAGGTCCCCAGGATCTGGTGCCCGCCCAGCCCTTTGCCCCCTTTCTCTCCTCTCTCCATCCATCCACCCCAGTCCAGCTACATGTGTCTTATTTCTCTTCCTTGACCCTGCCGAGGGATTCTTATCTCCTGGCCTTTGCACTTGCTGTTCCTTCCTCTTGAAACACCATTCCCTCCCCCGCCACAGATTTTTGCATGGCTGCCCCTTCATCATTCAGAACTTAACAAAAATGTCACATCAAGAGGCCTTTTCTGACCATTCTAATTAAAGCAGCCAACACTCCCCCCAGCCATTGCTCCATTACTCTTCTTAATCTTCTGTATAGCACATGCCTGCATGTGAAATTAGTGTCTCTGCTGATGAACTTGCTATTTACACTCATGAGAAAATAAGGTCCTTGAGTGCAAAGACTCTGTCCTATTTGCTTAGAGCAGTGCTTAGCACATAGTAGGTCGCCTGTGTTAGAAACCGAGGACTGGGGGAGAGGTGGAGGGAGAGATAAGTTAGGAGTTTGGGAGTAGCGGATACACACTACTATATACAAAATAGATAACCAACAAGGACCTACTGTATAGCACAGAGAACTCTACTCAATATTTTGTAATAACCTCTAAGGGAGAAGGATCTGCGAAGGAACACATATATAAGGGAAACATATATAAGGGAAAGAATCTGAAAAAGAATATATATATATATATATATATGAATCACTTTGCCTCGGGGAACAGGCAGTCACACAAGCCTTAAATTTGGAACTAGGTCCAGTGGGGAGAGAAATGTGGCACAAGGCATTCATTTTGGTGGCACAGATGATGTAGCAGCTGAAGGGTGGCTTTGCAGGTGAGCAGCAAGCTTCCTGGTAGTGGCAGGTGCAGTGTCTTTCAGTGGACTCACCCCTGAGAGCTCAGCCTAGAACCTGTCCTCCCAACCATCCTCCTAGCCATTTAATGCCTTATGATAAATTTCTGTCTCCTTGAACTACTAGAATGGCATCTGTGCTCTGCAGCTGAACACCGATCAAAACATTGCTCAATAAATGTTTGCTGGCTGAGTGTGAAATGGCATTTGAAGTACCCCAGGTGTGGGTTTGTGGGTTGGGGGCTTCCAGCTTAGAAATGATCTTATGGTGATTAACCTCTACCATCATGATTACTGGCTACATTAGGTTCCTCTGGCTGTGGTAACACATTACCAGACACTTGGTAGCTTAAAACTATTAAATTTATTCTCTTACGGTTCTGGAGTCCAGAGGTGCAAAATCAGTATCACTGGGCCAAAATCAAGGTGTCAACAGGATCATACTCCCTGTGGATTCTAGAATAGAACCCATTCCTTGCCTCTTCCAGCTTCTAATGGATGCTGGCATTCTTGGGCTTATAGTCACAGCACTCTTTGCTTCCATTTTTACAACACCTTTGTGTGTGTGTGTGTGTGTGTGTGTGTGTGTGTGTGTGAAATCTCCCTCTGCATTTCTTTTACAAGGACAACTGTGACAGCATTCAGGAATCACCAGGATGATCCAGAATAATCTCTCCATCTGAAGAGCCTTAATCACATCTGCAAAGCCCTTTTTTCCAAACAAAATAACATTTATAGGTTACATTTACAGGGATTAGGACCTGATGTCTTCTGGGGCTATTATTCAGCCTACTACCCTGCCCGTGACCAGAAAACTCTGTTCTTAGATGCTCCTCAGTTATTCCATGGGAATTCTATCGTATGTGCCCATACCTCACTTCATCTCCATTTATCCTACCTGTGAAGAACTTACCTAAGGGGAAGAGTAGGGAAGAAGAAAAGAGACCACCAGCCAAGGGAACAAGGATGCAAGTGAACCCAGTTTTAACCAGGCAGTCTACACTCAACTGAAAGCAGAAAATGAATACCCAACTTGCTGGAGCTTCAGCCAAATGTATTCAGCTGTATCCGACAGGCCAAGAGGGAGACCAGCGCTCGGCATGTCCACCCTGGCAGACCAGTGTATTGGGCCCGATGCACTCTCAGAAAAGGACCACTTCCCAGCTGAGGGCTGATTTTCAGGACATCTACAGCCAGCCTCGCCCACCTATAAGGCCGAGAAGGAAGAGAGAAGGTCAAAGAGAGAAATGAGAGCAGGGGAGTAGGAACAGATGACTGCCTGGACCCAACAGGCTATTCAACAAAGATCAGGAGAAATGAAGAGCTGAAGCAATTATCTGGATAAATTAAGCAAAAATAAAAAAGAAGTGATGGGATCTGGAAACCTTTCCAGCCAACGCCATTTAAGCCATTAGACAATTACTTAAACTTCCCTGCACTTGTGAGGGCAGCAACAGACAGAGGCTACGGTGGCTCTAGAGGCCTCTGATTATTTCACCTATCTTAGCAGACACCTGACGTTAAATCCAGCCATCAATCAAGATGGAAACACTAACGTAAGCTAGTATATATAGGATGGATAAACAAGAGCCTACTGTATAGCACAAGGAACTATATTCAATATACTGTGATAAACCATAATGGAAAAGAATATGAAAAAAGAATGTCTCTGTGTGTTTAACTGAGTCACTTTGCTGTACAGCCGAGATTGACACAACATTGTAAATCAACTATACTTCAATAAAAAATTAAATAAAAAAAGAAAAGAAAAGACCATTCCACCCAAAGCGGGGGCCGGGGGAGTGGGGGTAGATGGGAACACTAATTTGAGCAGACTGTCAGTGTTACTGTGGGGAAAAAAGGAGCTGATGAACTGTCCTAGCAAGAACTGTCACCAAAAATAGTACCATATGGGCTGTGATTGGAAAGAATCATAGGGTTTAAGTTTAAGTTTGGCATGTTTTTGTTTGTTTGTGTAGAGGATAGTTGGCCATATGAATAGGGAAAGGCCTAGTACGAAGGGAGACAGTGAAGACGCTTTACCATTCTAGACAAGTATGGAGAGAAATCACACAAGTAAGGGCTTGCTTTCGAGAAGAGGGGACATTTCTTTCTCTGAGATGTGAAAGAAAAAGATAAGGAAAAAGGTTGGTATAAAGAGAAATTAGAGGTGGAGGACCACGGCAGACTCAGCAATTTTCTCCCCATCTTCCCAATGAGGACAAACATACAAGTTACACAAAATACAAAAATACAAAAATCATCTTTCTCGGGGCATCAGATAGTTCACACCACAGTGAAGAATTAGCAAGGCAGGAACTGGGGTAAATGGAGGCAGAGGAGACCCGAAGCTGGAGTCTGAAGATGCTCTTTCTCTGGATGGTTACCCAGCTCCAGATCAGGCAGCAAAGAGGCCGAGAGGGTAAGTAGTGATTTTCACAGCATCATATGGCTAGTGGATCAGGCACTGGAGTCCAGGGCCCACCCAGCTGCATATCCAAAGAAAACTGAATCCCTAATTTAAAACCTTTCCACAGAGAAAACCCCAGGCTTGGAGGTAATACCCTCAGAAATGCATGCATGCATGCACCAGCGTACAAGCACGAGAATGATCCCAGCAGCACTCTTTGCACTAGCCCTGAACTGGGAACAACCCCAATGTCCATCAAGACTAGACGGATAAACACAGTGTGTCACATTTATAAAAGGTAATACTATCCAGTGAAGAAATTGATAGACTAAGGCTACACACAACAGCACAGTTGAATTTCACACGTATAGTGAGTGAAAGGCATCATGCATGACAGCATATGTACTCTGTAGTTACGTTCATATGAAGTTGTAAAAACAGGCAAAACTAAACTTTCGCTTTTAAGGACATGTATTTTGACGGTAAAACGATAAAGAAAAATCAAGGATGTTTTACCATGAAAGTCACAATAGTGGTTACGTGTGGCAGAGAGGGAGGGGTGGAGGCCAAGAAGAGGGAGTGCGGATACCTTCCAGAGTGTGGCACAGTTACATTTGTTGATCTGACTGTGGCAATGACGCTGGTGTTGACTATAAATAAATCATTGAGCTATCCATTTTTGCTTTGAACACTTTTCTGAAGGTATGTTTTATTTTACAGTTTAAATAAAAAGTGATGAGAGGGAGAGAGGATGGCAGAGAGAGGGAGGAAGTGAAGAGAAAGGGATGGAGGAAGAAAGGAGGGAGGGAGGGGGAAGCAAAGAAGAGTGTGGTGGGCTAGAAGTCTATTGAAGAAAGGAGAAAGGGTTGCTGAGAAAAGTCCACTGAGCAAGGATGGAAAATGCAAATGCCCAGAAGAATCAGGCAGGTCCTCCAGGAATGAGGTACATTGGTCGGGGGATGGGTGGGCGGAGAGAAGCCCATTGACCCAGAGCATCTCATACTCAGTATCTGTGCACAGGAAGACCCTCACTGTTGTTGCAGAGACGCTGGCAAAGTGGAGCATGTGTGCCACACGTCAGAGGGGCAGCTGCCGCTCAGTGCCAGAGTGAGGAAAGATCCAGTCCAGCCAGCTCTCCACCTTTTCAAGAATACAGCAAGTCCCCTATGTACGAACGAGTTCCGTTCTGAGAGCACGTTCAGAAGTCCAATTTGTTCGTGAGTCCAACAAAGTTAGCCTAGGTACCCAACTAACACAGTCGGCTAGATAGGACTGTACTGCAACAGGTTTATAATACTTTTCACACAAATAATACATAAAAAAGAAACAAACAAAAAATGAAGAAAATATGTTTAATCTTACAGTACAGTCCCTTGAAAAGTACGGTAGTACAGGACAACAGCGGGCATACAGGGGCTGGTATCGAGTGAACGGGCAAGAAGAGTTACTGACAGGAGGAGGGAGAGGACGTGGGAGATGGTAGAGCTGAAGGATCGTCAGCAATAGCAGACGCAGGGCAAGCTGCACTTTCACTCACGCCTGACGCGGATGGAACGCACGTTAGCGTCTTTGAAGGTTCGCAAATTGAAGGTTCGTGTGTAGGGGATTTAACTGCAGTGAAATATCTGGATTTTCTTGTGTCCCGTTTCTTAATTGTTGATAACGAAATCAAATTATTTTAAATATCATTTCAGTCAGACAAAACCCAGTTTCTGTTCCAGAGGAGGTCCATAGGCTTTAAGACCTCTGGGTGAGGTGCTCAGAATTCAGGGAACCCGTCACCCCAGAGGCACGGCTTTCTCCAACATCACTCAGTAGCCCCCCATCAGCCGATATCAGACTTGGGGAGTAAAAATGCTGGAAGGCAGAAGAACAAGAGGGACAGGAAATCAAGGGAGAACCTCGTTTGAAGGGTTCCAAGATCCAGAATACCAGAAGGGCCTCTGCACCCAGAGTCTCGTGAGAGATCAGAGACTTCAAGCCCCAGGAGAAAAAAAGCTGAGCTAGAAGAAGTGAGGGAGACAGTTTCAGAATTCAAGAGCTCCAAAAATAAACCCTTGCCTTTTATCACTTTTCTCTTTTTACTTGCTTGCTTTCTTTTTTTTTTTTTTTTTTTTTTAATTCTAACAATTCTACAAGCAACCAGAAGTGGGAAGAAAAAATAAAGCAACCATAGGTTTTTGCGGAGCTGCTCTGTTCATCCTGCCTTTAGCCCAATGATTTCCAAGTTAGGCACACACCCGCTCTCCCAATGGCCCAGTGGTGGATTCAGACCACAAGCCAAGGCCACAAGCAGCAGCCTGGTGCTGCATCTGCTTTGGCCCTAGTAGCTGGCTTCCAAGAAATGCTGGAACAGCGGAAGCAGCTAGCAGGGTGCATAAGAAGTGGTCAGCAGTTGGGAACAGCTGGAGGGAGGAGGGCCAGCGAGCAAATATCAGAGTTTGGGAAATAAGGCTTTGGCTGAACAAAGTTCACTGTTGTTTTCCAAGAAAGCAGGACCTGGTTGAGCCACCCCAGAGAACAGGGCGAGGAGCCCATGAACTGAATGCTGGCTCTCAATTTCCGAGACCCGGGATGCTTGGCCACCCAACAGTGACCAGCGCCATTGTTGTTCCCCTCAGGGCAGAGGGCAGGCGGCAGCTCAGCGTGAAAGGGGAAAGATGGACAGCCAGTCAAAGCAAGACCGAACTGCAGAGATGGAAGGCAAGATAAAAGGAAAAACAACAAAAAGGCCATTGGTGCTTTCCATGTGCTATATGCAAATTCACCTAAATTCATCTCCCATTAATTAGTGCATCTTGAACACTTAGAGCTGTTCAGCCCTGGAGGTACCTATCTTTTGTAGTGAGCTCTCTATTCCTAGCAGAGCTGGAGCAGAAGCCCAGCTATTCTCTATCAGAAACTCTGCTATGGGAATTCCCCGGTGGTCCAGTGGTTAGGGCTCCGTGCTTTCACTACAGGGGGCATGGATTCGATTCCTGGTCAGGGAACTAAGATGCTACATGCTGCATGGCACGACCAAAAAAAAAAAAAAAAAAAAACTCTGCTAAAAGGATGAGAGATTGGACTAGCTAACTTCTAATTCTTAAAATTGTAATTTAGCAGAATTGGATAATGATATCTTTATGACAAATGAGATTTTTTCTGAGTATCCATGTGTCACTATTTGAAAGGTACTTAGACAAGTCAGATTGTTTGGCAATAGGTCTGATTACCTGCAATCAGCTGATTGAAGTTCTCAGGTATGAAGAACGCCTTATTTTAAGAAATTAAGTTAATTCAGGTAATAGTTTTATTGAAAAGCAATAAATTCAAAAACAATTAGAAATAAGACAGTTTTCTTTTTAAAAATTCTATACATTTTTCAAATCATCTCTGCTAAGAAAAGCTCTTTGTAAATTAATAAAATGTTCTTGGGAGTCATTATTACTTTTTTAACTCAAAGGAGTACGTTAATAGCAGGAATTCCTGTGCTTTACCTGTTTGTATCCCTACAACTCCCAGCCCTGTACCTGGAACATAAGAGGTGCTCATTAGATGTTTGTTGAATGAGTCAGTTGTAAACAGAGAGCACGTAATGGTCCATTTCTGCCAACTGGCAGTAATAATAGCATTTTGAACACTTACTATATGCTAGAAACCTGTCCAAACAAACTTAATACGTGCTAGTAATTGCTCCAGATCCTTAAGATGTGATTACTGTGATCATCCCCATTTTACAGATGATTCAACTGAGGCTGGTGAGTGGCAGAGCCAGGATTCAAGGCCAGGTCTGTCCCACTCCTGAGCCGAAGTTCTCAGCCATCGTTTTAAACAGAATCTCAATCCTCGGCTCCATGGATACAGTTTTCAGCGCCGTGTGTGGTGTGTTCAGCAGGTGGACACTACAGCGTCGCCCCATGGAGACTGACGGCAGGGCTAAGAAGGCCGGCTCCCCCTGGGTGGGCATACAACCTGCCCCACGCCATCCCTAGCTTCTTCTGCCAATGGCCATGCAGCCTCCCCTCCCTCAGGCCCTAAATCACGCCCAGGCCCTTTGTTCTTCCCAGAGCTGCTCGGTAAATTCCTTGATTTAAAATTACGATCACAGGTTGAAGTGCTACTTAAAATAATTTTGCCAAATATTCCATCTCTCTGCGTTGATGAATATAATGGATGAAAATTTAAAAAGGAAAAACAATTTAAGAATTCGCTTTGTGGAAGACAGAAGAAAAAAAAAAAAGCATGAGCTGCATCCACGGCATTTATTTGGACCTGAAGGATTCTCTCGCACAGAAAGCGGCCCTAAAGCTGGGCTTTCAGGAGCCCTGGACCTGGTGGGGAGAGGAAGCCGCAGGCAGGTCCGGCCTGCCCCACATGGAGGGAGCAAAGGTCAGGGCGGGTGTTGGGTTTGTTTAAGCATGAGTCAGAGGTGGAGTAGGGTAGACCCTCGGTTTCCAATTTCCAATTTCCTGTGCAAGTTACTGATGGGCACTGCTCCCTGCCCGGCCAGCTTTCATGCACACTGCTCTGCAGAACAAAGGCAGATCCAGGGACCCATAAATAACCCGGACAGGCCAGGTCTTCCTTCTCTAATTCCAGATTTCTCTCTCGAATTCGGCAGAGTTCAGCCTCTAAGGGATGCAGGACGTGAAGGCAGACCCCTGCCAGCAGCTGGATCCCCCGAGGCCTAGGGCATGTGGGCTTCTGGTTTCCTCCCCTTGGACCTGCCCTGAGCTCTGGGTGAAGGCCCCGGCTGGCCCATCCTTCAGGCTAACCCGATGCTGCTCAGGGCCCTGGGAGCAGGGTGGCTCCTCAGGTGACCGTGGCTCAAGAGACCCAGTCGATGGGCCATGATGAGTCACAGCAAGGACTCCTGCATCACCCCAGTTTCTGTCACATGAGCTGGACTCCGCTTAAGATGCTTCCCCCATTTTCTGAGGCTTCCTCTTTGCTTGAGAAGTTGGTGGGCAGAGATGAGAACAACCCTGAGCTTTTGGATGGAGGTTAGAGTCTCTCTCAAATTCTCTGGACCAAAACAGCCCAAGGAGACTCTTCAGCCAGCAGGTGTCCACGGTCAAAGCTGCCTCTAAGCGAGAATTCTAGGCATCCCATAGAGAACATGTGCCTCCAGGGCCACCTTCAAAGCAAACTGCTCTCTAAAAATCACTAGACCTGCCACTGATGGAAAACCAGCCACTCTGGAACCAGTTCCTGCTCGTTGAGGTGCTGCCTGTTTATTTGGCACTGCACCCTTCAAGGACTCTCAAAGGTGACACTTTTCCGTTTTGCTGCATTGCAATAAGTTTGGCCCACTAAGCTTAAGGGGAGCTCCATGTATGCCCCCCAAAACGATCTTCCACCCAGAGCGAAGCCCTGGGAAGAAATGATTACTCTCAGCCTTTGAAGGCAGGGAGGCCACGAGATGACACACCCAGGACAAAGCATCCCCAGACACATTGTTTCCCCATGGGAGGTTCCTGTCCCTTTCCGAGCCTCAGTTTCCTCATCTGTTAAATGGGCATGATTCTGTGCTCTTCACCAGGTGGTTATGGTGGTTAAATGAGCCCACCCTGCTGGGTGTAAGCAGGAGTCTTTAGAGCTGTTTCCACCAGACCTGGCAGAACCAGAGCAGGGCAGGAGGGGATGGAAGGGGAGGGAGTCTTTGCAGCAGGAATGCTGCGTTCTCTGCCACACCCTCACCCTTCAGGGCTGTCTGCTTTCCTGGAAGGTCTGTTACCAGATCCTCTCCAATGTATGCCCTCCCCCCGCCCCCGACCATCCCCAGCTCACCCATCATGGGCTCCACTCCCAGGCCCTGCCCTGGGGACTGGTCTGGGAGAGAGCAGAACCAGCTGGGCATGTCTCTCAGGCTGTGGACACCTCTCTCTCCCTCTCTCATTACTCTCTGACACCCAAGGGTGCCTGAGCAGTTGGCTCCTACTGCCCCTTTTAGGGGAAAGAAATGTCTCAGTTCCTTTGAGTCTTGGTCACGCTGTCTGCTTTCTACCCACTCACCCAGTGCACACTGAGAGCCCAGAAGGAGCAGCCGCCCAGTGGAAGAAGTATTTTATCACTGATACTGTGTAGAATGACTGGTGCCCAACCATTAAAATTTTTTCAAGCAGAAAACTCTAGAGACAGGGACTTCCCTGGCGGTCCAGGGGTTAGGACTCAGCGCTTTCACTGCTGTGGGCCTGGGGTCGATCCCTGGTTGGGGAACTAAGATCCCACAAGCCTCCTGGTGCAGCCAAGAAAGAAAAAAGAAAGCTCTAGAGACAGCGCACCCCTCGTGGCCACACCCGAGTCCTGCCCACCCTGCACCCTCATCTCCTAGGTGACCCCCTTCTCTCCTTTTTTCCTGATGCTCTTCCTACAAAAGGTGCTAAGTCTCTACGATAGGAACCATGGGGAGAGAGACCTGTTAGAACTCCAGAAAAGAATTTATGCCAGGCCCTTTGGGCCAACAAAGAAATAACTCCTCCCCAAAGATCACCACAGACATCTGAGAAGGGTCCTTGGTGCCTCCTTTCCCTTCTTGAGTGTTCTATTTTTTTTCTTTCCTTTTTTGCAGATGGCTGCATTTAATGAGGAAGTGCTGTTGGCAAATAGGAGAGGAAACCTTCACCCCTGGCCACTCAGGATCTGCGTCCCCATCGGCAGTGAGGCAACAACATTCCTTTGCTCTGCAAGGCGGCTCCATCCACTCGAGTGGAAACAAGTAGGAAAAGCATGGATGATGAAATCACATTTTTTTACCGTGGACAGGTGACTTCCTGCAGAAACTTCTGGAAAGAGAAAACAGAAGTTTTTTCCACCCAGTAAAATGACTTAAGACTTAACTCTGACATCTTGTAGACTAAACGTGTATAGCACCTTCCACTCTCCCATTCGGCCTTTCACGTAGGTCTCTCTTTTTTTGTTCTTGTTGTTTTTTGTTTGTTTTTGGCTGCACTGGGTCTTCGTTGCTGCGCGCTGGCTTTCTCTAGTTGCGGCGAGCGGGGGCTACTCTTTGTTGTGGTGCGTGGGCTTCTCATTGCCGTGGCTTCTCGTTGCAGAGCACGGGCTCTAGATGCATGGGCTTCAGTAGTTGCGGCACGCGGGCTCAGTAGTTGTGGTTCGAGGGCTCTAGAGCACAGGCTCAGTAGTTGTGGCGCACAGGCTTAATTGCTCCGTGGCACGTGGGACCTTCCCAGACCAGGAATTGAACCCATGTCCCCTGCATTGGCAGGCGGATTCTTAACCACTGCGCCACCAGGGAAGTCCCTGTCTCTTTTGAATCTTGTAACAACCTTCCGAGGGAGAGAGGACTTTACAGATGAGTAGATGGAGGCCAAAGAAATGAAGGGATTTGCACAGTAAGTGACAGAGCTGGGACATTAACCTGTCTGAAGTCAAGGTCAGTCTTCATTTGGTCACATAGTCCCTCCAGCGTTTCCACAGCACCGTGGGCAACCCCGGTTATCACGGGTTTCCGCTAAAGAGGCCAAAATCCCTCATCAGTAGAGAATTAACACCTTCTTGAAAACCTGGAAAGTGACACTTCTAAAAGCAAATATATTTCCAAACTTTGGGTTAATGATAAAACTGGGAAAACGCAAAAGGCTCCCTGTTCCCTCTCCTCCTTTATCAATATGTGACTTAGATTTGGGTGCCAAGTCAAATTTCTCCAGCACTATATCCTTCATGGTAACTTATTAAAGAGTAAACCAAAGTTTGCTTTAAAAGAAAGGTAAATAGACCCAACTTTCCATACCACGCCGGACCCTGAGTCCACTTCCTGGTTCCCCTGCTGACTCAGGCTGTAATCGGAGATAAGTTCCTGGGGTGAGTGTCCCAGAATCCATGTGCCCTCAGGGATGATGGAGATGGAATTGTTGTCCCCAGGGGAGCCTGCGCGCTTCGGCGAGGAAAACCAGACGAAAGGTGATGCCACGGGTGCAAAGCTCTACATGCAGGTAGCAGCTGCCTGTCTCTGTGTCTCATGGCAAGGAAAGGAGTCACTCCTTTGTCACATTGCCAATAAAACCCTGCCGTTCTTTGACTCTGAACTCACCCATAATTATTGGGAGTGAGGTGGGAAGGGCTGCACTTTTGGACTCAGATGGCAGGGAGGATAAGAACAAAGTTGGCACAGAGTCAGCTCTAATCACACAGGGAGCATTTTCAAGGAAACAAATAAAAATAGCCAGAAATGGGTCAGCACTGACACGGAGGTTAGAGACAGGAAATTGGGGCAGAGTCCTGGGTAGAGGGATAGAAGTTTTACTTTACAAATGCAGACTATCTTTCCCATCTGATTCCCTGTTTTCCCTTTTTTTCTTCTCCTGTCTACTGGATGCACAGGAAACATACACACAATACCCACAATGAAAAAGAACAGCGTGCTATTGAATCCTTGATCCATCTTCTCAATTCCAAAACTCTCTCCCTTTTCCTGAGGCTGAAGAAAAAAGATACTTAAAAAGAACTCATTTGACAGGCAGGCAGGCACGAGAAATGTCATAGACCCTTTACCTGTCTTTAAGGTTTCTGCAATCTCCGTGCATATTGCTGACGGGAGAAAGGGCAGCAAACGAGAAGAAAAGCACTTTGTACTGAAGTGATTGCTCTTCCCAAGCAGCCTCACGTACACCAGCATCCTTCCCATCACTGTCCCAAGGGGGCTGTGACATTCCATGTGTCACACATACAGTAGACATGCACATGTGTGTGCATACACACACAGATGATACACGTGCACACTCACACATATGCCCAGCGCTCATGTAGATCCACAGCACACAAGTACACACACAGTATACACATGGTACCCATGCACCCATGCATAACCCAGAAGGTGGTTCTTGCTCTTACTGTAACCTTAAGATTTTGGCAGTTCTCGTGAGCTCCCACACGTGGCAGGATCACATTTCCCCGTGGCCTCAGTGACGTGGCTGGGGCAGATTTATTGCGCTTACCAGAGAGAGAGAGAAAGAGAGACAGAGGGCAGAAAACTCTGCTGTGCGATGATCCCAGGCAGATTCATCAGGGTCGAGACAGAGGGATCCGCAAGACGGGTTCCTTTGGTGAGAACTGGCAAATACTTGACTGGTAATTTGTTGGAGCACTGAAGCATACACTTCTTCCAAATGTTATCTCCTTGGAATTCACCGAAAAATAAAAGGAATCTGGGGGACTTCCCTGGTGGTCCAGTGGTTAAGATTTTGCCTTCCAATGCAGGAGGTGCAGATTTGAACCCTGGTCGGGGAACTAAGATCCCACCATATCTCGTGGCCAAAAAACCAAAACATAAAACAGAAGCAATAAGGTAACAAATTCACTAAAGACTTTAAAAATGGTCCGCATCAAAAAATTCTTAAAAAAAGAAAAAAGGAATTTGCAGGCTGAGCCCCAAAACATAGAAAACACACATACATGCATGCACACACGCAGACATATATATACCTACATACATGCCTACCCAGAATCCACGAGGACTCTGAGAGGAATTGGGGTGTGGAGGTGGGTTCCCCTGGGTTGCCCTCTCTCCCCACTGCAGGCAGAACACAAGAGGCGGCCACCTAAAGGCAGGTTCAGCGGCCCAAACCGTCACGCCCGAATCCCCTCCAGGGCAGCCAGGAGAGCAGAAGCCCCATCCTAACGGTTTTTGTTTTTCTGGCTGTGCCACGTGGCTTGTGGAATCTTAGTTCACCGACCAGGGATCGAACACAGGCCCTCGGCAGTGGAAGTGCGGAGTCGTAACCACTGGCCCGCCAGGGAAGTCCTGAAGTTTGTTTCTAATGCAGAATGTTTTCTGGGGCAACAGCCCCACACATCTAGCCAACAGAATTTTCTGTGCGGCGGTCAGTTAGCTGTGTCCCAAAGGAATGACACCTGTTTGCATTCATTTCCGAACACGAGCCTGGGTCCTGGGAGCACCTGTCCAACTGAGCCTCCCAGTGTTTGGTTTCCAAGAGCAACATAGCATTTACCTGGGGCTTGAAATTCCCAGAAGGCCCAGGATATGGAGAGGTTTCAGACTGGTTTTCTCCAAATCATACCGTTTTTTAAAGGTCTGTTTATTACGAAGCTGGCCTCAAAGCAGACTGATTAAACACAGACCCACTGAAAAATCTGCAAGAATAGACGATTTTTTTTAGCGTGGGGTTTTCAGGGTGGGATTTCTGGGGAGTGGGAGGGAAGCTACCCAGTCAAGATAAACTCCTGAAGAGGCGGGGCAAAATTCCCTTCTCAATTACCAGTTTTTTGGTTTTTTTTTAAATGACAAAGTCACACAAGAGAGGAAATGAAAAGGGAAATTTTTAGACTTCTCATCCGTCCAGAAAGCCCCGGGCCTGTTTCAGAACCCCGTCAGGGTAACTGTCGCCTGCGGTCACAGCACTGCAATCCCAGGAGGCCTTGCGTCACTGGCCATTATATATCAATAAGGAACTACAATCACCAAACCACAAGCCAGCTTCTTTTCTGAGCCCACATGTTGCTTTAGAGGGTTTTTGAACAAGAGACTTTCCTGTTTTTGAAACCCGTGAATCCACAGGTCTTACAGGTTACTCAAATGATCTTATCACTTGCAGCACCCACTGGCATGGATTTCAAAACTGCCTCTGCCAGCCCTGCCCTCCCCTCACTCCACAGACGTCCATTTACTCACCAGAATCCTTATTTACACGATCGTGTTGCCAACTGCTGACACAGAAGAAAAACATACTAGTTATACATTAAGCTGGACGGTTAAAGTATCTGTGCCACATCCTATCCAAACGCTATTTATCCACTGACCAGAGGGCAGGATAACCACCCTGAAGAAAACCCAACAGAAACTGTTTTGCGGTCACATCACTGCTCCCTGGTACAGCCATACTATTATTCATGCAAACACACACACACACACACACACACACACACACACACACACACACGGGCGGCGGGGAGTGGGGGGGGAAGTAGTGGAAGAAATCATCACAGTTCATGGGAAACGATTATATTCATCCCAAGATGTGCGGCACATCTATTGGAAAATGTTAACTACATCCCAAACCACCAAATGAGGCTGCTGTCCAGATTGCTGGGAAATAAATGCAGAAAACTGTGAGGAGAGGGCTCCAAGGAACCTGGGTGAAAGATGTAAACCATCCAATCTCAATCCTCCATGGTATGCAAGTCAGACTTGTTTTTCTCTTGAGCAAATAGAAAGACTCAGATTACAGAGTGCACTGTAGAACGATGAGCTAAATCCACAAACAAACGTCTCTCTTTCCTGCTCAGCACAGCAGCTCGAGACAGATGGGCCAAACCTAACAACTGCCCTTGATAGCCATCTCCTGGTTTAACTTCTACCCTGGCCGGGGGCCACTTGGCATTGCTCAAGCATTGCCTGCAGAATCCATCCTGAGCTCCATTGCTAAAAGGGTCTACCCTCCAGGCAAAGACCTGAAGCTACCAGAGGGCTTCTGGAAGGTGGTGCAGGTTCTGCTCTCAGTAACTGCCCAATCAGAGCGAAGATGAACAGCAAAAACTTTATTCTGCAGCTACACCCAGTGACTCTAAGCTGACTTCACAGAATCCACATGGCAATAATGAATCTAGCAGCCACTTATCTAACCTCACACTTTTTGGTCTTTTTGGGTTAGAATCAACACTTAGCTCATCAAAAACACCACACATCGTCCAAAAAGAACCTGCTCTCGGTTTGAGAGTGCTGGTGTTTTGTTGATCTTATTTTGTTTTTCTGCATTCCAATAAATCTGCTAGCACTGAAATGTAGGGATACACACTGTAAGGCCATGATGCTGTGATTTTTATGTCTGAGGGAGGATTCCTTCAAAATATTAAAAATTCTCTGTCTTGTGAAACGTTGAGTGTGAACAAGGCGCTACCGAAAAGTGTCAGAAGTAAATCTCTCAACGATTATGACGGGTCTACTGTGGCCTAGCACAATGCATCCTCAGGGGAAAAGACAATAAAATCAAAGAATTCCAGACTTCCCACACAGGCCGAGTAGATATTTTTCATTGTAATCCTCATTGGCAAAGCATCTACTACGTTTTATGGAAAGCATCCTATTCTTCAAAAATGTTTTAAAAATAATCGCTTTTTCTTTCCTCCTCTGGAAAAGCCATGGCTATAAAACGAACATAAACATTGAACAGTTTTCCGATCCCCTCAGACTGTGGTAATTTAGGACTCTTAGGCCTAAACAGTCTTGCCTGACTTACAGCATGCTAGACAATTACCCAAGCACCCTCTCACTTTGGCTGTGTGGACCATGGCTCTGTGCCCTCTCCCCAGGGGATAAACATTGCCCAATGAGGAAAATGTTGCCTCTCTCCTTTTACATCATCCCAGACACCCCATCCCCAGGCAGAGGCCACCAGGCCCGCCTCCAGGACTGTATGTTCCCTGCTATCCTGGGCCTTCTAGCTCAGATGCCAATGAGGGCACTAGGTAATGGGTATTTTTGACAAAGGACACTCCCATCACTTAAAGGGAGTTTTCCATTTGGGGTCATTACCAACCCCTGTCCACTCAGACCAACAAAGCATTGAGGAAAATAACACGTATGGGCAAATGTAAGATGTCGCCTTACATTTGTGTCTGTCAAAAGTTCCTCGTAGTATAGAGTGCTCACTTGATTTCTTTATTTTGAATAACAAAATACCTTGAAAGGCATTCAATCAATACAAGTCTGGGATGTTCATAGAGGTTCCCTAGAAGAAACTGTATTTTTGTTAATCAAAGAAATTTAGAAGTTTTTGTAGTTATTCTTGAAGGTCAACCTCTAGTTTCAAGTATTAGATACTGTAAGCAAGTCTTTTAAAGCTCATTTTAAAAATTCTTTATTCTGAAAATTTTAAAATATATCAAAAGAAGAGCATATAGTAAAATGAAGCTCCATATACCCACTGCCCAGATTACTAATTACCCAGTTTGTTCCATATTTGCCTCACTGGTCCTTTTTTTGTCTTTTATCTTTTTCTCCTTGCTGAACTGTCGCAAAGAAAATCCCAGACCTTGTGTCATTTCAGCCCTTCATTTCATCGTTAAAGCGCATGAACACTTCCTTACATAGCCACAACCCCATTAAGGTCCCTTTTTAAAGCAGGACAAGAAGAAGTCAGCTTTACCACAAATAGATACTGAGCTTGAGATAACATTTCCAGAGACTGCAACATATAGACTCAAAAATACGCGGGCAGAAGCAAGATGGTGTGTTCTGGAAGACTGAGTGAGATTACTCAAAAGGGGGCTCGAGTGATGACGAAGACAGGTGATAATGAAGAATGTGGATAATGAGTAAAAAAAAAAGGCAACATTCTAAATAAGTATATTTATGCATCAATTTAAAATAGGCATATAATTAAATCAAGAAATTAAATTTTATAACTAGAAATTTGACTATTCCACTTGCATCATTAAAAGCGTACGTACTCAAGCCAGCCAAGAAACACACACACATACACACACACACACACACACACACACACAACTTTTGTAACTTGCTCATTGGGAAATGGGGCATTGCCTCATATCTGGAGTTGCATATATGGTATCTTCAATCCACTGCCTGCCAACCCTGCCAAGACTACTCTTCTTAACGAGAGCATTTCTACTAGCGTCTGCTAGACGCCAAGCACGATGCCGAGCCCTGAATACATAATGCCCCTTATGTGCGTGCCAGCCCTCCGAGGGCATCCTGCTAGCCCCTCATTTTCAGAGGGAAGAAAACTGAGGCTTCAAGAAAGTGAGTTATTCTCCCAAGGAGAAAAAGATGGAACGTAGTCCGTTGTATGCCACTGCCTCTGCAAACTCTTCCTTCTCTCCCTTTCTCCAAGCAGCCACTTTACTTTAGATCCACCCTGAACCACGTGGTAATACCAAGATTTCTATTATATACTCAAATGAAGGAGACCTGGGAGGCTGGGAAGAGGGTTCAGTGCCTGCGTGATTCACAGTATAGCCATCACTCTACCTGTCGTCGCTGAATCATTGTTTCTGGCTATAATAGTCGGGGGATAAACAGTAGATGACGCCACCAAATGGTCTTGCTAATTCCGCTAAGACAACAAAACCAGCCAGGGCATTTGCAGAAAGGCTTGGCTGGATGAGCGGCTGGATGCTCCCAAGTTTCCGTCCTCCTCTTTCTGTGCTCTGGTTGCTTTTGCCCCCTTGATGAGACATCTTCCCATTCAGGGAATCCTTGCCTGGTATCATTCCTTAACTGTGGGGTGATCCCCACCAAACCATTTAACCTTTCTTTACTGCAGTTTCTTTACCATTAAAATGCGATGTTTGAGGGCCACGGCTGCAACAGCCAAATACCATTATCCAATTAAGGTGAAAAGCACCGTATAAATGCTATAGAGGCTAGAATTTAAATAGTCACATATGGTTTCATGAAAAGCACTCCAGTGCATCAGCTAACAGTAAAAACATGCAGGAGTGAAATGATCTGGCTGGAAATGAACTGCAAATTGATAAACATTTAGTTGCTAATGCCGTGTTTATTATTTTTTTACTAGGATAAAAATTAACTTGGGCGGCCTTGGCCAGAACACAGATTGAACCCTACCATCTGGGTAGTGGAAACGGTATTTCTTTAGGCTCCGGTTACATGCAGGTTACCGCTGCCAGCTCCGATTTTATTTGTAAATAGGCCCTGGCTGTCCAGAAAACAGAACTGGGGGAACCTTCTGGGAAGCACAATCAACCGAGCCAAAGTACCAAAAAGGTGTACCAAAACGGTGTACCAAAAAGGTGTACCAGGGCTTCCCTGGTGGCACAGTGGTTGAGAGTCCGCCTGCCGATGCAGGGGACGCGGGTTCGTGCCCCGGTCCGGGAAGATCCCACATGCCGCGGAGCGGCTGGGCCCGTGAGCCATGGCCGCTGAGCCTGCACGTCCGGAGCCTGTGCTCTGCAACGGGAGAGGCCACAATAGTGAGAGGCCCGCGTACCGCCAAAAAAAAAAAAAAAAAAGGTGTACCAAAAAGGTGACACTCTGGGGGGAGCTTAGGACACAGGGCCGCCTCCGCCATCCTCGGTTGTCCCGCATTTCCCACGAAACAGGTTACCACACCAGCCGGGGAACTGCCTTCCGCCTGAGAAGCCGGCGCAGCCCGAGAAGGCAGCGCGGGCTGCGAGGCGCGCGCCTGCGGGCAGAGTAGAGAGCCCACGTGGGGCGCGCGCGCGGGGGTCTCGGGCGAGCGCAGCGGCGGGGCCGGGGCTCGGGGGCGCGCGGGGCCGGGGCCGAGGGGGCGGGCGGGGCCCCCAACTGCAGATGTCGTCCCCCTCCCCCAGGCACTCTTCCAGCAGCCGGCGAGCAGCTGGATCAGTTTACTTTAGCCCCAGCGCCCTGCACCAGCACGGGCTGAATTATTACTCATGGAAATCCCCTCCGTTTCAGGAAATCAGGTAGCTTTCAAACTCCCAGCAATGAATGGCCCTTTGGGTCCAGGGAGAATAGCGCGCGCACACACACACACACACACACACACACACACACACACACACAGAAACAAAACAAAATAACAGACTGCAGGCTACAGGTTTCAAAACAGGCTGTTTGGTTTCTAGTAAATTAGAGGGAGTGGGCGGTTGAGGTTGGGGAGTGTGGTCTTCTTTGACGTCAGCAAGATGCTTCTCTCCCCATTTTCCCCTGCTTTCCCTCCTCTGTCTCTTTGGCCCGTCCACGGCCTCGTCGTCTTCCTCCCTCCTTCCCTCTTTATGTCAAGGAGACAGATGACATAGGGTAGCTCTGGAAAATCGCTCAGAGCTGTGCAACAGAGCTCGCAGGCTCAGAAAGTTCCCACATTCTCCAAAATGAAGGCCGTGGGGTTCGGCGGGTTGCGGGGTTCGGCGGGGTGCGGGGTTGATCGTCTGCCGCCGTCTCAATTAGCCGGCCCCAAATCCATGGGACTCAGGCAAGGAGGGGAAAGGCGGCTGGAAAAGCAGCAGCAGCCCTCACCGGCTGTACATTCCTCCCTTCATCTCGCCCGATTAGCAGTTCTGTCTGAGGGAACATTCTTCCTATGGCAAAGAACACATTCTTGCCTCCAGTCAGCCTGAAATAGAATCCTGGAGAGCATGCGCTGCTGCAGCTGCATCCCGAGGCCCAGCCCCCGCTGCTGTGCAAGGATTTCTCCAGCAGCCCCCCGCCCCCGGCCCCGGCCTCTCCCCTCCCAGTTGTTTTTCCTATCCTCACCCAAGACAGCAGCAGCTGCCCCCATGTTGACACAGAGCTATCTCGAATAAGCGTTCCAAGGCTAGGTAAGCATTTGTAGCCTGACCCTGCTATCTTTTTATTTCCCCTTTAAATTGCTTTGGAGGGGGGCATTGTTTCCAAAAGGGCCGCTGTGTCCACTCCACTGCAGGGTCGTGCCCACAGTCACATGGTGAGTGTTGGTGGAACGGGCAATTCTCTGGGTGGCTTGTAATTGTCATGTAGCCTCAGCAAGACGGCTTGGTTTCTACAACACTGTAAGTCAACTATACTTCAATTTTAAAAAAAATAATAATAAAAAATAAAAAAATATAAAATAAAATGCAGATTCTGATGCAACAGAGGAAAAAAAAAAAAAGACTACTTGGTTTCTAAAGTAACCTGACTCTCATTCTTTACCCAGGCGGCTATTGAAAAGCAGAAATCTGTCCCAGGCCTCACATCAGGAAGCATGGCTCCAGGCAGGGTAGGGTAGGGAGCAGGCCCCAGGTTACACGTGGGCCTGATTTTCTCCATCAGGCTTGTGGTGGTTCCTCCCTCCTCCCTTCTCTGATCTGGAGAGCAAAGGCCTCAGAGGACCTTGGAACAGGGAGTGCTTTCTAAATCAGAGCCTCCAAATGCTCTCTGCAGGCGCTGAGTTCCTGTGAAAAAGTCTACTGGCACTGAAAAAATAACATGCACAAAAAAATGGAGATCACGTGCATCTATCTATTCAGAAATTAGCCGTGGAACCAGAAAGACTAAAGACCCTTTCGTGTGTGTATTTGGGGGGCGGGAGGGGTGCATGGGAGTGTCACAAGCAGGTGACAGCACTTCCACAAGGGCACAGGTCCAGCGCACAGATCTCTTTGGCATTAGTGTTGGGAGAATGGATGAATGAGCAAGGGAATGAATGAGAGAAATGAATCTGGGACACAAAGAAAGCAAAAAGGAGCCCAAACTTTCTGGGAGGTAAGGATGGGGTAGAGCATGTCTGCCAGAAAGAACCACTTGGTCTGAAGGAGAACAGACTTCTAAAGTGTAAACACAAAACGGATTCTGACGCAATAAGTGACAATAACATTAGACGACATAGATTCAGCACGTCCCGTGTGCCAGATGTTGCCAGTGTCTTACACTGGCTTAGTCTTCGTGGCACCCTCCAGAGGTGGGAACTAGCTGGAGAGTCTGTCGGCTCTTTGGAGCACCAAGGAAGAGACTCCTGGACCCAGAGGGTTTAAGAGGACTGGAAAGAGATCCAGCCAATCGAAAGCATCCCAGGCATCTCTTCAAAGTCAGTCCAACCTGCCTGCCTAGTCTGGCCTCCACTGGCCACTGCTGAGAGAGGATGCTCGCTCTCCTGCCGACTCACCGGAGCGGAGACCTCTCAGGCAGGAACGAGATCTGATCTCTAGGCAGCAAAAGCTGGTCTGCCTCAACTCTGCTGCTCCCTCCTTCTCTCAGAAACACCAGACCTTTCGAGGAAGCCTCTGAGACTCACTGACGCTCCCTCTGGGAACACTCCTGGCCCTGGCCTTGCTGGGTGACCTCTGGGCCCTCGGGGAAGCACCCTCCCACCTCCTGGGACATTTAGGGACCCGGGTAAGCAGAAGTGATGCCACGGGGCCCCTCCTTGGGGGCCTCAGGGGGGCCTCTCCCACCTTTGAGAGAGGAACAAGAAACATAGGTTTCACCCAGCTGAAGTGTGTGTGTCTAGAAGTTCTCTTTTATTACATGTAAGCAGGCTCTCCATTCAACGTCATCACAAGGATCCTTTTCTCCACCTCTCGCTTCCACTCTGGGAAACACACCTTCTTCATTTTGGGCCACAGCAGGGGAAGTCTCTCGTTCGTGGTCTGCATGTTGCCTTACTGATTGCCTCTCTTTTATTCCAAACGTGCCGTATAGTCCTGGTGCCAGAGATGCACCCTTAATAATGCAGTCCTGCGAGGGCATAATTTGAAATCTCATCGTCTCAGGTAAAATGATTCTTGGACAGAGGTGGGTTGGAGGAAGAACTTGAACCGTCTGCTTCCTTCTGGCCACCAAGACAGAGCAAGGTGACTGTCCACCTTAGCTTCCTTTCCACTCCTCAAGCACCCTAGACACCCCCCCCCACACACACACACAAACATCCCGACAGCTGGAATTCCTGTCACCCGCCCTTGGACACTCCATTAAAACTTTGGACTAGCAGCAGGTCCTGGAACACTGCTCCGTAACTCAGCAGGTGTGTGATCTACCTAAACAAAAGGACAGAACAGTCAGCCACTGCCAGGTGGTTAAGCAAGGGCTTTGCGAAGCTGTTTGGCTAACAGCACACAGAGCAGTCTGTGCTCATGTAATGGGGCAAAGATGAAGCAGGTGCCCTAGAGTCCTCCTGACACAGCAAGTTGCCAGCCTCCGCTAAACACACACACACACACACACACACACTCGTGACCTCCAGTGTCCCTGAAAAGATGGCACAGGTCGTGGCCAGTGTATGCTCCCCACAGCCAGAGATGCCTGGCTCCTATTCTGGCTAGCTGCTCTCCTGAGTCTCGGGCTATTCTTCTGTAAAATGAGGATAGTAATGCCCCCTTGAGGGTTGGATACAATGCATATAAAACTTCAGACTTAGAGTAAGCCCTTAATGACTTGAATCCAGAACAATCCAAAAGTGTCAGCAGCAGCAGTTGTCATTGTGGCTTGGTGCTAAAGACAATATTAGCTACAGTGGACGGAGCAGTTTTTATGAGCCAGGTGTGTTACATGCATTCTCCCATCTCGACTCACACTAGCCCTGTAAGGTAGGTTTTATTATCCTCACTTTACAAATAAGGACTCTGAGGCTCAGAGTAGTTAAGACACTTGCCCGAAGTCACACAGCCAGTTAGTGGTAAAGTGATGGCTTACATCAAGGTAATGCATGCTTCAATGCATGCCAGCCCCAAAGCATGCTCCCTTCTCAGGGCTGTGCTGCCTCTTGATGCAGTCAGTAAAAGCGGAGCTCTGCTCTCTTTACAGGGCAACGCAGAGGAAATGCCAAGTGTCTATGCAGAGGGCTGCAGCCTTGCACGTGGTGTGTGTGTGTGTGTGTGTGTGTGTGTGTGTGTGCGCGTACACATGCCCTCGGCCAAGGGCCACACTTTCAGCCAGCATACTGGTCTGCCAAAGGCCTGTCTTCAAATCCCGCCTATTGAAAAGCTCATCTCTGATTTGGCAGGACAGGCCCTCAGCCCGGAACAAATGTAGGAAAAAAACAAGGGCCATTCAAAAGGACTGAGATTCAAATGGGAAGTTCCTACACAGTAATAAAGCTCGATAAACCAAAGAGCCGAAGGCCTCAGAAAGCGTCAGTAGACATTCAGGTAATGATCCATTTATTTTAAGTCGTTAGTAAGGGGGAGCAAGGGGTAAATCCAGTTCCTGTGTGGGCATCCTCGTCCCTTCTCTGAGGGCAGCGCCGACAAGCCTACAAGTGTTGGCTTGCACAGAGAGGTCACCCCTTGGGGAGCCACGGGCACCCGTTGGTGAAATATACCAGAAACGTGTCCGTGGGACAAGCAAGTTTTAACACATGGACTCTGAATGATGAAAAGCACCCTTCTGCTCTTTGTACCTTCATACTCACTTCAGTTTCTCAAAGACGGAGACTCCTTTTGAGCTCTTCCTTCTTGGCAAAGCCACACTTGTTAAGAAACCAGTATCCTAGAAACCGAAGTGGCCTTGGATGTCATTCTCTGTTGTGGCAGACTAAACTTTCCTTGCTGCATCAGACCCCAAAATATATCAACTGTGAGTCACACACCAGCAAAGGGGCCACTATTTGGAAGAGAGATAGTGTGGTGATATTTAGCAGTGGCTGGATCCTAGCAAATGTCAAGTGTTGCCTAATCACAGGGCATATTCATATGCATTACCTTCCAGATTATTGCTTGGTAGCTCTCAGGGTGGCTTCTTAACTGTCAATATTTACAGAACCAGGCACTTAACAACACAGGCCAAGTGGGCTGGATGTCTCCAAGGATGAGTCATGCCGAATAAAGCCTCCTATCTCGGGGTCACTGCTCCCTCCTCATTGGCTGGAGCGGACTCCAGTCATGGGGTTATTGAAAAGCATGTGCAGGGTTGCGGGCTCTGTTCGGTTCTCTGGAGGAACCAACATTTATGAAAACAAAGCATGGGAGGAGAGGGTGTGGGTTTGAAAGCATATAGAGCTGTCTTTTTTTGTCTACCTAATAAATATAGCGCTGGGGCAAGGGGGAAGTGGCAGAGAGATGGCACCGAAGCCCAAATCAGTCTCCACTTGCAGCAAGACACATAATAAATACCCTTGAGTGACACCGAGGCCTTGGCTGGAGAAGGAAAAGTCACCTGCATCACACCAGACACACACCAAGAAAGGGGGTGCCACTGGGCTTTGAGTGAGACTGACCACCACCACTGGCTTCTTATTTGAATAAGCAAAGTAGACCATCACCCAACCAGTCCAGGTAGAAACCCCCAGCTCCATTCAAGCACTGGAAGACCTTTCTTTGGGTTTTGAAAGCTTAGGTGTTCATCACGCATTTAAAATGCAGGTCAGGAATTCCTTGGCAGTCCAGAGGTTAGGACTCAGCGCTTTCACTGCCGTGGGCCTGGGTTGGATCCCTGGTCAGGGAACTAAGATCCCACAAGCCGCATGGCACGGCCAAAATTTTTTTTTTTTAATTAAAGTAAAATGCAGGTAACCTCTGGAGTTGGGCACACCTAAGGTCTCATCACGTAGATGCTTGGTGAGAAGCAGGAAGCAAGAAGGCAGGAATGGAGGGCCAACCAAGGAAGGAGAGCACTGCAGGAGGGAGTGGGACAGTCTTGCTTTTCCAGCCCTCAGACCATCCTGGAAGATGTTTGTCTGTACGCAGAAAAGAAAGGAAGCTTGTTTGCACATCAACGTTAAATGAAGAAATGGCGGGCTTCCCTGGTGGTGCAGTGGTTGAGAGTCCGCCTGCCGATGCAGGGGACACGGGTTCGTGCCCCAGTCTGGCAGGATCCCACATGCCGTGGAGCGGCTGGGCCCGTGAGCCATGGCTCTTGAGCCTGCGCATCCGGAGCCTGTTGCTCCGCAACGGGAGAGGCCACAACAGTGAGAGGCCCGCGTTCCGCAAAAAAAAAAAAAAAAAAAAGAAGAAATGGCACCACGCTTCAGAAACACCACGATCAGTACAAGTGACCATGTTGCAAACTTCACTCCCCCAACATCTACAGAGAAGTTGACTGCAACCACGTGGGCAGTAAAATCTTTGCCAAAGTCCTCAGGGGACCCAGTACTACGCAACACGGGACCCGCTGGTCAACACTGAGCTCCTGGAATCCCAGTTCCCTTTAAAATCAATGAGCTAAGGGAGCATTGCAAAAGGGTCCCATGAGGGGACAGGATTATTACTGAGTTGTGTGGTGCAAAATGTCTTTGATCAAAAAATCGTAGACACCATGGAAGAACGAGAAATATCAAGACTTACATACTGGGCACATGTGCAAATGGACTGAGCTTCTTAATAAGCCCAGCAGGTTTTTCGGTTTCTTTTTAAAGATTTATTTTTATTTATTTTTGGCTGCGTCAGGTCTTAGTTGCTGCGCGGGCTCTTCGTTGTGGCGCACGGGCTTCTCTCTAGTTGTGGCGTGCGGGTTTTCTCTTCTCTAGTTGTGGAGCGCAGGATCCAGGAAGCGTGGGCTCTGTAGTTTGTGGCACGCAGGCTCTAGTTGAGGCACGCGAGCTCAGTAGTTGTGGAATGCGGGCTGAGTTGCCCTGCGGCATGTGGGATCTTAGTTCCCTGACCAGGGATCGAACCCACATCCCCTGCATTGTCAGGTGGATTCTTTACCACTGGACCACCAGGGAAGTCCTGGCCCAGCAGGTCTGAAGGCTCAGAGATGTCCCCAGAGATCCCAAGATTATTCCACGATGACATGAGCTCCTGATTCCTGGAGACAAAGAGGTCGCAGCCCCCGGCCACTGGCCAGGGCCATAAACCAAAGGACAGTCCTCCTGTAGCAGTTGTGTGGACACACGACATAGGCATCATCTGTAGTCACAAAGGGCAACAAGGGATGCAATTCATGATCCCGAGAAAGGTTTGACTGTGGCCCTTTCCAGCCACTGTGTGCCATAAAGCTGGGGACGGCAAGCACCCTGGGGAAGGCCCTGCCAGCTGCACGGTCACAGTGTGTCCACAACAGCTGAGGACGCTTTGCCCAATCTTCTTCAGACACACACACATACTCGGGCTGGCCATGTGCACACACACACATGCACCAAATAAGGACTGGGGGGAGAGATGCAGCCAGAAAACAAAAAACAAAACAAACAAAAAATGCGGTTCTGCAAATATATATGGAAAACACTTCTTAGATGACTGCTCAGCTGAGATGACTTATTTACCTGCATCATCCTTCTGTGGCTTGGAATGAAGATATGATGGCTAGAGCTAAAGCAGCCATTTTGGACCATGAGGTGGTCTTCATGATGGATGCCAAATTCTAAGAATAGGAGAAAGGGGCCTGGAACACTGATGGATGTAGAACCGCTAAAGCAGTCCTAGGCTATCTACTGCTAGACTTCTTTCATATAAGACTGAAATAAACTTTATTGTGTAAAAGACACGCAAGCCAATAAACAAAAAAAACGTGCTTCTGATTCTGTGTGAAAGGGTTTCATTCTATTCCAGAGCTTCTGTAGGATGGCATCTGCTGGGGAGCCATCTGTTTCATTTCCCCCTCTGTTTCCACTTTCTGTTGGGGGTAGAGGTAAGGAGAAGCTGAGTGGAGGGGGGTTTGGGTGGAGAAAATGTGAAGAGAGAATGGGCTCCTGGCTGTTCCTCTTTCCCTGTATGTACTTCCCTGCTTTGTCTCCAGACGCTCCTAGAACACCTTGCAGGTGGTCCTGTGCTCAGGGAATGTGTTGAACAGTTGTATCAATTTGCTGGGGCTGCCATAACAAAGTATCACAGCCCAGTAGCTTAAACAACAGACATTTATGTCCTCCCAGTGCTGGAGGCTGGAAGTCCAAGATCAAGGTGTCAGCAGGGTTGGTTCCTTCTGAGGGCCTTGAAGGAAGGATCTGTTCCAGGCCTCTCTCCTTGGCTTGTAGATGGCTGTCTTCTCCCTGTGCCTACACATGGTCTTCCTGCTGTGTGTGTCTGGGTCTTAATCTCTTCTTCTTATACAGATACCAGCCAGATTGGATTAGAGCCTCATTTTAGCCGAAAATGACCTAATTTTAACTTAATTCCCTCTTTAAAGACCCTGTATCCAAATACAGTCACATTCTGAGGTCCTGGGCGTTAGGGTTTCCACAAAAGTGAGGCCGGAAAGGAAATTAGCAAACGGGTAGAGCCCCTACCACAGGCTTGGCATCGTGCCAGACAGCAGGGACAAAAGATAAGAAGATACAGTCTCATTGTGGCTGAATGACTAGATGACAGCCCTAGTGAGTGAGTAAGTGGATGGATCAATGATGAATGAATGGGATGAACAAACATCAAAACAGCCGCCAAAGCCCAGAGGGCTGATCAGATGTAAACCATACCGAGTCCAGAAGCATAGCTGAGTCCAGAGCCAGCAGCCAACTCTCACCTCCATCTACAAAGGGGTCTCAGAGATCAGTAGAGAAGCAAAGTGGCAAAGGGGCCCTATTCCCTGCCCAGAAGAACCTGACCAGCTCTTGGCCAAGACAGAACGGAACCAGCACGCACACAGATGCTCCCAGATGAAAACCAGACTTTTCATCACACTCAGCCCACCGCTCCTAGGAGACCTGGGGAGATACCCCCGCTGTGGGTCCCAGCGGCCCCGGGCCACAAACCAAATGGAAAGCCCTCCACGAGCAGCATGTCAAGTTAGCTGGGGTGGGAAGGAGGGCCCCCTGCCACAGGCCACAGCCAGCTGCGGTGTGGTGACAGGTGGTACACTATCCCTGGGATGTTGACACCCATGAAATGAGAGTGAAAGTCGCCACATCCTCAACTCCATCCCCTGCACACGCTCTCTGCGCCCAAAACTGTGACCATAAGCCAGGAAGCCGAATTAGAGGAACAGAAAGAAAGGCAAGATTCCTGTCCACGTCATTATCAGCACACACTTCTCCTGACTGCAAGCATGCCAGCGACGTCACTCAATTATTATCTGCACTGCGCCTGTTTACTTAATCGGTCTTCAGAGAGATTTCCAAACGGGTTTTTTTTTTCTTTTTTTTCCAAATGGGTATTTTTGTGACCCAGTGGAGGTCAGAGTTCCCTGGACAATCAATCAGAGCCAGCAGGGGGCAGGCCAGCTGCCCATCATCTGATTGCGGCCGCTGTGCACAGACTTTGCACCAGTTCCTGTGGCCTGTGTCTGTCAGGCTCCCCGTGAACCCTGGTCATCGGTCACTTCCTGAATTGCAAGAACGCACCACACAGCTACATACCCCAACGGCCCTCCCCTGCTCGGACGACTCCCTTTTACTGTTTTCCAGCACATTCTCCCTCCAGCCCAAACAGGATCACAGCGGAATGGCCTATCCTTGAATCTTTATTACCAAATCTGCGGCTCAGAAGCCTTGAGTTGGTATTTCCTCTGCCCTAGTAGGGATTTTTATGGGGTTTTTATTTGGTTTCATTTTTGCCATGCTTCTCAGAATGCTTCCTTTGTTCTGCCTCACTCTGCTTTGAGCCTGCAAGGCTTTCTCCTCAGAAGATCACACAGCTGCATCCCCAGACGTATATCCCCCCAAAAGATGTACTTGAGGAAACCCCCCGCCTTTTATGGATTTTCAAGCAATAAAATGATGGGCTCTGAGGGCTGAAGAGGCACCTCCTCCCCTAGGCCAGGCCCCTCACCGCAGCCCCGGGGAGCAGGGATGAGGCAGCCAAGGACCCGAGCCATCAGTGCCTGGGGTTCGTGGGCCTAGTGTTTGTTTACCTTCTTTGGAAAATATTGCCTACCCTGCACTGATCATCTAGCATACAATGTGAGTAGCCACCTGCTCAGAGATCTCCCCCGGCCACAGAGACGGAGCCAGGGACGGTCACCTGACCGCAGCGAAAGCCATCAGGGCCTCTCTGGGACTTTTGAACTCTCAGCCCCTCTCTAGCGGTGAAGCTGGGAGGTGTGATAAACAGAAGCTGCCGTCCTGTGCACTCCCTGCCACGCAGAGGAAACTTATCAAAGAGATTGGAATCAATATTCAGTGGAAGATTCAGTAAGAGACGAGAGAGAACGCCTGGCAGGGTCGGGTCCTGTTGCAGGCGTCCTCAGAGCCCCTTTTGGAAGCCCCGAGTGGTCTGGGTCGCATTTCTCTTGCCTGTGGCTAATAATAGCATCCCCGTGAAACTCACCAGGGATTGGATTCTGGCCACCCTGCCTGAGTGAGACCGGCTGACCTCTGCTTTGGCCATGGGAAGAGGAGGGGATGGAGGCGGGAAAGAGACCATTATCCAAGGTTATCCAAGGTTGTTTCGGACATTGAAATACAGAACGCCTGCAGCAACTGTGAGAGAATTTCAGCGTCTTTATCAAGTCACTACTTTCAGGCTTGTATACTCTCAGGCAGAGGTCATTATCTGGATAATTGAAGTGTTTCTTAGAACAGGATTCAGGTGACAGTGGTGATGGCGCGGAGACAGCACACTAAGGACGGATCCTTGGGAAACAGCGCTCTGGAATAATCATGACTCTTCTCGTGGGAAGGGAGCAGCTGGGCTCCTGTGCTGGAGCCCAGCTAATGCACTCATTAGCCCATCATTGGCTAATGGACAGATGGACTCCAGGAGACCTAGTTCAACAAGTCTGACACCTGCCAAGGCCGAGCCCCTCAGAACCCAGATGCTCCCCCAAATGTGACCCCCAAATCCGAGGAAGCACCCGAGGTGGGAACAGACCCAGGAGAGGTTTGGGCTCCCCACCTTACCGGTCTCTCTCAGCTGAAACCACAGGAAGGCCTCAAGTCAGAAGGGCTCACCCAACTCGGAAGGAGGCCCAGAGTCCAGCCTAATCCCCTTACTCATCCCGAAGGGTCAGAGGAGGGAGAGCAATCACAGGGGTCAGAGCCTCAGTTTTGACTCCAAGTTCAAAGACTCTAGCTAAAGCGGCCCAGGGCCCCCTGGCACCACCCTAAAAAAACGGATCCAATCCTGAGTCAGAGAGGAAGCCGACACTCACTGAATCACCCGTCCACTTCCTTCTACCCTCAGCCACTTGGCCAAGAGCGGCAGCCGCTTCTGAGGGGCAGCTTAGTGACAGACACTCAGAGAAGCTGAGGCCCCCAGAGAAGGACCAGCAGGGCCGAACCGCCGCAACCCATTTCCCTGCGGCTCCCCTGCCCCCCTGCACTTTCCAAAGTAAAGCTTCACATCTTGTGACGGCCCCTCTCCCACCCTGTGCTGCCCTTGCCTGGGTTATTTTTCACTTCCCTGTTCAGAACACAGCCACACTTTCCAAATGCCATGAATCATCACCACCGAGCAACGGCCATTCAGCCAGGCAGGAAACCACGGAGCAGCAGACCTAGAAGGAAGAGCTCTCCTGCAGCCGTCCCCAGCCCCTGCTGGGCATCGTGAGGCCACAGCAGAGGCTGCTGGTCGGAGCTGCCGGTCCAGGCACTCATTATCTTCCATCGTCCCCAGTGGCTGTCCTCTCCCCTCTGACCCACCCTTGCACTAGGTCCCAGACAGCACTAGGCATTTCTGACGTCGTTCTAACGACTTTCTTGGTTGCGTTGGCTGACGCGGAGCTGTCATCTTCCAATCCTGGGAGGGAGAGAATTGGGCAGATCCATTCAAGACCCAGGGAGCTGAGATAGGGATGCAGCAGAGAGCAGACCCACCAACAGAACATGGGGAGTCGGCTCTCTGTATGCAGGTAGGCTTGCAAGAATGGTACAAGGTCATCCCTGTCATCCAAGCCCCTTGGTGACCGGAACCATGTGGCCTTCTAGATGCCGTTTCAGCAAGTACCGGAAAGTAGTCACCAGTGAGTCTATGAATAAATCAACCAGTGAAAGAGTATCATCCTCAAAGAGCATCAAACGCTCGCTCCTGTGCTGGGGCTCCTGGCTCCTCTGAATAATAAGTCTGCTTTCGTGCCAGTGTTAGGTACTCGTGTAGTAAGGAGAACCTAATTTGAAGTCATTATTTTTGCCTCTATGTAATCATAGACAATGCCATTCAAAAGTAAAGCCATCTTGGAAGTTCCCTGGTGGTCCAGTGGTTAGGACTCCCAGTTTCCACTGCTGGGGGCGTGGGTTTGATCCCTGGTCGGGGAACTAAGATCCTGAACACCCCACATCACAGCCAAAAAAAAAAGTAAAGCCATCTAGGAAACGCAAATCAACAGGACAATATTACATCAGTTTTAACCTATCAGATTGACTAAAACTTTAAATATTAACAGTGGCCAGAGAGTGGGAAATAGGTACTGCCCTATACTGTTGGTGGGTGTGGAGTGTTACACATTTTCTGGAGGCGGTTTGGTCCTGTGCATTACAATTATTAATGAGTAACTTTGACTCCTTAATTTGGAGACTAGGAACTTATCCTCAGCTGAACAACCAGGAAAATGCACATAAATGTAAGTACAAAGAAAGACACCACAGTGTGGTAAATAAATACAAAAAACTAACAAACAAAACATCTGAAACAACCTAGATGTGACTGAGCCAGTGAATTATATAGTACATTTAATAAACTACTATGCAACTGTTAAAAATAATGTTGGAAATCTACATCCAAAGCCATAGAACAATATTCGCATGGATCATTTTGGTAAGAATAGGAAACAAAACGTGTGTAGCCCATTTATGGACGTGTTGATGGTATGGGGGCCTAAAAGAGACACCTGAAACGTTTATCAAGTTGTTAAGCAGCGCTCATCTCTGTGGAGGTGGATTTCAAGGTGATTTTTACCTTCTCCATATTCTCTGTATTTCTTAAAATTGTTTATAAGAAACTTGAAGCATTTTTATGATCAGAGAAAATTATGTATCTGTTTTCATTTTAAAACCAAAAGTAAGACAAATGCAAAAACTGTCTATGTCCCTGACAGGCTATATCTGTCCAAGATAAATTTCGTGTCCTCATTCTGGTAGGACGTGTTACTGGTGGACCACTCCGCCAGGAGGCCTTGGTCTCTGAGTTGTTTCCCCTGAGCTCTGATGGGCTGAACTGGGTCTACCCGTGCCCTCTTAAGCAGCCCCTGTATGGCAACTCAATTTATCAGGATGGCTGACCAGAGTCAGGATGGAGACCGAAGCGTGGCAGAGTTTTCTCCCACAGGTACCAAATATCCTGTGGGGTTATCAAATCCCAGGTTTCAGTGCTTGGAATTAACCAAATTAACGAACACAGACCCAGCTGGGCGGCCAAGGAGATTCAGATGTTTTGAAAATATGTGAATCTCAACCCCCAGAAATAAATTCCAGACCCTTGAAGACCACAGCAACTAAAGCCAGAAAGATCTTCACGAAATCATCTGTTCTGGACCTCTTGTTTGACACACGAGGGAACCAAGGCACAGAGAAGGGAAGTGACTTGCCTAAGGTCACACAGCTTATGGGTGCCAGAGGCCAGAAAATAACTTGTGTCTCCTGACCTGCAATTCAAGGTTCTTTTTGCTTTATCACAACTGGGACCAGTGCAGTGGGCAGAAAATGTCCTTCATACCCTCAGAAACTACTCCTGTGAGGGGTTCAGAATGTACTCCAACGGTCCCAGGCTCTGTAGAGGGTCTAGCAGAGTTACATGCAGGCATTCTTAACCAAGAGGTCACGTATTTTTCTAAAAGGGGATTACAGAGCTTTCATCATATTTCCAAAGGGATCCCACTGCACAACAAAAGTTAAGAACCAATGAACTGGGGGGAAGAGAAAGAACCAATGAACTAGAACATGGGTTGTAAACTTGCTTTACAGAAAGTAAATATTTTGGCTCTGCAGACTGTATGGTCCCTGTCCCAGCTACTCAACTCTGCCCTTGTACTGTGAAAGCGATCTCAGATAGTCCACCAATAAATGGGCAAAGCCGAGTTCCAATAAAACTTTATTTACAAAGACAGGCTGTGGGCCGGATTTGGCCCAGGCAGTAGTGTGACATTCCCCCCCACCACCCCCCCACCCCAAACTAGAGGCCCCAATCAATGACCTTCCCCTTACTTCAGATTCTGCTTCTGGTCGTGACCCAAACGACAGCCATATTCCTGCAGTTGGATCCAGCTCTTAGCTGGGGACCACCAAGGAAGTGGGGAAACACATAAAAGGAATTTGTTTCACTTTTTCATTAAAAAACAAGTCCTCTGAATTCCTAATTGGAAACTTTCACACATGAATTGAGGTTGCTGCAGTCCTGCTCCACTCATTTATCTTGAGCAAAATAACTGTTGAGCTTGGAGAGTGACCTTTGACCTCTGATGGCTGCCTACAATCTACTTTACTGGCTCATTTGCATATAGGGTGTTAAACACCCGCTGACACAGTCTTCTCATAAAATTCTGACTTTCTTGATCAACTAGGAATTAAAACAAGATCTCAAGACAAAACAAGTCCAGGCAGGAACTGGAGATCTTTTTTTTTTCCCCTCTTGTTGTTGGCCAAAAACCTCTTCAATTCAAATCAAGAAGCATGTACTGAGCATCTCCTGTGCAGCACTAAGTCAGGCCCTTCGAGGGCCACTGCCCAGGAGTTAGGCTTGGGATCCAGGACATCCTCCGCTCCTGTACAGAAGATGAGATTTACAAATAGCAACAAGGGATGTTTCCTCTGTTGTACCTTCACCCAGGACCGGTCACTCCCCAGGCCCACAGACCCTCACCCATTGACTTCTGAGAAGGCAGAGATGGAGACAGAGAGAGACAGAATGAACCTCTAGGGAAGTCTGCTTCTGCCCTGATTAGGAGAGGGAGGGAGGGGCAGAATTCAAGCTGAAAAAGGACAGCGGACAGCCTTCCCCAGCCTCGCACAGCCCCTTCCAAATTCTGGTAGCAAGAGGACTCAGTCATTGAGTCCTAATAGTGACAGGCAGGTAACATGTATGTTTTTCCATCTGTATGACATCAGTTCTAAGCACTGGATGTCCATATACATCAGAAATACCCTTTGGGGACCCTTGCTTAGAGGTGGGGACGTGCTTCTGGGTTATTTTAGACCCTTTTCACACTTCAGCATTAGGACGCACAGGAACAACTCTAAGGGACACAAGAGGTGATGAAGTCTCCTTAGAAGAGGAAAACAAAGGCAGCCGGAGGCCTCGTGCCATGCCAAGGGTGAGCCAGCACTGAGTCTAGGGGCCCTGGCTTCCCATCTGTTATCTTGATCCTTGGCCATGCTTCCATCAAGCTGGTGCCTGCTGAGAACCCAGTTTCCCAACATCTCAAATGGCTTCCAGAAGATTCAGAGGTGCCCTTTTTCTTCCTTCTTCTCTTTATATCCGGGCATGCTTCCCAGCCTTCCCATGGAAAATCCCTGAGCCGGCCACTTCCTGTTTTTGTTTTGTTCTCCTTCCCCTCCCCACTCCCCATGTCCCCTTTGACCTTTTGTCCTTTGTCTTGATCTTCATCTCAAACTGGGAAAGAATCCCCAGCTCCAAGCAGTTCCCTGGCAACTGGAGATTTCTATCTGTGCTCTGTTCCCTCCCTGTAGGTGCTTAATAGCCCTCACCCCAAAATGGGATGCTAAAAAGATTAAGAGATTTGTTTGGGGAGATACCTGCCCGATATACATGCAAATTTTGTAGCAGCTGTTTTTCAGTTCGGATCCACTTTTATTTGGGGCGAGGAGTGTTCTTTTGTTTTGTTTGGACTGCTAGAGGAGCTGGGAGGGTGCCCTTGGTGATGCACTGTGCTTTTCCCTTCTTTCCTCCGGTTTTGTCCCCTTCCTCCGGGCCCTGCATTCCTGGCATATTTGGAGAGAGTAGGAGCTGGCCTGAGGCCACTTTTCTAAGTATCTTCTCAGCTCTGCAGTCCAGTTTTCAGCGCAGTCTCTTTGCTTTGTTTATTCTTTGTGTCCTACTCCTGGGCAAGTACCAGGTGCTACCAGATGTGACTCCAGCCATGAACATCGTGCCCCGGCCAGTGACTCCAGATCAGACAGGCTGGAAACTCCCGGGCCCCACCAGCTCCAGAGGGAGAACGTGTGAAACCGTCAAAGGATGTGTTAACCATGCGCCAGTCTTAGGGGGAATTTCCCCCAAACACATCTGCCACATACAAAGAAAAAAGGAAGAAAGAACCAAACAGTAAACCACCACTGCCTTCGAAAATCTGCTATTGGAGCAGGTGTGCACTGTAGCCTCATGAAGGGCTCTGGGCTGAGATATCTCCCTGGGTGACCTTTGCTAACACAGTGACCGACTCCGGCTTTGCTCTCCCTGGAGAGGCTGTAAGAGGATGTTCTGGTGTTGAGAGCAAGGCGTTTCCAGCTGGGAAGAGCAATGGAAACGGAGTGTGAAATCTGGTGACACCAGCTCCATCACTGTCTGTCGAGCCCAGGTAGGTCCCTCTTAAGTCTTACCTCGAGGAAAGGTCAACCTAATTCATTTATCACAGGAAAATCTGAAGTTTACTCTCTTCTCCAAAATTGTTTTCAATTTCCCAGGAGGGAAAGAGATTGATTCATACTGTTAATAAGCAAGGGTCTTATTTTTCCACCTTCGGTCGTATAAACGTCAAGGAAAAAAAAAGAAAAGAAAAGCTTCATGTTCAATCAAAAAACTGTTCCAGCATTTTTAAAAAGCCAAGTGGAGATAAAACAGATGAGTCTCTAGGAAAAAAAACCCAAAAAACCCTTAACTCTCAAACCATAAAACCTTAAGTTATCTAATGTTTAACTGCCTCAACAAAAGCCTTGTGGAATTGTTAAAAAAAAAAAAAAAAAGTTAAAAACATAGACCGTGCAGGAGCAATAGCCCAGATGACTCCAGGTTTCTTATACCCTTAAGATGAATCAAACAACTGGACCAAGAAAGCTGAGGATGCTGAGGGAGTGCATGTGAGTCAAGCCATGATATACAATTCAGAGTTCTGATCGCACAACCATATTCATAGCAGCATTATTCACATTAGCCAAGGGGTGGAAGCAACCCAAGTGTCCATCAACGGATGAATGGATAAAATAACTCTGGCATGTCCATACAGTGAAATATTATTCTGCCTTTAAAAGGAGGAAAATTCTGACACAGGCTACAACATGGATGAATATTGAGGGCATTATGCTACATGAAGTAAGTCCGTCAACAGAAGAACAAATACGTCTGAGTCCACATATACGAGGTCCCTAGAGGAGTCAGATTTGTAAAGACAGAAAATAGAATGGTGGTCACCAGGGGCTGAGGGGGTAAAGGGGAGGAATAGGGAGTTAGTGTTTAATGGGGACACAGTTTGGTTCAGTTGGGGATGATGAGAAAGTTCTGGAAATGATGATGACGATGGTTGCACAATGTGAGTGGACTTAATGCCGCTGGATTGTACACCTAGAAATGGCTAAGATGGTAAATATCATGTTATGTGTATTTTGCCACAATTTAAAAATATTTTTCATTAAAAAAATTTTTTTAATTCACAGTTCTGAATAAAGAGTATTGAGTGACTAAATCTGCCCCCTCTTTACATGCATACAGACCAGGTCTTTTTGGAGAAGCCCGTTGATTGTGCCTTTAATTTGGAGCCCACACAGAGCCATGTTTCTGCTTCAGAACTGAGCTGGAGGTACCACATCCGCAGCCCTGAGGCAGAGAAACAGCAGCTCTTTGACTAATGGAAAATCCAAGGGTTGTGGAGGTTACATAGCTTGCTCAAGGTTACACAGTTCATAGGGTCTGCCCCCGCTTGAACTTCCTGGTGGCATGTCTCCAGTTTATAGCACTGAATAATCACAGGACAAAACCAACATTGGTCTGTGGAGAGATGGGAGCACGCCACGACCGATTTTCCAAAATGGGTCCTAAAACCAATGCCATGTGAACAAAAATAATCCAGGAGGACTTGGCATTCATTTGTTCAAAGCGTGCTCACGGAGCCCCTCCGTGGCTGTGCTCTCTGCTGGCTCAGCATCCTGAGTACTGGTCTCTCTCAGAGCCCTTGGGCAGTGGAGGATGCAGAATGCAGGCATTCCAAGAGCAATCAGAAAATGGGGTGGAAAGTGCAGAGATGGGGAAAACGGTGAGTGTGGGTGCAGCACCAAGGGGTGTTCCAGGCCCCGCGAGAGAGGCAGTGCATCCAGCTGAGTCCTGGGCGGGTGGGTGGGGCCTGGGACCTCTGCTTTCCTTTTCCCCGCTTTTCTTTTTTTTCAATTGACGCGTTGATAGACAATATTATATTTGTTTCAGGTGTACAACACAGTGATTCAGTATTTTTATAGATTATACTCCATTTAAAGGTATTACAAACTAATGGCTATAGTTCCCTGTGCTGTACAATACATCCCTGCTTCTTATTTTATACATAGTAGTTTGTACCTCTTAATCCCCAACCCCTATTTTGCCCCTCCCCACTTCCCTCTCCCCACTGGTAACCACTAGTTTGTTCTCTATATCTGTGAGTCTGTTTCTGTTTTGTTATATCCATAAATTTTTTTCTTTTTCTTTTTTGGCCACGCTGCACGGCATGCGAGATCTTAGTTCCCCGACCAGGGATCGAACCTGTGCCACCTACATTGGAAGCCCAGAGTCTTAACCACTGGACCACCAGGGAAGTCCCGTCATTTGTTTTATTTTTTAGATTCCACATATAAGTGATAACATAGAGTACTTGTCTTTCTCTGCCTGACATTTCACCAAGCATAATATTCTCTGGATCCATCCACATTGCTGAAAATGGCGGTATTTCATTCTTTTTTTATGGCTGAGTAATATTCCATTGTATACCTATACCACATCTTCTTAATCCAGTTGTCTGTTGATGGGCACTTTGGTTGCTTACGTGTCTTGCGCATTGTAAATAATGCTGCTATGAACATTTGGGTGCATGTATCTTTTCGAATCTTTTTTCTCAGATATATATGCCCAGCAGTGGAATTGTTAGATCATACGGTAGTTCTATTTTTAGTTTTTTGAGAACCCTCCATATGGTTTTGCACAGTGGCTACACCAACTTACATTCCCACCAACAGTGTAGGAGGGTTCTCTTTTTTCCACATCCTCGCCAACATTTGTTATTTGCAGACTTTTTTGATGATTGCCGTTCTGACAGGTATGAGGTAATATCTCATTGTGGTTTTGATTTGCATTTCCCTGATGATTAGCGATGTTGCATCTGCTTTCCTTTGTAGCAAAAGCCCTCAAAAGAGTCTTCTAGACTCAGGGGACGAACCTTGGGGCCAAGTGCTCTCACTCTGGTGTCTTAAATGTCACGTCTTCCTGATGATCCTCAAATCTGTATCTCCAGCTCCAACCTCACCCCAGAGCTTCAGACTCAGACACGCCCATTCCTCACTTTGGTACATGACTCTCCTATTCAGGACAAATCACACCAGTCATCCTTAACCAGCTTCTTCCCCCTCACGCCTGATGTCACCCAGGATGGCTTCAGCATCTCCTGCCCCACCCCCATCACCTCTCCCTTGGAGCACTGGAGGACCCTCCTAACCACTCTCTCTCCTATGCCAACATCCTCCTTCCCCACACACAGCCTGGGGTCATGGGAACGGCTGCTGAATTCAGGCCACTGAAGTTGTCTGTGATATGAGCAAGAGGGCACACATGGAATCCACTCTCCAATGGGCTGCTTCCCTTCAGAACATGGCCCTGTGTCAGCATGTGGACGCTGGGATTAGCCCCAGACTAAGTCGCTGACCTTCCATCTGCATGTGTGTGTGTGTGTGTGTGTGTGTGTGTGCATGCGCACGCGCATGTGACAAAACAAGCCCAGGACCTGTTTTTGTCAATAAAGTTTTATTGGAGCATAGCCACACCTGTTCATTTACACATTTTACATATCTTTGACCACTTTGGAGCTCTAGCTGCAGAGCTGAGTAGCTGCAACAGAGACCATCTGGCCCACAAAATGAAAAATATTTACTTTCCAGTCCTTTCCAGAAAGTTTGCTGACCCCTAGGTTAAATTATGCTTCTTCTATATGCAGCTATTAAAATGATTACATAAATGTGTAATTACAGCTCTGGAAAGTTGTTATGATATATGACTAAGTAAGTAAATCAGTTGGAAAAGAATGGGATGATTTCATCCCATTCTTATAAAAGGAAACTAGATTCAACTAAATGTGCATATCTGTGTAGAAAAATACATCCATTTCCTCGGAAGGAGGGAGATAATAGGTGATCTCATCATTTCTTCTTTCTTATTTTTTTTTTTATTTTTATTTTTTGGCCATGCCACATGGCATGTGGGATCTTAGTTCGCCAACCAGGGATCGAACCCACACCTCCTGCATTGGAAGCACCGACTTTTAACCACTAGATTGTCAGGGAAGTCCCTCATTTCTTCTTTCTCCTTTTTTTTTTAATATTTGTTTTTTTAAAAAAATAATGAGTACACCTTAATTTTTCATTTAAAAACTAATAATACAGTTTTTTTTCATCTTGGGTAAAACTGCTCACGTCCCTCACCCCCACTGACAGCTGAAAAGGAGTGTCAGCGTTCGGAGGGGCTTGTGCCATGGGTCAGCCTGGCTTCTGGGAGCAGGGAGCCAGCGAAGGGCCCAGAGACACAGCCCCTTGGGGGAATGGACCCCACGGACACCACTGGCTCCGGCTGCACAGCTCCTGCTTCCGGGCTCTTCCTGACACAACCCCCAAATCTGGCCAAGGTCCAGGCCTACAATGGGGAGACTCATCACCAAGCACTGGTTCCATCCATCACACCCAACCTGGCAGAAAAAGAGGCCAGAGAACCTTCTTCCCCCGATTCACTCCGGTCTTGACCCACACAGGGCACCACAGGAGTCAGCCTGGCACTGAGTGCCAGGTCTCTGGAGACGGAAGCGCGGCGTCCCAACATGAATGGCTTATTTTTAGAAAAGTCCTCTTCGTGCCCTGGCCGCACTCCAGCGTGAGCGATGCCACTCCCTCTGACTCAGCTCCCCAAGCTGACTCAGTTCAGAGGATCAAGGGGGTCCCCCTCACCCGACTGGCGGGAGCTGCAGGCAGTCCTTCAGGAAAAGCTCTACAGCAGGTCCAAATCCTTACGGGCCCTTGTGCAGCCTGCTTCTAGAAAGAGCACAACCATCCTCCTAACAGTCTGTGCTTTGGAACAGACTGCAGAGCCCTCTGCACTGAATCTCCTGGGTCCCCACGTTCCCAGCAAATGTGTAAGTGATGCTCACTCCTCTTTTTCCTCCCGGCATGATGGGCCTAGAGCCCCGGCCTGCAGCCCTGCTCCTCACCTGCGGCCTGTTTCATAGCCATTTGCCCATCTCTTGCATCAGGCCCTACACTACGTCCAGTGGACTAAAGAAATGAAGGGAGAAATTGTTTTCTCCCAGTAAAGCCACTAGAACCCATGCCCTACTGTCATTCATCCTGTAGGTTTCACAGTGTCCTCAATGTCAAGTAAAACAGTATGAGCACAGATTTCTTGCTACAGAGGATCACAGGCCTGGCAGGTTTTGGGGGGGGGAGTGAGGGAGCTGGGAAATGGGAAAGAGTGGGAGATTGTTTCCCATCCCGAGGCAGCTGTTTCCAACATTCCAGAGGTAGCAAGGACACAGCTGTCCTTCCCGCATTGTCCCTGCACAACTGGACTTGCAGGCATCAGTTGTCTCAAAGCAAAAAGAGCCCAGGGCCTGCCGGTATGCAAATCTTTGGAAAGAAGAGGCCTCTCTGTTCTCCTGGGCTGGCGCCTGGGTTTCTCCTTTGCTGCTGTCTCCCATGTTCTGCCTTCTCCATCCTGAGCAAAGAGCAGCCCTGGCCCCATGGAACAAGTCAAGGCCCCCTGGGTGATGTCAAGAGCTTGCACTGCCCCTTATTTTGTTAGTTGGAGTCATGCATCGGCCTTTATTCATGCCTTGCAAAGTTGTAGCCTTTAACGTTAGTCTTTTCCACACCTATGATTCTCCATCACAGCAATCTGCTGTGGAGAAAGAACCCTTCAGGCAGGGCCTGTGAGTCACGGCTTCCTCCTGGCCCTACCCACCCAAGAGGGGCCGCAGTTAACAGGCATGTTTGATTCTCTGGGACGCAGAAGACGTGATTGAGCTTACCTGTGCTCCTAAGGTCAAGGGACTTAACACAGTGAATGGGAACAGTAGGACCCTCTGTTAATGGGAATGGATAAAGAAGATGTGGTACATATATATAATGGAATATTACTCAGCCATAAAAAAGAACGAAATACTGTAATGTCATTTGCAGCAACATGAATGGACCTAGAGATGATCATACTAAGTGAAGTAAGTCAGAGAAAGACAAGTATCATATGGTATCACTCATCGGTGGAATCTAATTTTATAAAGATTTGAACTTATTTACAAAACAGAAACAGACTTCCAGATATCTAAAACAAGGTTATGGTTACCAAAGGGGAAATGTGGGTGGGGGGGGGGGGCAATAAATCAGGAGCTTGGGATTAACATAGACACACTACTATATATAAGATAGATAACCAACAAGGATCTACTGTATTGCACAGGGAACTCTGTGATACTCAATAGTCTGTGCTAACCTGTATGAGAAAAGAATGTGAAAAAGAATGAATAACATGCATAACTGAATCACTCTGCTGTACACCTAACACAACACTGTAAATCAAGTATACTCAAATAAAATTAATTTTTTTTAATTAAAAAATAAAAAAAGAACCCTCTGGATCTCACCCTCGGCCCACGCGCTTGGCCTCTGTTCCTCATGTAGGGTCAGTTCTACCTCTGTCTTTCAGATCATCGTCTCTACTATTCGAACAAGCAAGATCGTCCGTGGCCTTGGCCTGGCAAAGTGCTCCTTGTCTGGGAATTGTTGAGACTCCCCGGAGCCCCGGAGCCATCTCACTGGGCGGGATGTGGCCCCGCTATGGAGTACAGAGTCTCTCCAGGGTCTCCTGAGGCTGTTCAAATGGCCCAAGAAAACCCTTCAAGTAATTTCCTTGCCCTCAGACTCGTTTCCTTATCTGTCCACTGGAAGACTTGGAGTAACTATTTGCTCCATTCCCAGCCAGCTCTAACTTACTAAAAGTCTGTGATTATCTAGACTTTCACATTTCCAGAGCAGACCTGGTCCTACTCAACTCTCAGCCTGAAGCCTCAGAGCCAACCTCACACATGCACGTAGTCTTCAGTTAGCAGTCACCACCCTCACTTGAACCTCTCCACACCTCGGTGACATGGACGGCCCCCATGTAACAATGAGCCCTGGGAGAGGAGGAACAGTTTGCCAAAGTCCACAGAACTAAGAAGAAGCCAAGCTGGACCTGGTATCTTGACATCAAGCCCAGGCGTTCATTCAGCAGCCCCACCACTCCCGCAGGGTGCGTCTACGCGGCTGCGAACAACAGCGGCCGCGGGTAGAATCTCAACCTGCTGCCATCAGCGAGCGGGTCCTCAAGTGGACCAGCTGGACTGGAGAACAGGAACAAGAAAGGCAGATAAGGAAGATGCAGTACATATACACAATGAGCTATTACTCAGCCGTAAAAAAGAACAAAATAATGCCAACTGCAGCAACACAGATGGACCTAGAGATGATCATACTAAGTGAAGTGAGTCAGAAAAAGACAAATACCCTATGATATCACTTACATGTGGAATCTTAAAAAAACGGTGCAAATGAACTTATTTACAAAACAGAAATGGACTCACAGGTGTAGAAAACAAACTTATGGTTACCGGGGGGAAAGGAGAGGGAGGGAGAAATTGGGAGATTGAGATTGACATATATACACAGTTATATGGAAAATAGATAACTAATAAGGACCTACTGTATAGCACAGGGAACTCTATTCAGTACTCTGTAATGACCTATATGGGAAAAGACTCTGAAAAAGAGTGGATGTAAGTATATGCAAAACTGATTTAAAAAAAAGAAAGGCAGGAAGGTCTCTTTTTTTTCTCTTCTTTTTTTGATTGGAGCATAGTTGATTTACAATGCTGTGTTAGCCTCAGGTGTACAGCACAGCGACTCAGTTATAAGCAAGCCCTCTTTCTGCTCTGTTTTGGTGAACAGGGATTCAGCCAGGTTGCATTAACATCCAACACCTGGCAGCCCCACTTACGTTCAGTTCTCTCCATTCGTTTCCTCCTTCTTAGTCTGAGGCATCTGATGGCTGCAGGGCTCTGTTCTGAGGATGCTTCCTGGCTGCCCATTTGGGTCAGACACACAGAATTTAAAACTCACAAAGCAGCCTAGATCAGCTCCCACTCTCCCCCCTCCCCACCTGAAAAGGATGAAGGAATAGTAATGGAATAAACCGTGGTTTGGGTTTAAATTGGGGGTCTCCTCTAGCCCGCAGTCCCGTATCATAATGGGCCCGAATCAGGGAGAAGGGAAGGTTCTCTCCATGGTCCCCAGAAGTCGGGTGCGTACTGAAGTTGACAGGACATGTGGGCACAGGGAAGGGAGAGAGGGATCTGTGTCTTGTCAGAGTTAGAAATTGCCCAGAACATCAGCCTGCATCCTCCATCCTTCAACCACGGGTCCCTCGGCGTCTGCAGCGGCTCAAACTTGCAAAGACATAGCCTTCTCAAAACATTTACATTTCTGCCAGGCAAAGATTCATGTGACTTTGAATCTCCAAGTACACAGGTTTTCATGGGAAGATTAAAAGGGGATCCTGGTCTTTTTGTAACAAATTAACCAGCCTTGCCAAATGTCACTTAAATATCTTTCTGGAATCCTACATGTATCGGTTTTATAACTTCGCCGACAACTTTTGATTGGCACTTAATGAAGAGGAAATAGAGAGCCATGTCAACCTTTGTCCCCTGGTTCTACAGAGGTTGCAGAAAGACATCACCGAGGGCTTGAAACAGACCTGCAAAACTTCACAATGGGACCAAGACTCATGAAAGCATGTTATGAAGCCAGATCAACTCAACATCCTCCGAAGATGCTGAGGAAGACGTTCTCTCCCACGATTTCAGCTTCAGAAATACTCTCTAGTAGTCTAGAAAACACACACACACACACCCCAATACCCTGCCCCCAATGGGATTACTTATTCTGTCCTTCACGTGCCAAAAGAACAATCTTCAATGTTTCTACCCTTTAAATACTTCTGCCAGAAGCCTGAATTCATGAAAAGCATATTTATCGATTCACAATTTTACCCATTTCATTAAATTTGAAAGTCAGAACACGTACATTCAATACACGCATATACATTAATGAATACAGTTCTTTTGTACTATTAGCCCTGACCTTGAAATACCGTTGGAATTTTTTTTTAACCAGAGGGAAGATCTGAGAAATTCTATTTGGGCTTTGATTGCTGTTCATCCCAGATGTGATAATGATGACTATCTTCAATAAGATGTGTCTCATCTGACTGGTGGGTGAGGGATGCAGAGAGGAGGCTGGGACTGGAGCAGAAGGTGGGAGTGGGGTGGAGGGGATGAGATGCTGTGAGCCAGTCACACCACATGGCAACTCAGGACGCTGCTGCCCTACAGCTGGGCTCAATATTTAGTGAAGATTTTATGGAATAACATGTCAATTCAGAGTTGCAAAATGTTGTTCAGTCCTAAATTAGAATAGGCTACGGTGCTTCTCGATACCTACCAGGAACTGGCATTCCATCTGCTAATGTGATTTATGACTATCTGAGTGGTCCCTGTGAAGAGGAGAGAGGTGTCTCTAAATAGATCTAAGAGGGTCCAAGACACAGGTCCACGCCACTGTCCTATTCCATGAATGGAGCCATTGACCCAGCAGTTTTGTTGAATATGGCATTTTGAGGGCATTTAAAAAAAATGTCCTCAATGATGGACTAAAGAATAAATACATATTCTTTAATGGTTGATACGATGTGTGGAAGCAACCAAGAGAAGGCAGGAGAGTACAGAGGTTAAGGACGGGGCTCTTCCTGAGTACAGGTTGGCTTCGCTGGAATAAAGCAGACTCTGCACATGGCAGTATCACTCCCTCCACTTGATGGAGGGACGGGCCATGCACCAGAGAAGAAGAGAGGAACAGATATTCGCAAGCACTACCAAAAGAGGGAACCACTCCTGCCCTGGCCAGAACCCATCCCCCAAATGGGACCAAGAGGCAGGGAAGTAAAGCAAGGAAGCACATGACACTTCTAAAGCCAATATGCCCACCTGGACAACTGACTGACAACCACAGTACCCCACACGCCTCAAATATGCACACTTGGATTTCTATATTTATCCAAACACCAACCCTCCCATCTTCTTCACCCCTTCTGTTGAGTCTGCCCAGAATTCTACTCAAGATCTCCTTTAGGGCTCCTGGACCACCCCAGCCCCACTTAGTGCCATGGCCCTACCTTGGTGATGGCCCTGATGCGAACTGCTTTTCTTCCAGATGCGTGCAGCCTACCTCGTTCTTCTGTGATCCAAATCATGCAAAGAACCAGGTGGTTGCTTTACGTTATACCTCATGAGCTCAGCTGGCGTTAAGCAAACCTATCTGATTTTTCCCTGTATGTGTACTTTCAGTTCTGTTTTCGGTGCCAACCTGTTATTACTTTTATATTTCATGCTTCACTTTACCCCTCATCAATTTGCTCTCCTATATTATGTGTATAACATATCCCCAAATATGTATTCAAGAAAGCAACACACAGGTGGTCTCTGGCGAATGGAACCGGGTGGCTATGGGACTGTCTGGGAGGGAGATTTTGACTGTTTTAATGTTGAATCATATGAGCAAATACCTAATCAAAAAGCAATTTTGCACAGAGGACTTTTTTTTTTTTTTTGCCTGCATTGGGTCTTCGTTGCTGCGCGTGGGCTTTCTCTAGTTGTGGTGAGCGGGGGCTACTCTTCGTGGTGGTGCACGGGCTTCTCATTGCAGTGGCTTCTCTTGTTGCAGAGCACGGGCTCTAGGCACGTGGGCTTCAGTAGTTGCGGCACGCAGACTCAGTAGTTATGGCGCACGGGCTTAGCTGCTCCGTGGCATGTGGGATCTTCCCAGACCAGGGATTGAACCCATGTCCCCTGCATTGGCAAGCGGATCCTTAACCACTGCACCACCAGGGAAACCCACACAGAGGACATTTTAGGGCCATGAAAATACTCTGTATGATATTATAATGATGGATACATGTCATTTTATATTTGTCCAAACCCATAGAATTTATGCCATGAGTGAATCCCAGCGTAAACTATGGACTTTGGGGGATTGTGGTGAGTGGCTGTAGGTTCATCAGCTGTAACAAACGTACCACTCGGGTGGGGATGTTGACAATGGGGGAGGCTGCGTATGTGCAGAGGAAGGGCTGTACATTCTTCAATTTTGCTATGAACCTAAAACTGCTCCAAAGAAAAGTCTTTTTTTTTTAAGCCAGAAAAAATATACTTGGAACAATAATGAAAAGAATGATAAGACTAGGAGGGGTTCCGAGTGGTGCGGAAAAGAGCAGCGGAAGAGGAGCCGCCTGCCTCCGGAAATAGAGTCCCAGGGAAAGAGAGAGATGCTTAAAGAACACTTTTAGACTACTCTATATACAATAGATAACTAGTAAGAACCTACTGTACAGCGCAGGGAACTATAAGGGAAAACAATTTTAAAAAAGAGTGGATAGGGCTTCCCTGGTGGCACAGTGGTTGAGAGTCCACCTGCCGATGCAGGGGACACGGGTTCGCGCCCGGTCCGGGAAGATCCCACATGCCGCGGAGCGGCTAGGCCTGTGAGCCGTGGCCGCTGAACCTGCGCGTCCAGAGCCTGTGCTCCGCAACGGAAGAGGCCACAACAGTGAGAGGCCCGCGTACCACCAAAAAAAAAAAAAGAGTGGATATATGTATATGTATAATTGACTCACTTTGCTGTACACCTGAAACTAACACAACATTGTAAATCAACTATACGCCAATAAAAATTAATTTTAAAAATGAACATTTTTTAATGGTTCTGAAGACCCTAGGGGCAGGACAGGAGTAAAGATGCAGACGTAGAGAATGGACCTGAGGACACGGGGAGGGAGAAGGGTAAGCTGGGACAAAGTGAGAGAGTGGTATGGACATACATACACTACCAAATGTAAAATAGATAGCTAAAATAGACAGCCGCATAGCACAGGGAGATCAGCTGGTGCTTTGTGACCACCTAGAGGGGTGGGATAGGGAGGGTGGGAGGGTGAGGCAAGAGGGAGGGGATATGGGGATATATGTATATGTATAGCTGATTCACTTTGTTATACAGCAGAAACTAACACACCATTGTAAAGCAATTATACTCCAATAAAGATGTTAATAAATAAATAATTAAAAAAATAAAAAAGAACATTTTTTGAAACATTTGTGGTATAATATGGAATGTAACCACCTCCCGCCAACCTCCAATACTAAAATATTTCAGTAAAAGTCTACAAATCCTATCAAAACGTGGGGCAATTGGAACCCTTGCTCACTTTTGGTGGGAATGTGAAATGGTATCACTGTTACGGAAATCAGTATGACAACTTCTCAAAAAATTGAACATAGGATCACCATATGATCCAGCAATTCCACTGGTACATACCCAAGAGAATGGGAAACAGAGTCTAAAAGAGATATTTGCATACCCACATTCACAGCACTTTATTCACAATGGCCAAAAGGTGGAAGCAACCCAAGTGTCCATCCATGGATGAATAGGTAAACAAAATGTGGTCTATCCATACGGTGGAATATCACTCAGTCTTAAAAAAAGAAATTCTAACCCATGCTACAACATGGATGAAGCTTAAGAACATTATGCTAAGTGAAATGAGCCAGTCACAGCATGACAAATATTGTATGATTCCACTTATATGAGGTACCTAGAATATTCAAATCCATAGAAAGAGAAAGTAGAATGGTGGTTGCCAGGGGTTAAAGTGGGGGTGGGGGAAGAATGGGGAGTCACTGTTTAATGGGTACACAGAGTTTCAGTTTTGCAAGATAAAAAAGAGTTCTGGAGATGGAGGGTGAAGATGGTTGCAGCACAATGTGGGTGTACTTAACGCTGTTAGTGTTACACTATTACACGAAGTTTTACATTATGTGTATTTTAGCACTGTTTTAATTTTTTTCAAATTTCTTTAAAAATACTTTGTAAGTCTGGGTTGTGTGCGTATGTGTCAGGTTGCATGGGGGATGGGAGAGGCAAGGGTGTGTGACAATGCACTAAGCCTAGATTCAAGGCAAGGGAAAGAAGGACCCGTATCATCTGTGTGGCATCTCTAGGGCAGAACCATCACCAATGATGAGCCATGCTCAGGTGGTTGCTTTGGCTCCAGATGTATCTCAATCCTCCTCCAACAGGTGGCGCCACACAGAAGCAGAGCCTGGACCTGAACCCAAGCATCCGGACTCCAGATTCTGCACTCTTAGCCGACACTCCATGCTGCCTCTCTTTTCTTAACAAAGCCCCCTTCCCAAGCCAACAGCAAAGACCCCGGTAATTCGTTCCACTGAAGTAAGCTTCTTACCGAAGATGGGCCAGGTGATGCTCCTGATAAGCACTGAAATATGGAGCCTCAGGGATCAAGACGCTCTCCTTTACCTGTGGCCATTTGCCTCAAGATGCACCTGACAGATGAGGAGAGGTGAGCCAGGACAAAGGAAATGGCAGGTAATTGATCAGATCCCTTCCTAAGCCATCAAAGTTCCATCCTACAGTCTCAATTACCTTCCAGGGAGAGGGGGAAACCCAGCAGGAATGGCAGCCAGGTGGACAGGTGCTGGGGAAGCTTCCTGGAACGTCCCTTGGTGTGGAAGCAGATGGAAGCAACTAGAAGTGGGCTGAGGGGACATCCCTGGTGGTGCAGTGGTTAAGAATTCACCTGCTAATGCAGGGGACACGGGTTCAAGTCCTTGTCCGGGAAGATCCCACATGCCACAGGGCAACTAAGCCCATGCACCACAACTACTGAGCCTGCGCTCTAGAGCCCGTGAGCCACAACTACTGAGCCCTCATGCCACAACTACTGAAGCCCGCGTGCCTAGAGCCTGTGCTCCGCAACAAGAGAAGCCACCGCAATGAGAAGCCCGCACACCGCAGCAAAGAGTAGCCCCCGCTCGCCGCAACTAGAGAAAGCCTGTGCGCAGCAACGAAGACCCAAGACAGCCAAAAATTAATTAATTAATTTTAAAAAAAAGAAGTGGGTTGAATCACAACAGACAAGGGAATCTGGGGAAGAGGGAGTTCAGGCCTCAGGCCACAGCAGGCATGGGGAGCCACAGACAGAGGGCTCGGGCATAGGCTGGGGAGAGGGACAGTGAGAGGCGCTGAGGCGAAGAGGTGAGGACAGTGGTGATGCCCCCGTAAGGGGCCGGGCGTTTGCACCACTGAGAATGGAAGGACCAGGAAGATGGGGTAGGGGGACCAGGCCAAACCGTAGATGCTGAATGACTGTGTTCCTCCCCCATAATGGCCAGGCCATCTGGGATGAAACGTCCAGCTTCCCACTCTGAGCCACTCTGAGCCTTACTTCCAATCTCACACCTATTTCCATCGTTAAGAGAGCCTGGGTACCAGAAGCCCTTGGACATGAGACCCATCAGAGGAGGGAGTGATGCAGATGGTGACCCAAATCGTCAGGTCACACTTTCCCCTGGGCTTGGAGGGAAAAGTCTTCATGAAATGAAATTTCAGAACAACAACAACAAAAATTGGTGAAGAAAGATACAAATGGCAGAGATAAAATGGTGGTTTCCCAAGAGCAGCTGAGACCTTCTTTGGGGGGATGGGGGGGGTCCTCTGGACTGTCATCCAGGTCAGACTCAACTGTATCTTATCAGGGTCTTTCCCAATGAAGTTTCCAGCATCATTAAGGTGCACAGAATGCCCACTAAGCCGTTTGGGGGTTTTATTTTCTTTCACCAAAGAAATAGGGGATGCCCAAGGTTGGGTCCCCAAACCAGAAAGACTGTGGGGGCCTCAAGTAAAGCAGGGGGTTTTAGTGCAGTCCCCACGGGGACTCTGGGGGCCCACTTCATCCTTGGTGCTGCCCACCCCACCCCTGCCCTGGCCTTTTCCTCTCTCACCTCCCCTCCTCCAGCCAGCCCGCCTCTCCCCTCTCTCCTCATTCACGTAGAGGGCTGCCCACAGGGAGTTCTCATCTCTCTCACCCAACATCAAGGCTCTCAACTTTACCAGGCCTAAAAATCTCCAGGAATCTGTCAAGGTCCCACCCTCAGAGGTGTGTAATGAAGCCCAGGAATCTGCATTTTTAACAAGCATCCCAAGCGGCCCTGATACTTTGGACTAGAATCTCCTGGAGGGCAGACGCCCTGTCTTTCACAGATCACTCGCGCACTCAGCACACACACTCCCACACATGCCCACACTGGCTCACACTGACATGCATACACTCAGAGCTTGCAAGGCTGCAGGACACACCACAGGCATCCGATACTTTGTCAGTCAATTCTTGAGTAGCTGGAGCCTGGGAAGGCATGTGTCATTATGCTCCTGTCCCTCTAAACCCCTCACCTGCTATATGACAGCTTCCCATCCAGAAACCGCATGGTACAGTAAAAAACAGAAAAAAGAAAGCCGTTAGACCCCAGTGAATGTTATTTTTAATGAAAGTGGTGCATTTTGACTCACAATGTTGAAACTAGATTATAAATGAGTCATCAGTGAATCAACCACAGAGAACCTTTGTGAAGGTGATTTACAGGAGGGCTCTGACGTCTGCTGTCCCTTCACGAACTTCACAGAGATGCTGTCAGCCTTGGAGTTGGTCTGTGGCACCTGCTGCCGCGTCAGCTCAAAAGGATGCTGTGTTGTCACCAATGGGATTCCCCCTCCAGCCGGCAGTGCGGTCCCACCCACAGAGCAAAGGCAGCCATCACCGAACGATGCTGTAGTTACATCATAGCTGCTGGCTTTCAGGTAGTGACTGGTAGGCACTGGAGAGAGTCACAGGCCAGATATCTGTTCCTCCCATGTCCCCAGACTCTTCCAGAATGCCCACATCCTCCCTCCTGGTCCTCGAGAGGCAGCCAAGTCCAATGGCAGAAAAGTGGGACCTAAAGTGGGCTTGAGGACTTCCCTGGTCGTCCAGTGGTTCAGAATCCGTGCTCCCAATGCAGGGGGCACGGGTTCGATCCCTGGTCAGGGAGTGAGGATCCTGCATGCCGCACAGCGCAGCCAAAAATAAATAAATAAATAAATAAATAAAGTGGGCTTGAGTCCCAGGTCTAACGGCGTGGCCCCAAAGAGTCAGGTAACAGCCTCCTGTTTCTCATGTCTGAAATGTAAACTTTATCACCTGCCTGCTTTCCTCCAGGAATGTTGCAAGGCTCTCATGGGACCATGCTTTGAAACTATTACAGGCCATTCCAAGGTAAGTAGTCGGTAGAAGATGCAAAACCTACTGTCTGGGGGACGTCCCTGGCAGTCCAGTGGTTGGGACTCTGCACTGCAAATGCAGGGGGCACGGGTTTGACCCCTGGCCAGGGAACTAAGATTCCACATGCCATACGGCGTGGCCAAAAAAAAAAAAAAAAACCTATATGAGAAAAGAATGAATATATATACATGTATAACTGAATCACTTTGCTGTACACCTGAAACTAACACAACATTATAAATCAACTATACTCCAATAAAATTAAAAAATTAAAAAAAAAAAAAACAACCCTACTGTCTGAACATGCTTTCATCAACCAGCAACCTCCGCCCAGACCAGAACCTGGTACCCAGACCAGAACCAGGCACCTAGACCCACGTGAACCAGCAGAGCAGTGTGTGGTTAAATGCTCCTTCACCTCTTACCCTGCAAGGAGACACCATTGCTCACCTTTCCCCTGAGAAAACAGGAAACGGAGGCCAGGCAGCGGGGAGACTGCCCCAGGCTCTCCAGGGCACTACCTGGTGAAGGACTCCCCAGGACATCCAGGGAGTACAGCCAGCTTTCTGTGTGCCTGCTTAGAGCTGCCTCCATTGGGGCAGGAATCTACAGCAAAGAAAATCCTCTGACAACTCCAGGAACAGGAGGGTCAGTCTGGTAGGACAGTGAACCCTTGACCAACCCAGCAACCCAGAGCAGCCAGGTCAGCTGGGAATGCTGTGTCTAGAAATCAGGTCCACCAAGAGCAAAACTATGGTCCATGCATAGCAACTACTCAGTAAATGTGAACTGTAAAGCATATGACAAAAAAAAAAAAAAAAAGTCCTCAAAGAAGGTGAGGAATTCATTAAATCTGCTCAAAAGAGAGGGAGAGCAGAGGAGAAAAAAAACTGCTTGACAGAGTCAACCGAATCCCTCTTCTGTACACTGCAGATGGACGACCAGAATCAACGTTAAAGAGGAAGAGGAAAAAAACAGGCTTTTAGGGTCAGGCAAATCTGGACTTGCATGCCAGCCTCCTCCTTGCGGGTTCTAGGTCCTTGGAGAAGCTATATATTGTCCCAGGGCCTCCATTTTTCCAGTGGCCTTCCTCCCAGGATCGCTGCGGGGATTAAGCAGAATCATGTGTGTGTCTTACCTACAAAGTTCCTGCAACATAGTTAACACTCAAGGAATGTTGGTTTCTTTCTGTGGACAGCTGCAAAATATGGCCGCAAAGTCTTCCTGTCTTGGCAAGCACGCCCCTCGGCCATGACTTGGCTGTCCTCACAACAAGAAAGAGTTAAAGTCTATTTCCCTTCTCCCTTGAGTCTGGTCTTGCTCTAGCCAGTAGCATTTAGCAGAAGTAACAGTGTGTGACTTCCAAGGCGAGTCCTTACAGCGTCCACATTTGCCCTCTTGAAAGGCTGCCCTGGGACCACCATGTAAGGAAGCTGGTCTAGCCTAAGATGAGGAGAGGCCATAGGAGACCTGAGGTCCCCCAACTTGACTGCCAGCACCAGCTGCCAGACAGGTGACTGAGGCCATCCTGAGACAACCTTCCAGCCCAGCTGAGCCTCTGGCTAAATGAGGCCACATGAGTGAGCCCAGGCAAAATCAGCAGAGAAACTTCCTAGCGCACCCATAAAATCATGAAAAATAAGAAATCCTTGTTGTGTTAAGTCCCTGAGCCCTACAGGCTGATCTATTATGCAGCAAATTTTACTGAAACACCGTTCCTGTCTGCCATCTCCAAAACACCTTTTCCCTTGGGTACTCTTGAACTTCCCCTAGCCACACCTGACAGATTATTCAGTGAAATACTGAGAATTTATCAGCACCAGGAGCTGTGATCAGCCTGTCATGAAGTCATTTTCACATACACATGTTACAACAGTTCATCAATCAAAAAATTAGACAACATCTAACAACCTAAGTTGATAGTTAGCAAGTAGGCCTGTTCTACATTGAAAATAGATCACAAATCCAGCAGCTATATATCCCCGCTTCCACCACAGTCTCTTGCCTGGATAATAGTACTATCTTCCTGATTGGTCTCTCCCTTTGAATTCTATCACCCTACACATTGCCATTCTCCACAGAGGGATTTTTAAAATATATTCACTCATTCAAGAAAAATTTAGTTTTGAGCAGAAATATCTACCTCCATAGCATTTACATTCTAGTTGACGTTCTTTAAATTAATAGGTAAATTAATAAATAAAACATGTGGTGATAAGAAAATTAATAAATAAAGTATGTGGGGTTAAGTGTTAAGAAAAAAATTAAGCAGGAAATGTGAAGGAGGATAGGTCATGTTGGGAGGGGCTGCAATTTTAGATAGGACAGCCAGGGAAGCGTTCTATGAGACAGTGATATCTGAATAAAGACCGATGGGAATACTGAGTGTAAAGACCCAGAAGTAGAACCATCCCTGGCAAACTTCAAAAATAGTAAGGAGGTCAGTGTGGCTATAGTATAATAAGCAAGAAGGTGAGTAGTATGAGATGAGTTCAGAGAGGTAACAGGGAAGTCAGGTCAAGAAAAATCAGACTACGTAGCACCTTATAAGCCAATGTAAGGACTTAGGCTTTTGCTCTAGGGACATGGAGAGCCACAAAAGCACTTTTATCAAAGATCGTGGTGGCATGCTCTGATGTGTATTGAATATAGGCTTTAGAAGATTCTGGGATGATCCCTATAGCATAGTTTTTGAATTTTTCTAAATTTCACCATGAAAAAAGATAGTATAGGTAGGACCTCCCTGGTGGTCCAATGGTTAAGACGCCACGCTTCCACTGCACGGGGCGCAGGTTCTATCCCTGGTCAGGGAAGTTCCCCATGCTGCATGGTGCAGCCAAAAAAAAAAAAAAAAGAGATAGTATAGGGAGTACAGAATAGCAAAAACAAAAATTCATGGACAATATGTACCACAAAACGAACAGACAAAGCATCCCCATGATATCCCAAATATAAGTGGGTAGGGACAACTACCAACAGCTACAAGACCTGAGTAGGATTCACATCTATATAAGAGGAAACAAAGGAGAGGATCAGGAATCTGAAAAACCTGAAAAGCCCCAAATACCCAACAGGTACCCAATGGGGAGCTGAGAGAGCCAATTTGAGAACAGCAGCTGAAACTGGAAGGGTTTTCCCCACTGAAGTAATGGGCGAGTTCAAGGGTGTTGCAGTAAAGGTCTGAAAGGGCTACAGCTGTCTGGGACAAAGAAAGGGGACAAATGGAAGGGCTATCGAAAAAGGGTCAGGGGAGGGGCGTTCCCTGGTGGCCTAGTGGTTAGGATTCTGGGCTTTCACTGCCGTGGCCAGGGTTCAATCCCTGGTCGGGGAGCTGAGACCCTGCAAGTCACGCAGCACAGCCAAATTATATATATATATATACATATATATATATATATGTATATATATACATACATATATATATAAATGGTAAGGGGAACAGAGCCTGGAGACCTCAGAAGTAAGCCAACAGATTCTTGAACACTACATGCAAACAGAAGAGGAAACTCTACAGCAATGAAGTTAGAGAAGCCAAGTGGAACTATATCTACCAGAGATTCAAAAAAACTAATTTCATATAAAAAGTTCAACAACAACAACAAAAGCATACAAAGTTATTTAGGAAAAAAGATAAAACTCATAGAGTCACACCCTTATAGACAGACCATAAAATATGCCAGAAAGACATTTTCACAAAATAAGTGAAATCTACAACTTATGTCCAAAACACCTAAAAGAGCAACATAAATCAGAGCTAGAAAAACTCAGAAGTAAAATGATAGAATTCAGGAAAGTATTAGGAATTTTTTAAAATCATGTCAGAAATTAGATTAAATTTAAAAGGAGATGGGGTAGTGATGCTGTGATGTAATAAGAAATATACATTTGGTACTCATCCCCAGTCCCTGGCACAGAGCTCCTAAAACCTTTGTAATTCCCCAAGTGACAGGGGTGAGAGGGGATGTTATTCATAATGAGACCCTTTCAACCGTACTCCAATTTATGCTAATGAGGTGACTCGTGGTGTACCCCTAGATAACTTCGGGATGGGGGTTGGTTACCAGGGGAAACAACCATATGATAAGAGGGTTGAAACTTTCAGCCCCACTCCTTGACCTCAGGGGAAGGGAGAAGGACCGGGATTGAGTTAATCATCAATGGCTGATGATTTAATCAATCATGCTTATGCAATGGAACCTCCATAAAAACCTAAACAAAAGGGTTCGAAGAGCTTCCAGGTTGGTGAAAACATCCATGTTGCAGGAGGGTGGTGTACCACAAACTCCTCAAAGACAGAAGCTCCTACACTTGGGACCCTTCCAGACCTTGCCCTATGTAACTCTTCATCTGGCTGTTCAGTGTTTCCTTTGGTTCCATGAATCATTATAGCAAATTACTGAATCTGAGGAGGTGCTCAGGGGAATCCCCAATTTGTAGCCAAATCAGACAGAAGTGTGGGTAATCTGGTGACCCACTACTCACGATTGACATCTGAAGTGGGAAGCAGTCTTGTGGGACTGAGCCCTTAACCTGTGGGGTCTGCACTAACTCCAGGTACTTAGTGTCAGAATGAGTTAAGCTGTAAGACACGTGGTTGATGTCCACAGAGAACTGGAGAATTGTTTGGTGTGGAAAACTTACACATGTGGTCAGAATTGTTTTGAGCAGAAACAGATTACAGTAGTATTAAGAGTGCATAAGTCCAGCGGATAATGACTTAAGAAAAACATAAAATTTAAAGGAAAAAAGTTAAATCAAAAGAAATGAAGAGATGGCCAAAAAGCACATGAAAAGAGGCTCACATCACTAATTATTAGAGAAATGCAAATCAAAACTTCAATGAGATATCACCTCACACTGGTCACAATGGCCATCAACAAAAAATCTACAAACAATAAATGCTGGGGAGGGTGTGGAGAAAAGGGAACCCTCCTACACTGTTGGTGGGAATGTAAATTGGTACAGCTTCTATGGAGAACAGTATGGAAGTTCCTTGAAAAACTAAAAATACAACTACCATATGACCCAGCAATCCCACTCCTGGGCATATACCTGGAGAAAACCATAATTTGAAAAGATACATGCACCCCAGTGTTCACTGAAGCAGTATTGACAATAGCCAGGTCATGGAAGCAACCTAAATGTCCATCAACAGAGGAATGGATAAAGAAGATGTGGTACATATACACAATGGGATATTACTCAGCCATAGAAAAGAACAAAATAATGCCATCTGCAGCAACATGGACGGACCTAGAGTTGTCATACTGAGTGAAGTAAGTCATACACAGAAAGACAAATATCATACGGTATCACTTATATGTGGAATCTTAAAAAAAACAAAGGTACAAATGAACTTATTTATAAAACAGAAGTAGAGTCACAGATGTAGAAAACAAACTTATGGTTACCAGGGGATAAAGGGGAGGGGAGGGATAAATTGGGAGACTGGGATTGGCATATACACACTACTATATATAAAACAGATAACTAATTAGAACCTGCTGTATAGCACAGGCAACTCTACTCAATACTCTGTAATGGCCTATATGGGAAAAGAATCTAAAATAAAAAAAGTGCATATATATGTATATGTATAACTGATTCACTTTGCTGTACACCTGAAACTAACACAACACTGTAAATCAACTATACTCCAATAAAAATTTAAAAAAAAAGAAATGAAGAAAGAATGGAGACTAATCTGAAAGTAACAAATATAGAAGATAGGCAAGGAAGATCCAACACTGCATAATAGGAGTCCCTAAAACAGACCACCAAAGCAAGGAACAGAACCAAAACTAAAAACTATATTTCAAGAGCATGTTTCTGAAATTAAATGTCAAAAATTTGAAACTACATGTATAAAGTCAAAATCAACCCAGAACAAGTAATACCAAAACATATTCTGGTCAAATTTCTAGACTTTAAAATATATATATATAAAATCCCTTGGACATCCGGGCAAAAAGACCAAGCTACTAACAGGGAAAGAAATCAGATTGTCATCAGATTTTTCAACAGCCACACTTTGTGCCAGGAGAATAGATGGAAAGAAGGTGAAGATGGAAGCAGGGAGAACTGACAGGAAGCAGAACCAACAGGATTTACTGGTGGATCAGACAGGGATGTGAGAGAAAGAAGGGAATCAAGGATGACCTGAGAAACTAGAAGGATGGAGTTGCCATTTGATGATACTGACTGTGGGAGGAGGAGGTTTGGGGCAGGGAATAAGCTAATAGTTTGTACGTATGACATTTTAAATATCTATTAATAATCCATGTGGAGATCTGAGGAGGTAGCCATATAAAGAATCTGGAATTCAGAACTGAGGTCTGGAGAACACTATGGAGGTTCCCTAAAAAACTAAAAGTAGAACTGCCATATGATCCAGCAATCCCACTCCTGGGCATATATCTGAAGAAAACCATAATTTGAAAAGATACATGCACCCCAATGTTCATTGCCTCACTATTAGAATAGCCAAGACATGGAAACAACTTAAATGTCCATTGACAGAAGAGTGAATAAAGAAGATGTGGTACATATATACAATGGACTATTACTCAGCCATAAGAAAGAATGAAATAGTGCCATTTGCAGCAACATGGACAGATCTAGAGATTGTTGTACTAAGTGAAGTAAGTCAGACAGAGAAATATAAATATCATATGATATCACTTATATGTGGAATCTAAAAAAAAAAAAAAAGATATAACAGAATTTATTTACGAAACAGAAACAGACTTCAAAAACAAACTTATGGTTACCAAAGGGGAAACGCAGAGGGAAGGGATAAATTAGGAGTTTGGGATTAACATATATACACTACTATATATAAAATAGATAATCAACAAGGATCCACTGTGTAACACAGGGAACTCTACTCAATATTCTGTAATAACCTATATGGGAAAACGATCTGAAAAAGAATGGATATATGTATATGTATAACTGAATCACTTAGCTGTACACCTGAAACTAACACAACACCATAAATCAACGATACTCTAATATAAAACAAAAAATTAAATTAAAAAAAGTGTATGGGCTTCCCTGGTGGCGCAATGGTTGAGAGTCCGCCTGCTGATGCAGGGGACACGGGTTCGTGCCCCGGTCCGGGAAGTTCCCACGTGCCGCAGAGCGGCTGGGCCCGTGAGCCATGGCCGCTGAGCCTGCGCGTCCAGAGCCTGTGCTCCGCAACGGGAGAGGCCACAACAGTGAGAGGCCCGCGTACCGAGAAAAAAAAAAAAAAAAAAGTTTAAAGGTCTGGGTTAGAAATATGTATTTAGAAATCATTAGCATATAGAGGCTATTTGAAGTCAAGAGACTAGATAAAATCCATGAGGGAGTGAGCGAAGAGAATAGTTCCCTGTTCAAAACCTCACACTGGCTTACTATAAAACACAAACCTTTCAACATGGCCAACAGAGCCCCACGTGTGGCTCCCTCTCATTTCCTATTACTCCCACCTCACTCTCTTAGCTCTCTTAGGCCATTGTGCTTTCCCTTGGGTAATTTCATTCCCAACTCAGGGCCTTTGCACTTGCTGTTCAGGACAAGGATCTGTTCCCCCTATATGTGAGCCTGCACGCCCACATCATTCCACTCTGTGCTTCAATGCCAGCTCCTCAGAGACGTCTACTGACACCCTATCTAAAATAACTACCCCCAACCATACCTACCATACTCTCTAACCCCTTAATCTGCTTTATTTTTCCTCCGTTTACAGGTTGCCTGTTACAGTTTCTATTGCTGCATTAACAAATTACCCCCAAACTTAGTGGGTTTGCGGAACTATCTTATTATGAACACGGATTCTGTGGGTCGGAATTTGGATAGAGCACAAAAAGGGTGGTTTGTCTATGCTCTACAATGTCTGGGGCCTCAACAGGAAGACTCAAAGGCTGAGGGTGACTTGACAACCAGGGTTTAAAATCATCTGAACGATTCACTCATGTATCTGGCATGTGGGCTCGGCTAACTCAAAGACTAGGACTGCAGACCAGAGGTCTACGTGTGGCCTCTCCATGTGGCTCGGCAGCATGGAAGCCACAAGACAGTCAGCCTTCTTACCTGGTTACAGAGATGCAAGAGCATTGTCCCAGCAAACAAAACAGAGGTGCGCTGCCTTTTGTGACCCAGCTTCAGAAGCTGTACAGTGTCACTTCCCCCATACTTCCCTGGTCAAAGTAGTCTCAAGTCTGTCAAGAGGAGGGACATAGACTCTTATCTCCTACTGGGAAAAGAATCAAAAGAATTTTGAGGCTAGGTACTGCCACATTGCCTGAGATGTATTCTCATTGCTGAGCTAGTCTTCCCAAGCCTGCTACCAGCTGTCTGTTGAAAGAATTGTTTCCTTAACGTTCTTCTGTTGACCTGTGAATATCTTGCTCTATCTCCCCCTGCTCCTAACTATCTGAATTCTCAGCTGCTCTACTATTTATCAAGAAGTCTTCACTGGATATAAGACCCTGACTCCACAAAATGGAACACACAGTGTCTCCCTCTTTATAGGAGGGTTTCTGAATCTGTCAACAGCCCCTCCTCCATGATGGATGGTCTGTCTCCAGTTTACAACCTGGTCCCTGTTAATCCTCTGAAAATTCTTGTCAGGACTCCTTAAAGGGATGAAAGACTTCTCTGAACATTGAAAAACAACACAAAAACACAACGGAAGAGTTATTAAACAAGTTCACAGTGGCTTCTTCACAATGCCATTTGATTGAAAATAACTGGACAGGAAAAATTAATTCCAGACTGCACTGAGTAGTTATTTTCCGAAATGGAAAGAAATGCTTCTCCTTCAACCATCAAAGCCCCTAAAAATGCCACCAAGACTGTTGAATACCACTAACCTGAGGCAGGAACCAAATGACTGGAAATCCAGCTGCCCCTGGTTTATTCATATTCACGCCCACAGATTCGCCCTTTGGCCTGAGCATACTTGACTCAGAGAAGAGTTACATGTGTGTGAACACCTAGCACTGAATTTGAGAAGCTTCCCATGGCAATGACCAACAAGAATCTCTCTCAGAGTAAACCTGAGGCTGGGCATGGAATTATATGACATAATGAGACAGAAAGAGGCAGGGGACTGCATCCCAGAGGGAGATGGAATGAAGCAAAACAAAGGAAGAGAAGGACCAGACCCAAACCCAGACCCCACACACAGGCTAGGACATGGCTTGGGTTGTCTGGAAGCAGTTCCCAGACAGAAACCTCAGTGTGATGAATCAGTTTCCTTGGACATTGAGGGGATAAAGAGTCCGCTGTAGAGACAGAGCATATTTATCCAAGGAATGGCTGTGAGAATTGGGCTTGGGGGGGGGGGCACGTTGGAGTGTGGAGTATGTGGTGGGGAAAAGCCACCGTGAATCCCCAGTCTAGACACTGAACCCATAATGCCTGAGGAGAAGCAAACTATCTAAAAGAAAGGGCGTCTTTGGGAGAAGCCAGTTGAGCCTGACTCTGTAATCGCTGGTTGTGATACCAGAGTCAGATTTTGCAGACAAGTCCTTAAAAATCACAGAGAGGAGAAAATAGAAATGAATTTAAGACAGATATTAATAGGAGCACAAGTCTTCTTTTCTACCCTATATAATTCCACTGTAAACAATGCCATAAAAAACATCTACACCTCTAAATAGCAAAATTTTCCCAATATTATAAAAAGCCCCCTTTATGTGAAGCAACACAATTACATTAAGCACAAAAGCAATGTTTAGACAACCTTCCATTATTCAGGACTATTGTCAGTCTCAAAAAAGAGTGTTGAGGCCGATGATGTGCATCCCACGCACAGGCAAATCCCACCATGAGACCAGCAGAGACCCACAGTATACACTTTGAAAAAAATGGTACTCTTCCTCTTTTACCACCCCTCCAAAAAAGTCCCAGTTCTTTTGTGACCAGCCCTACAAATGCCTGATAAGTGCCAGGGTGGCTGCGGGAACTAGGGCTCTAGGTTACTTTCAAGTGTTTTCATACTGAAGAAATAGCAGCAACTGATATTCATATCACATTTTTGTACTTGAGAGGCATTTTTACATATATTATCTCTGTGGATTCTCACAAAAACCATGTGAGGTCCGTTTGGCACATACAAGCCCTTAGCCAGAAGCCCTTCTGTCTCTCCTAGGAGAAGGGGAGGCATTTGGAAGGAATGAAAACACTCTCCCTTCCCTGGCCTTGCTGTGCACCAGGGCTTTCTCATCCTCCAAGAAAATAAACACGTTTTTTACGGTCCTAGGGTGTAGGTGCCACTTTGGTGGGCAGGGGGCACCATACAGCATGCTTTTGTCGCAGGGACTGGAAAAGGGAGGGAGCTAGGATGGGGAAAGGGGAGTCAGTCTCCAGGTCTGAGGGACCATAGACGGTTGGGGATCCCGGAAGTTCTGAAGGCAGTGCCAGGGGGCGAAGAGTAGCACGAGAACAGTGTCTGAGATGCGTCCTTGTGCTCGGGCAGGACCAGAGAGCCACGGCCAGCACTGAGGAGGGAAGGCAGCTGGTTCAAGTAGGAAGCCCACAAGGATGGGGTGTGAGATCGTCGACCTTCCCGGGAGCACAATCAGCTTCCTGCCGGTACTTCCACTCCCCCCGCTCAGTGCCAAATTGCTCTGCCACCCCACAACAGCCCACGGACATCTGGGAGACGTAGTGGAAGTCTGGACCCCCAGGGACGACGGAACAAGAGCTCTCACTCTTGTTCTGTGGGGCCACGTGGGCACACTTGAGACCCCCACAAGCCAGGGACAGATGGGAGTGGACACCACCCTTCCACTGGATTTATCACCATCATCACCATCATCATTATCCCATCTTTACTGGTAAATCCTTAAGGCCCAACAAAGTAAAAGGACTTGCCAGGATCTCATAGCTGCTGAGTGACAACACCAAGTTACTCTGCCCCTAAGGCCCTGATTACTTTATTATACCAGCTCTAAGGGTAAATAACCCCAACCTCTGTGTTCACGTGTCAAATGAGGGAGGCCCTGGGACTTCCCTGGCGTCCAGTGGTTAGGACTCAGCGCTGTCACTGCTGGGGCCCAGGTTTGATCCCTGGTCTGGGAACTAAGATCCCGCAAGCTAGGCCGCACAGCCAAAAAAAAAGAAGAAAATAAAATGAGGGAGGCCCCATGTTCTCTCCATCCCCTAATTCCCTGGCCCCATGGTTCTAGCCCTGGGGCCCTGACTTGGAAGAGGTCAGCGTGTGTCTCTCCTGCGGAATGAGCACTCTCCCTCCAAACGCCCTTGGCCTCCTCTCAACAGTGTTTCCTTTGTCTCTGTCCTGGGCCTGCTTTACAAGGTGAGAGACCTCCTTTTCATAATGAAGCCCTTTTAATACTGAAAAAAATGTAAAACCTTGGCTTGGAAAGAATCCCAGACAGGCACGGCTGACACAGACTTCCCCGGAAGCTGAGAGCATTTCCGCTCAGCCCCAGGTGCAGCAAATCACCCAGGACGTGATTTGGAGGCGAGGGACTATTTTGTGACCAGACAGAAGAGCCCTCTTCTCTTCTATGCTTGTGAAAGTAGCAGCTGTGCTGTGTTCCTCTGTCCAGGAAACTAGTGCACAACTCAGAGAAAATTCCCGAGGAAAGCGACAAAGATGATTAATGAGCTAGAAAAGCAAGTGACGGCCTTGGGGGATCACACTGGCAGAGCCTGGTGGGCACCACGCATGGCAGAAGGAACCGGACCCAAAGACAAATATTCAGCTGGGCCCTGAGGGTAGTAGTTCCGTAGGCGTAACGGGAATGAAATGGAGAGAAAAGTAGGATGTCAGCTGAATATCAGGAACAAATTCCTCATGCAGGGCACCCCCAGGATGCAGATGGAAAGCACACTGTTTTGGTTGTGTCATGGAAGGCCAGGATGAAGATTCAAGCTGAGACCGGCTGGGACCTGGGACCCTTTGTTGCAGGGCTGCAATGCTTGCACCTGGACACACCTCTCTCCTCAAACAAGGAAATACAAAGAAACTATATGGCACTAAAAATAACTACGTGTATGCACAGCTGGGGCAAATGATGGACAAAAGACCAAAAATCTCAACTGCCACTTCTGAAGAGCTGGGAGCAAAAACAGGGTGTTGGGAGCAAAAGCAGGGTACTGCACGTGCCCCCTGCACACACCACCTACGGGGTGGGCAAAACTCCTAAGCCGCCCCTCCAGCCCCATCCCTGGACACACCCCTGCCCTCTCCCGAAGCTGGCTCCACCCCTCAGGGAGGGAGCAAGCAGAGGAACCTGCGACTTGTTTTTCCTCCTCAGCCCCAATAAAGCCTCGCCTGAATTTCTTGTCTGGCTTCTAGTCAATTTCTATTGACTGGGGAAAGCCAAGAACCCTGGTCGGTATCAACAGCAGCTGGATGTCTGCAGCGCCGAGGGTAATTCGACTCTTTGGGCAGGGAGGCTGGCTAAGGAGGTCCCACAGCAGCTCCCTGGCCACCAGGCCCCTTGACTCCTCCAGAGCCAGCTTCCCTCCGGGGTGCAGGGCTCCGGCAGCCCACGCCCCTGGACGGTCACTGTGATTTACGGGATCACTGGCCCTTCCCAACGTCGTCCAGGGACCCCAGGAACAAGTCTTCCTTTCTCGGTCCGCCGAAGTCACTGGAACCCATCAGTGAAGTTTCATCCCCGTCTGTAAATCACTGCCTTAGGCAGCGTAACTCTCAAACAACTGGGTAGGTTTGTTTTTAATTCCCTTAGAAGATGAGCATAGGTGCAAACACTGGCTGAAAGCGGCCTTTGCTCCTATTGTCCTTGCGCACACCACCTCCCAGCCTCTGCTCAGCTGCGGGAAGCGGCCAAGGCCAGAGCGCTCTTTGGGGCGTTGCAGGAAAAGGGGCAGGAGGGGTGGCCGCTATTAAATCGGGAACACTGACTTGGGGCCGTCAGTCACTGGGGGCCGGCTGCAGGGTATTTTCGCAGCAGCCGCTAACCCCAGACACCCTGATCTTTCCTCCCACACACCCTCCTCCTCAGCCACGGCTTCCACCTGTGGCCTTTTTTCACAGCCAGCCTGGTAAGTGTCTGCCCAGCGCGGACCGAGCTCTGGCTGTTTCACTCCCCATCCCTCCCCCTCCCCCCTTCTCCCTCCCCTCCCCTTCTTCCTCCCCATTCTCCTCCCCCCCTCCCCCTCCTCCTCTCCTCCCCCTTCCTCTTTCCTTCCCTTCTCCCCTCCCCTTTTCCTCCTCCCTTCCCCTCCCCCTCCCCGTCACTCCCCCTCCCTCTCCCTCTTCCCCTCCCCCTCCCTTTTCCCCTTCCCCCTCCACTCCCCCTCCCTTTTCCCCTCCCTCTCCCTTCCCCCCTCCCCCCTCCCCCCCCCTCCCCCCTTCTCCCTCCCCTCCCCTTCTTCCTCCCCATTCTC
>NW_021703781.1:5735975-5857367 GCF_005190385.1 Monodon monoceros
CTCTCTCTCTCTCTCTCTCTCTCTCTCTCTCTCTCTCTCTCTCTCTCTCTCTCTCTCTCTCTCTCTCTCTCTCTCTCTCTCTCTCTCTCTCGGCTGTGCCAGATCTTAGTGGCAGCACGCGGGCTCTTTCTTACCGGCACGCGGGATCTTTTTTAGTTGCCAACATCTTTAGCTGCAGGGTGCGGGCTCTTTTACTTGCGGCATGCGTGATCTAGTTCCCTGACCAGGGATCCAACCCGGGCCCCCTGCACTGGGAGCGCAGAGTCTTAACCACTGGACCACCAGGGACCACTGGACCCTGTGGCTGATTCTTAATAAAAAGACCTGGTTTTAGAACATTCATCCCCAGGGCGAATGCACTTGCAGGTATATGGAAGTTTCCTGAAATAGGATAAATTCAAGTCAGACCTATAATACATGTCTTTGAAAATAAGATAAATCCTTGGCCACTGGAAGACCGGTTTACAAGCAGGAGGATTTAGTGGAAAATGTCATCATCCCAAGTGCCACCTCTGTTTCTGGGCTCCCTAACCAGATGCCTGAGAATTAGTGTGAAAGACACCATTTAAAGGGAAAGAGAACAGGGAGAAAGATTTTCCTCCAAATAGTCTCTTGTTTGATCACCATGCATTACACTCATCTTTCCCCCTCTAATTAGAAATGTCATCTTTATTCCATACTAAGGTTCTTTCTCTTCTCCATAAAATAGAGAAATATACACCTGTCAACTGATAGCCCTGAAAATGGATCTTAATCTTCAGAGGAATAACTGCTGTCTCATTTTTTCTTTGATTTCACTGCTATTACATATATAGCACTGTGCCTTCTGTCTTGTATACACAAGTGATTGATTACATCACTTGAATTCTGTAATTGTTCCAAACCTGTATTCTATTTACTGGCCACTTCTTCAATTTCAGGGAGTGAAGAAGGAGAAATGCAAGAGGAACAATATATCCCATTCAATGGTAATTTACCAGTCTGTGTGAAAAAAAGATCAGTAGTCTTGCCTTATCCTGCCTTCCCTTCTAAAGAATCAATAACACAGACATTCTGAAAACACAGAAGAGAAGAATGTAGGCTGTAAGATCTAAAAGTAAGTTCACTGGTCATTTCTTCTAAGGTAAGAAAGCTATGCCGATCTATGACTCAGGAAAAGTTTCATGGTTTGGCACCAACATCTTAACAGTGACTCTCAGCAGTCTTTACCACGTGTAATATGTACTATAGGCCAGAAATAACCACGTGAAGCAGGTTCGAGTTTTTTCTTCTATCTACAAGTTTTCATAAAAACGTAAAGACTGCCTGGATGAAATACACGCATAGTGTATAGGACTATTACCATCTATTTTTACCGAGAGTACTTTTTAGTAATCTTGGCTCAGGGCTTTCTTTCTCTGTGCCTATTTCTTATTTATGGAAAGCTGTCTCCTTAACTGCCCAGTATTAAAATCCCTCCAGCAGTTTTCCTATCACTCTTCAAATGTCCCTGGAATTCCACTTCTTACTCAAAGATTTTTCTTATCCAAATGGGAATGATGAAGTATGGCTGCCCTTTCAATCCCAATCCTGGGCATATACCCGGAGAAAACCAAAATTCAAAAAGATAATGCACCCCAGTGTTCATTGTAGCACAATTTACAACAGCCAAGACATGGAAACAACCTAAATGTCCATCAACAGATGAATGGATAAAGAAGATGTGGTACATATATACAATGGAATATTACTTAGCCACGAAAAAGAATGAAATAATGCCATTTGCAGCAACATGGATAGACCTAGAGATTATCATACTAAGTGAAGCAAGTCAGACAGAGAGAGACAAATATCATATGATACCATTATATGTGGAATCTAAAAAAAGGATACAAATGAACTTATTCACAAAACAGAAACAGACTCACAAACTTAGAAAACAAACTTATAGTTACCGAAGGGGAAATGTGGGAGGGGGAGGGATAAATTGGGAGTTTGGGATTAACAGCTATACACTACTATATATAAAATAGATAATCAACAAGGACCTACTGTATAGCACAGGGAACTTTACTCAATATTCTGTAATAACCTATATGGAAAAAGAATCTGAAAAAGAATGGATATATGGATAACTGAAACACTTTGCTGTACACCTGAAATTAATGAAAATTGTAAATCAACTATACCCCAATATAAAATAAAAATTAAAAGTTCTATTCAAACCTCAAAAAAAAAGTATGGCTGCACTTTATCCTTTAAAGAATTCCATTTAGCTTCCTTTGAGGAAGGACATGAGTTCAATGTACTCTCATTCAGGTTGGCTAAATAGGCCCCAGTGTTGCACGGGATGCCAGTCACTGTGTGATAATTCAGATGATCCTTTTTTTTTTTTTTTTTTGAGGTTACCAGAATGCTTTCATTTGGATAGCTCTTCTCTCATGAATGTACAGGGGCATTTGTTATTTTACTGATGGTAAAATTAGAGCCTAGAGGAATTAGGTAACTTAACTGTTAGTAACCGGCAGGGTGGGGCTGGAACTCAGGTTTCCTGATTCCAAATTCCTAAGCAGGTCATGACAGAGTAATAACTACAAAACTTACTAACTGGATTTCTTGAAAGGATTTTCTTAAAAGCATTTGGCCAGAGTCTAATTTTAGAGTACAAGTGATAACAGCATTGTCACGTTTCAACTGGTTGTTAACTTCTCTATGTGAAAAACATACTTTTACTGCAGGGAAGAGTTAAAATATTCTTTCCAGGGTCTTTGCTGTGCTTTAATTATTAAGCATTACTTCAAGGGTATTTATATTATGATACTGAAGATGCACACTTACCATGCACAATTACTTTCAAGGGAGGGAAAAGAAGGGGAGTTAGAATTACCATATGATCCAGCAATTCCGCTCCTGGGTATATACCCTAAAGAACTGAAAGCAGAGACTCGAACAGATACTTGTAACTCTGATGTTCATAGCAGCGTCATTCACAACAATCAAAAGGTAGAAGCAACCCAAGTATCCATACATGGATGAATGGATAAACAAAACGTGGTCTATGCATACAATGGAATAGAATTCAGCTTTAAAAAGGAAAGAAGTTCTGTTATTTGCTACAACATGGATGAACCTTGAGGATATTATGCTAAGTGAAACAAGCCAGTCATAAAGGAGAATATATGATTCCACATATATGAGGCACTTAGAATAATTAAATTCATAGAGACAGAAAGTAGAATGATGGTTGTCAGGGCCTAGGGGGAGGAAATAATGGGAAGTGAGTGTTTAATGGGGACAGAGTATTACTTGGGGATGATGAAAAAGTTCTGGCGATGGATGGTGATGAAGTTTGCACAATGGTGTGAATGTACTTAACGCCACAGAACTGTACACTTAAAATGGTTAAAATGATAAATGTTCTGTTTTACATAGTTTAATACACACACACACACACACACACACACACACACACACATACACAGATGAGACAGAACAATTAACCCTAATCTGGAGGGAGGAATATACGGAAGACTTCTCAGAGGAGGTGGTTTCATCCTGAAAGATGAAAAGAGGGTTGGTAGGCAGGAGAGAAGGAAAAGTTCCTCTAGGCTGAGGGAATAACTACAGGAAGTTGGAAGGCAAATTACAAGGTTGTATTCAAGGAATAGCAACTTATCCATGTGACTGGACACTTGAAGGTGACTGCATACTTGTGGGTAAGTTACAAGAGATGAAGCTGCAGTGGCGAGGTGGGGGAAATCTTGAGGCCCCCTGCATGCCACGCAAGAATTTGGAGCTTTATTCTGTAGGCAGTGGGAAGACTGGAGTCCTTTAAGCTTGGGGACATGATCAAGCTTGCATTTTGGAAAGATACTGCTTGGCAGTTGTGTGAAGAATGGGTTGGAGGGGAAAGACTAGAGGCAGGGACACTGGTGGAGAGAGTCTGGCAAAAGCCAAGAGACAATGAGGGCCGAGCTGAGAGGACGTGGAATGGAGGGGGCTGTTTAGCAGGATGTGGAAACCAGCAGGAGGTGGGCAGTGAGAAAGCTTGTGGAGTGGAGGACAGCCCAGGCCACTTGGCTTCCCAGTGCACGGAGGTGTCTTTTCATCCACTTCCGTCTTTTCATTTTCATCCACATCGCCAGCCCAGCTGACCCACCCACAAGTTCTCCAGGTCTCCTGTCTCAGAACAAGCGCTCAATACCCCTCCCAACCTTGACCCTACTTGGGCTTACTCTTCCCTCCCAATCCCTAAACCCCTGACTTCCCACACTGTCCTCAGCCGCCTCTCCATCTGGCAGGCATTCTGACTCTTGCTAGCTTTCCCTCCAATCTCACCCGCAGTCTTTCCCTTCCCCTCCAACTCCAGCCACAGAATTTGTTATTTATCCCTTCATAATTCCCCACTCCAGTCCTTAGTTCTGTGCTGTCTCCCTCCTCCGCCTAGACCAGTCTCTAGCCTCTGAGATAGAGGGACTTGAGCTATCCTTAGCCCAGATCAGGAATATGGTAGAGGCTGAAGGGTTAGAGATCTAGCAGTGGGGGTGAGAGTGAGAAAGAGAGAGAGAGAAAGAAAGAAAATGCACTTTGGATATGTTGGGTTTGATGTACCTCGTCTAATAACATCTCACAGAAGTCCACCTGCACCCACTTACTGTGTGAGTCCTTGTACCTACGCCATGCCCAAGACAGTCAACCTCAGTTTACTGACATCCAAGAATCAGAGCTGGACTCTCTCGAATAAGGGTCACTGGCTCACTGCATTCTCCTTCCTTTCTGCGCAGTATCTCCAGGCAAGCAGTCTGTAGGAACCAGCTCCAGAAAGCACCAAGGCTGCCAGGAATTCAGCTATTAAATCACCTTCCTCAGTGGTTCTAAAGCTCTCAGCCTGTACCCAGCCTGCCCACCAAATCTGCGCACTTGCTTGGCAGGCACTGGGAGGTTTCAGAAACACTTTAACCTACCTGTACAGTGATTGTCTTTTTCAGGTGAGCAAGGAACTCTTCCCTTTGGTCGTCACTGTGTAGGCATCTTCACTGCAGGCTCATTAGCAACCACCTACTCTGTGTTGCTGCAGTGAAACTGGTTTCTTCCATGCTGTTAAGCGAGCCGGGTCTCTCGTTTGCAGTTAGTTCACTTCTGGCTTCTGTTCAGCTGACTTAGGATAGAATCACTCTCCTAGCATTATAAGAACGTGCCCAGTTGAGTCAAACAAACGGAAACCCCATTAAGTGGCAAAGGCAAATCCTGCTGCACTCCCTGATGTCACTGGGAGCAGATGGCAGAGGAATAGCTTCATGCACCACAAGAACCTCCCAACACCACTTCCCCATGGAAGAATGGATACTCGGCCAAAAGAGGCAATGCACCAAACACTCTGGCACTACAGCTGCTCTTTTCAAAGCCAGATCGTCATTGGAAAGGACTTCTTATGAGCCCTCTGCTGCTATTTCATTTGGCGATGGGGCTAGGCAATCTCTGCGTTGCCGGCAAGGCGAGTGGCCCTCTCTCCCTCTGGCTCTCTGGCAGATGGCCATGCTTGGATCACATGGGGAAGTTGGCACATCGAGTCTGATTCCTTTGCAGTATAGCTGCAGCAAGGATTTCCAATTAGTGATTTTGTGATGGCTGCGGTGAGTCATAGCGCCCTGATTCTCCTGCAGAGGGTGAGGGTCTGTTTGTCCCCGTGAGGATCGTCATTACTCTTGTTCTGAGAATTCTGCAGTCCCTGGAGGACCTAGAACCAAACTAAACGCCAGAATGTGAGTCCTGAGCCTGGCAGCTGCCACTCACCATCTGGTTGCAAACTTTCACCAAACTTGCAGTGTAGATTTTTTTGGCCCTTCTTTTGTGCAGACATCTGCCCCTTTCCCTTTCTTTCTGCTATTATTCTTTTCTTTAATTTTTTTTTTTTTTTTTTTTTTTTTTTTGGCGGTACGCAGGCCTCTCACTGTTGTGGCCTCTCCCGTTGCGGAGCACAGGCTCCGGACGCGCAGGCTCAGCGGCCATGGCTCACGGGCCCAGCTGCTCCGCGGCATGTGGGATCCTCCCGGACCGGGGCACGAACCCGTGTCCCCTGCATTGGCAGGTGGACTCTCAACAACCACTGCGCCACCAGGGAAGCCCTCTTTTTTAAAATTTTGATTTAAAAATACTCTCATCTTTTTAATCTCATGCCTGTTATGGATTTATGGACTAATATTTTTATTAACAAATTCATGTGCATATATATATATAAAACAATAAATTGTTACCTTTTATTCAGCATTTAAGCCAGGCCCTAGGTTAGCACCTTACAAACATTATTGTATTTAATTCTCATGACAATTCTGCCAAATAAGTATTTTTGTTCCCATTTTACGGATAAGAAATCTGAGACTTGCCCAATGTCACACTGATTTATTTATTTTTTGTTCTCAAGTAGTTGCTTTATTCCTGTCAATTATTTGCTTTAATATTTACTTTATTTTTAAAAATTTATTGAAGTATAGTTGATTTACAATGTTGTGTTCATTTCAGGTATACAGCAAAGTGATTCAGTTATATATATATATATATATATATATATATATATATATATATATATATACACATATACACACACACATATATTCTTTTTCAGATACTTTTCCATTATGGTTTATTACAAAATATTGCATATAGTTCCCTGGGCTATACAGTAGGAACTTGTTGTTTATCTATTTTATATACAGTAGTTTGTATATTCTAATCCCAAACTCCTAATTTATCCCTCCCCCTACCCTTTCCCCTCTGGTAACCAAAAGTTTGTCACACTGCTTTTATATGGTAGCACTAGTTAGTTTAACTTCCACTTCCATGCTCTTAACTACTTACTAGGCTGCTCTCTGTGTGTGTGTGTGTGGTGTGTGTGAGATACATAATACATATAAGTATATACAGACTATAAAGGTGTACAATAAATGTTTGTTGTTACTATTATGTATTATATGTATTTACTCCAAACTTTCAGTGTTGTTACTGTACCTAGAAATTGATGCTAATTATGTTATATTCTGGACACAGATTACAGCTAAACAAATTCATATTATAACATCATGGTGGCACCTAGAACACTGGCTATTAAAGTGGATGCTTAGGGTTTCCCTGGTGGCGCAGTGGTTGAGAGTCTGTCTGCTGATGCAGGGGACATGGGTTCGTGCCCCGGTCCGGGAAGATCCCACATGCTGCGGAGCGGCTGGGCCTGTGAGCCATGGCCGCTGAGCCTGCGCGTCTGGAGCCTGTGCTCCGCAACGGGAGAGGCCACAACGGTGAGAAGCCCGCGTACCGCAAAAAAAAAAAAAAAGTGGAAAAACTGGTAAAATCTGAATAAAGTCTAATACTTAGTTGTACCAATGTTAATTTCTTAGTTTTGATCTGGTTATGAAGATGTAAACATTAGGGGAAGCCTGGTGTAGGGTATATGGGAACTCCCTGCACTCTCTTTGCAATTTTTCTATAGATCCAAAATTATTCCAAAATAAAACATTTATTAAAAATAATAACAACAATATTATGGATATGAAACATCATAGATACCTTTCTCTTATGGCTCCTCCCCAGAGGTAATCATTATCCAGAATGCAGTGCTTATCATTCAAAAAGCCTAACAACTATCCCTTCCCATCATCCTTACCCCCTGGTAACCATAAGTTCGTTCTCTAAGTTTGTGAATCTGTTTCTGTTTTGTCAATAAGTTCATTTGTATCATTTTTTTTTAGATTCCACATATAAGCAATATCATACAATATTTCTCTTTCTCTGTCTTACTTCACTCAGTATGACAATCTCTAGATCCATCCATGTTGCTGCCACTGGCATTATTTCATTCTTTTTAATGGCTGAGTAATACTCCATTGCATATATGTACCGCATCAGGGAGTTTGGGATCGACATGTACACACTGCTATACGTTAAATGGATAATCAACAAGAACCTACTGTATAGCACAGGGAACTCTGCTCAGTATTATGTAACAACCTAAATGGGAAAAGAATTTGTAAAAGAATAGATTCATGTATATGTATAACTGAATCAGTTTGCTGTACACCTGAAACTGTCACAACATTGTTAATCAAATATACTCCAATATAAAATAAAAAGTTAAAAAAAAAAGCCTAACAGAACTAACTGCAAGTATACGGAACTGTTGGCCAAGAGCAGCAATTTTTAAAGATTGCTTTCTTTTCGATTCTTTTTTTCAGATGAATGTATTTGCTTATTTTTTTTTCTCTGAAGTGTAGTTGATTTACAATGTTTGTCAATTTCTGCTGTACAGCAAAGTGATTTATATGTGTATATATATATATATATATATATATACACACACACATATACATTATTTTTGAAAATATTCTTTTCCATTATGGTTTATCATAAGATATTGAATATAGTTCCCTGCGCTGTATAGTAGGACCTTATTGTTTATCACTTCTATATATAATAGCTTACATCTGCTAATCCCCAAATCCTAGTTCATCCCTCCTCCAACCCACTCCCTTTTTGGCAACCACAAGTCTCTTTTCTATGTCTGTGAGTCTGTTTCTGTTCATAGATAAGTCCATTTATGTTCTATTTTAGATTCCACATATAAGAGATATCATATGGCATTTGTCTTTGTCTGACTTACTTCACTTAGTATGATCATCTCTAGGTCCATCCACGTTGCTGCAGATGGCATTATTTTGTTCTTTTTCATGGCTGAGTAGTATCCCATCGTATATATGTGCCACTTCTTAAACAAGATTTCTTAACTCCTTTGGACTTTGGTGAGAGGTCAGGAAGGAGGTTCCTCCTAGAGACCCTGCCCCTCCTTCAAGCAGTAGCACTGCTCTGAGCCCCTCCCCTTCATCAACTCACTTCCATCCTGACCAGCTGCCCAGCCCACAGCCTTGGTCCCACCACAGACCTCATCAAGGAAGCCACCTGTAGGCCACTGCCACTGCCCCCCCGCAGTCCCTTCCCCTCAACCTTTCCCTAACCAAATTTCTCTGAGTTTTAGGACACAGGAGGACACATGAGGACCTCTGAGAGTTGCCAGTCTCTATTACAACCCAGGCCAGTAGACAAGAGCCCCGAGGCTCAGCCCTTTTCTATAGGAGAGACAAGAGTCATGCCACGTGGCGTGTTCTAAATGGGAGAACTCCCACTGAAAGCCCGGAAGGCTATTTCCTCAGCACTCAAACTGTGCACCTGGACAACTCTCCCCCTCCAGCTGCCCACACACACAGGGTCCTGCACTGGGACGGGGGAGGGACAGGGCTCTGAGGGCCCCTTTCCTTGCTTCTGAGGCCAAGGTATTTCCCTTATGTCTAAAGGTCATTAGAAGGGTGACAGCTCTGAGACCTCATTCGTCTGTTTATTTAAAGATTCCATTAATTAAAAAAAAAAGGGGGGCTTCCCTCGTGGCACAGTGGTTAAGAATCCACCTGCCAATGCAGGGGACACGGGTTCAAGCCCTGGTCCGGGAAGGTCCCACATGCCGCGGAGCAACTAAGCCCATGTGCCACAACTACTGAGCCTGCGCTCTAGAGCCCGCGAGCCACAACTACTGAGCTCACGTGCCACAACTACTGGAGCCCACACACCTAGAGCCCATGCTCCGCAACAAGAGAAGCCACCGCAATGAGAAGCCCGCACACCGCAACGAAGAGTAGCCTCCACTCACCGCAACTAGAGAAAGCCCGCATGCAGCAACAAAGACCCAACGCAGCCAAAAATAAATAAATAAAATAAATTATAATAAATAAAGATTCCCCCAGAATATTGCTAAGCAATAAAAAAGAACAAAATAATGCCATCTGCAGCAACATGGATGGACCTATAGATTGTCATACTGAGTGAAGTAAGTCAGACACAGAAAGGCAAATATCATATGATATCGCTTATACGTGGAATCTAAAAAAAGGAGGGGTAAAAGTGAACGTATTTACAAAACAGAAGTAGAGCCACAGATGTAGAAAACAAACTTATGGTTACTAGGGGGTAAGGGGGGTGTGGATAAATGATAACCAAATGATAACCTGCTGTATAGCACAGGGAACTCTACTCAATACTCTGTAATGGCCTATATGGGAAAAGAATCTTAAAAGAAAAAAATAAGAAAGAAACATGGATATATGTATAACTGATTCACTTTGCTGTACACCTGAAACTAATGCAACATTGTAAATCAACTAGACTCCAATAAAAAAATTCTTTTTAATTATCAAAAATAAAAGCAAAAAAAAAAAAAGATTCCCCCTTCATGTTGTTTATAAAAAAGGAACTGTGAAGCTAGAGATTCACAGAGGCCCTCACAGAGGAGCCATAGACGGCCTGCCAAGTAGGACTGGTCAAGGCTGTGCGAGGCTGACCAGGAGAGTTAAGAAAGGGGAAGTGTCTGGCCAAAGTCTCTGGGGAAATAAATAGACTTATCAGTTATCCTTTGACCTGCAGATACTGTTCTTTCGTCAGGAAAAACAGACCATACAGTTTTTGGATTCCTGAAAGGTAACCCGGGAAAGTGGGAGGAGTGGTGCCTCCTACGTTCTCCCACACTCGTTCTCTCACACTCAGGCCATCTAGTGCTAGATCCTGAGGCAGAAGGACAGCAGACATGAATTACTTGTCTGTGCTTTTTCTACAATTAACACAAAAAAGAGAATATCTAGGGGGAGTAGGAATGGGGAAGAAGGAGAAGGGGAATTCAGGCTAAGGTGCTTGTTTAACCTCACTTCAGCTTTTAAGGGCTGACAACCCTAACCAGTAAGACAAGGCTACTTGTGTCAGTACTGAAGTAAATATCTGAGGTGATAGGTCTTTGTTTTCTCTACTAATTCACCTAATTTCTTTTTAAAAAGTCTACAAAGCGTACTGGATTGTGAAATTCGTTTCACACTACAGACACCTAGAATCACAAGATTTTAAAGAAGGATCATTGTGGATTTTAGAGTGAAATGTGATGGTAAGATACATAAAGCTAAGTCACGAAGTTCTACGTTATAGAAAAAAAAACAAAACACGTTCACAGGTTTCTTAACAATCAGGACCATCATTGTTTATGTTTCCAAGTAGAAATGGATTTTCTCACTTCAGGCACTGACGTGTGGTCCTAAGACCTGTGAGCCGGAATGCCTGAGTTCTACCCCGGTCCTGCTGACACCAGATGTTTCACCGTACATGAGAAGTGAACCGCCTGTATATGATCGCTAAGAGGCTGTAATCAATGTTGTTCATAAAGCTGGAGAGCAAAGTGGACATAGGCAAACACAAAATCCACATGGCAAGTATACAGAGATTACATACACAACGTAATGATGAGGGCACTGTGATTAATAATGTGAAATGAGCAGTGTTGCTCTCACAGATTATTAGCAAAAGAAATTCTCTCCAGAGATGATGAATGTTGAAATTGGTTGAATATTGATGGGACCTTCAGCTTCTGAACTGGAAGGGTCTGTGTATTCCATTCTGAATGACTTTCAGAAAAGGAGTTTAAACAACTTTCCCACGTAATTGTCTCAACGTCTAAATGAGCCTGATGGTGAGAAAGCTATTCCTTTCATTTACTCCACTGCTACCTTTGCTCTTAATCCCATGAGGTGGGGCAAAAAGGGCATGTATTTAGGTACGAGCCTGTCCTGGCTGTGCTACTTCTTGCTTTGTGCGTGAACCGGAGGGAGGGAAATGACCCTCTGCTCCCAGTTCCCTTGTCTATTAAGGCACCAGTGAGAAAAACAATAATGCTTAGAGCTAGTGTCCATGCAAAGCACTCTATACAGAGACAAAAAAGCTGATGGTTATCATTCTAGGGTGTCATATTTAGAAAAGACAAGTATTAACATGATAAGATTTTAAGCAATTAATGTACTGCAATTCAGTTGCCACCACATGGAAGAACTGCACGAAACATAATGTGAAGTGGAGGAAGCCAGACTCAATACAGAGGGGCTTCTGGGGGCTGGGAACATTCTCTCTTGATCTGTGTGTTGTTGACACGGGTGTGGTCAGTTTGCGCTCACTCATCCCTTCTGAGCATAGGATGTGTGCCTTTCTCTGTACGTGTGTCCTTCTTCAACAAAAACTGAAAATTTTTTATTTAGAAAAACTAGATAACGTGGATAAAAAACAACAGCAACAACGATAAGAATCTCCAGATTTCGCCATCTTCCAGAGACAGTGAAGGCGTTCCAAACAAGCCTGCCCAAAATGTGCCACTTTGGCACATGGATTATTTTGAGCAGAAGGCAATCAAGACACAGCAGACTTGAGGAAAACTTTTACCCCCCTCTTGACTACCTAAAATAATTTAGATCAGGGCCTGGCCCAGAAAGACAGCTTGTACCAGAGGTAGCTTTATATCTGAAAGACCTACTGTACGGCAGGGCGAACATCTAATGGCCAGACCTCTGCTCTTCCTATTGTCCTGTGAACGGCCCTCCTCCCCTTTGAAGCCCTTATCCCATTGTAGTTCCTTAGCTCTGGATGGTATAAGCACCTCAACCGCCCAACTTGCCCCAGGTCTCACTGTCTTTGTAGGGCTCCTGTATGGTACGTACACAATTAAATTTGGTTTTCTCCCATTAATCTGCCTTAGGTCATTTTTATTGTTCAACCAGCCACAGAATCTAAGGGCTAGAAGGGAATTTTTTCCTCCCTGACAATAGCTACTCTAAATATTTGGATGTAGATCCTTCCAGAATGTTTTCTCTCTATGTAAATATATACTTTGTGAAAATGCAATCACATTCTACATCTTTTGGTAACCCAGTTTTATCACCAGGCAATATACTGTAGAGTTCACGCAGTAATACTGCATGTTATTAACTGCATAGCATTGGAGTCTATTTTATCAATGCCCTATTATGTTACTACAAACACTGATAAATAAGACTTGCTCAGACATCTCTGCTCAGTATTTGGTTTATCGTTTTAAGATCCTGAAAATGGAATTGGTGACTCTAGGGCACACACCTTTAAGGCACTGGGTTTTCTTCTAGAAAGACTGCACTGATTTACATTCCCACCTACAGGGGTTGAAAATTCACCTTCCCCCTGTTGCCTTGCAAAAATGGATATTATTATCATTCCTCTTTTTTTTTTAAATTAATTTATTTATTTTTAGCTGTGTTGGGTCTTTGTTTCTGTGCGAGGGCGTTCTCTAGTTGCGGCGAGCGGGGGCCACTCTTCATCGCGGTGCGCGGGCCTCTCACTATCGTGGCCTCTCTTGTTGCGGAGCACAGGCTCCAGACGCGCAGGCTCAGTGGTGTGGCTCACGGGCCCAGTTGCTCTGCAGCATGTGGGATCTTCCCAGACCAGGCCTCGAACCTGTGTCCCCTGCATTGGCAGGCGGACTCTCAACCACTGCGCCACCAGGGAAGCCCTATCATTCTTTTTAATCTTTGCCATTCTGGAAATTTCATGTAACTGAGCCCAAGGGTCACAGGAGAGGCAACAGGGGTTGAAGTTCCAACTCCGGGATGGAACAGACTTGGGTCCTCCTTCCAGCTCAGAACCTCAGTTTCTTCAGCTATAAAATGAGATAATTGGGGGACTTCCCTGGCAGTCCAGGGGTTCAGACTCCATGCTTCCACTGCAGGGGGCGTGGGTTCCATCCCTGGTTGGGGAACTAAGACCCCACATGCTGTGAGGCATGGCCAAAGATTTTTTTTAAATGAGATAAATGACATTTCCTAAAAAGAAGAGCTCGATAGCTCAACACTAGTCACGACCACCTCCGACTCTGAAGCTCCTTTCCTCTCTTGTTTCCTCCCAGCATCCTGGGTGTCCCCCCGTGCACGTAAATCGCGTCCCACCACTCCATCACACCCTTTCTTAAAACACTTCCTTGGCCACTGTACATAGAACAAAATCTAAACTCCTTAACCTGACTGACCTGACTCCACTTGCCCTGCCTCTGCCCGCCTCCCCAGCAGATGCTGGATGCTGACAGGCCTCGCTTTCCCTTGCCCAGCTCTCCGCGACTGCACCGGCCTCTTTTGGTTCCTTGCTCAGTCCCCAGGCCCGTCTCCTGGACTGCTCCTCCTGTCCTTGTCTTCAGCTTAAAAACCACGTCCTTAGAGAGACCTTCCCCGCCCCACCTGCCGTTTTCTCACAGAGCATCCTGTTCTGTGCCTTCACAGTTCTTATCACTATATGTAATTACATATTTCTTTGCTTGGGGATTTTCTGTCTCCCCACCGCCTGGTAAGCTCAATGACAACAGAGACAAGGCCTGTTTGGTTCACTGCTGTATCCCCACTGCCTGCCTCCTTAATAGATGCTCAATAAACACTAGTTCAATGAGCGAATAGCCGTTTCACTTTTCCTCTGGTTTGGTGGCTTATAAACCCATAGTGCTGTGCTATGCAAATCTGTGCTGTCAAATCTCTGTGACCTGTCCCTCTGGGCAGCTCTCTTTCTGATCTGAGCCTCCCCCAGGCCATTTCTGATCCCTCTCATCCCCCCGTCCCTTAGTTCCTGTTTTCTATTTCACCTTCTGCAGCTCTGAAATGAAATATCTGCTCTTTTGTATTGTTTGTTCAGTGTTTGAAATCCCTCCCCTCACCTCAGGGAACCATTCATTACACTAATCGTTTCTTCAAATGGCACTCCATCCCAGGGGGTACTGGGACGGGGGTTCAATAAATATTAATTCACTCGCATTTACTTATGAAGTGCCAGGCAGTATATTAAGCACTCAGGATACAAAGATGCATGAGATACAGCATTTACTAACTTCAAGGAACTCCCAGTCTAGCAACGGAAGCACATAGTTATAATATTCTGTAGCAGGTGCAATGATTTGCTATATAAAAGACAAAGAGTCTCACAGGGAAAGGAGATCTAATCCAATTTGAGAGAGAGAAAGATCCTTCTTCCTGGAGGACATGTCATCGGATCTGAGCCAGATAAAGGGGAGGAAGGCATTACAAGCACAGGGAACCGCATGAGCCCAGATATGGAACAGAAAAGCAACATTCTGTGGACAGGAAAACAGTCAGCCCTTTAGCATTGCTAGAAAATCAAGTGCAGTCAGAGAAATAAGTCAGAGCAATGAGCTGGGGCCTGATCAGGAGGCACTGGAGTCATGGTTAGAAGCTTGGACGTTTAAGTAGGAAGAGGTCCCTGAAAGTTTTAATGAGGGGTGGGTGGTGGGGCGGGAGGTGGTGGATTTGAGAGGATGCATTTTGAGGCAGGAGACCCGGTGAATTTGATGAGGCTCTGACCTGGGGCAGAGGTCACAGAGAGAGAGTCAGAAACAGTTTCCAGAACCTTTAAGAAGTCAAGCTGGTAGGACTCGGTTACTGATGAAGTGTGGGGCAGGTTGGCTGAAGGTTGCTGAGAAAGAGTCAAGAGCCTGGGGGATGCAGAGATGATGATGGGATTGCACCAACCAAGGGCACACTGGGGAAGCAGGTTTGGTGAGCCGGAGAGAGTGAGGTGATCCATCAGGTTTGGGATGTGTTGAATCTGAGGCGCTTGTAGGAACCTGGGAGAAACAGGCCCAGAAAGGAGGGCTGGAACTCAAGGTTTGGGAGTCATTACTCTCCGGAGAGCATGTGAAATGCAACAAGCAGTGGCCCAAGGATGGTACCCAGGGAAACCCCAACATTTGTCCTCAGCTGGAATGAGAGAAAGATAGATGTAGTTAGCATCCTCTCTAGTTATCTGTTCTTCCATGCTTGTTAATCTTGTTCCCATTGCCTTCCAATTTCCCCTAGACTTGGGTAACCAATCGCTAATTGCTAATAATAGCTGTCATTTATTGAGCACTTACTATGCGCTACGTATATTCTAAGTGCTTTGCTTGCATTGATTTCTTTACTCGGTACAAAAGCCGCAAGAGGTGTTCTCCCCATTTTGGGGGGATGATGGGACTGATGCACAGGTGAGCAATCTGCCACAGCTCAGACTGTTGATAAGCAGGTGTAGCCACTGTTATGTGGAGACAATTCTCTCTCTCGGAGGAGAGCTGCTCACCCTTCATAAATCAGGTGCAAAGCTCTTTCTTTCATTTTCTGTCTTTCTCTTAGAGACAAAAAAGGCAGCTATAGTGTTGCTTGTTAACATTTCTGGGCCCTAAAGAATGACTGAAGGGAGAAAGAACTTTTTAATGAGGTCTAGAGTCCAATTAGCCTTATCGTGAATTAATTTTCATTTTTCTCTTAAGTACTAGGGTTCAAAACTGAAAAAACGTTGCTGAGTATGGCAGGGTGCCATCATTCTGAGGCACACACAATTCCTATAAATATCCTTTGTTTGGGAATGCGCGTATTAGGAGAGACACAAATCATATGGATAAAACGTGTTATAGCTACTCCACGGTTGAATGGGCCTTCCCCATACTCCCTTCGTGCTTTCTAAGGTTGAATAGTATATTGTGAAACACTTTGTGTATAAAAGAACTTTATTATGTAGTGTCATTATGTAGTTTTGGGGAATAATCCAAGACTGACTTTATCAGCTAGTCATTTTATAGAGAGCTTTTTCTGTAAATTTTTGGTAATGTTATATTTTCTGACGTTATATCCAAAGCTGGATAATGATGATCTGTTATAAAGCATTCAAAGAAAAAACACACAAAACTAGGAACATGAACCTTTATCAGTGTGTCAGTGAAGCTCTGGAAATATTCTAGAACTCTTTTATATGCTTGCTGGTATGAGAGTGTTAATAAGAGTTCTGTTTTAAATTAGAAGTAAGACTTTATTTACAACAACAGGTGGCTGCCCACAGGCCATAGTTTGCCAATTGGATTTTTTTTTTAAATACTGCAATAAAGTATTATCTATCTGAAAGCTTTTCCTGTAAGACCAGAAACAAGACAAGGATGCCCACTCTTGCCCCTTTTATTCAACATAGTATTGGAAATCCTAGCCAGAAAAATTAAGCAAGAAAAAGAAATAAAAGGCATCCAAATCAGAAAGGAAGAAGTAAAAATGTCTCTTTTTGCAGATGACATATTATATATTAAAAATTCCTAAAGGCTCCACCAAAAAACTGTTGGAACTAACAAGCAAACTCAGTGAACTTGCAGGATACAAAATCAATATACAAAACTCAGCTGTATTTCTATACACTAACAACAACTATCAGAAAGAAAAATTAAGAAAACAATCTCATTTACAATTGCATCAAAAGGATAAAATATCTAGGACTAAATGTAATCAAGAAGGTGAAAGACCTGTACACTGAAAACTATAAGATACTGATGAAAGAAATTGATGATGACACGAATAAATGGAAAGATATTCCATGCTCATGAATTGGAAGAATTAATATTATTAAAGTGTCCATACTACTTAAGTAATCTACAGCTTCAATGCAATCCTTATCAAAATTCCAATGACATTTTTCACAGAAATAGAACAAACAATCCTAAAATGTGTATAGAACCACAAAAGACCATGACTAGCCAAAGCAATCTTGAGAAAGAAGAACAAAGCTGGAGGCATCACATATCCTGATTTCAAACTATATTACAAAGCTATAGTAATCAAAACAGTATGATGTTGGCATAAAATTGGACACATAGGTCAGTGAAACAGAATAGAGAGCTCAGAAAAAAACCCACAAAATATGGCCAATAATATACAATGGGGAAAGGACAGTCTCTTCAATAAATGGTGATGGGAAAACTGGACAGCCACATGCAAAAGAATAAAATTAACCATACCCCAAAATCAACTCAAAATGAATTGAAGACTGAACATAAGCCCTAAAACCATAAAACTCCTGGAAGAAAACAGGGGTGGTAAGCTCCTTGACTGCAGTTTTGGCAAAGATTTTTTTGGTTTTAACACGAAAAGCAAAAGCAACAAAAGCAAAAATAAACAAGGGAGACTACATCAAACTTCTGCACAGCAAAGGAAACCATCAACAAAATGAAAAGGCAACCTACTGAATGCGAGAAAATACGTGCAAGTCAGATATCTGATAAAGGATTAATATCCAAAATATACAAAGAACTCACACAACTTAAGAGCAGAAAACCAAACAGTCCAATTAAAAATGTGTAGAATAGAAATTTTTCCAAAGAAGAAACAGAAAGAGACTCACAGACACAGAAAACAAAGTTGTGGTTACCAAAGGGGAAAAGGGATGGGGGAGGGATAAATTAGGAGTTTGAGATTAGCAGATAAAAACTACTATATATAAAATAGATAAACAACAAGGTCCTACTGTATAGCACAGGGGACTACAGTCAATACCCTGTAATAAACCATAATGGAAAAGAATATGTGTATATATGTATAACAGAATCACTTTGCTGTACAGCAGAAACTAACACAACATTGTAAATCAACTATACTTCAATAAAAAAAAAACACAATGAGATATCACGTACCTGTTAAGATGGCTATTATCAAAAAGGCAAGAAATAACAGGTTTTGGCAAGGATGTGGAGAAAAGGGAACGCTTATGCACTGTTGGTGGGAATGTAAATTGATGCAGCCACTATGGAAAACAATTTGGAGGTTCCTCAAAAAATTAAAAATAGAACATATGATCCAGCAATTTCACTTCCGGGCATTTATCTGAAGGAAACAAAAGTACTAAATTGAAAAGATCTATGCATCCCTATGTTCATTACAGCATTATTTTCAACAGCCAAGACATGGAAGCAATCTAAGTGTTCATTGATGGATGAATGGATAAAGAAAATGTAGTATACATATACAATGGAATGTTAGCTATAAAAAAAGAAGGAAATTCTGCCATTTGCAGCAACATGGATGGACCTTAAGGGTATTATGTTGAGTGAAAAAAGTCAGACAGAGAAAGACAAATACCATACGATCTCACTTATATGAGGAATCTTAAAACAAACAAACAAACAAAAAAACGTAAAAACAAAAAAACCTAAAACCAAAACCCAAAAAACAGAGGTGGAGCATGGGGGTGGGCGAAATGGGTGAAGGGAGTCAAAAAGTGCAAACCACCAGTTATAAAATAAATAAGTCCTGGGGATGTAATGTACGGCATAGTGACTATAGTTAATAATACTAGGGACTTCCCTGGTGGTGCAGTGGTTAAGAATCTGCCTGCCAATGTAGGGAACACAGGTTCGAGCCCTGGTCCGGGAAGATCCCACATGCCATGGAGCAACTAAGCCCATGCGTCACAACTACTGAGCCTGCGTGCCACAACTACTGAAGCCCATGTGCCTAGAGTCCGTGCTCCGCAACAAGAGAAGCCACCGCAATGAGAAGCCCGCGCACCACAACAAAGAGTAGCCCCAGTTCACCGCAACCAGGGAAAGCCCATGCCCAGTAATGAAAACCCAATGCAGCCAAAATAAATAATTTTTTTAAAAAGTTAAAAAAATAATAATAATACTGTATTGTAAACTTGAAAGTTGCTAAAAGATCTTCTTATCGCAAGAAAAATAATTGTAACTATGTGTGATGATAGATGTTGACTCGACTTAATGAGGTGATCATTTTACAATACATACAAATATTAAATCATTGTATGGTACACCTGAAACTAATATAATGCTATATGTTAAGTATATCTCAAAAACTACTCTTTCTAACTACTCTTTGGGCAGAAATGGAGAGCCATAGAACTTAGATACTATTTCCAAATAAGTTGCAAAGTAAGGCAAAAAAGGAGAAATCATCCATTTCACCTATTAGTAAAAAGCTAAAATACCAAAATCCATCTTAGAATGTTGTAGGACAAACACATGCTTTTACAGAACTAGAGCATTCAGAGGTGTTAAAAATATATGTGTATGTGTATGTACACATACACACACACGTAAAATGTATCTTGATGACTGAATTGTTTGTGTCCCTTTAAAAGCTACACCGGAGCCTAGTGCCTCATTCACCTCACCCTAGCCCCAGTCCCGAAAATTAAAACCATCTTGAGGAACTTGTATATCATAGGGTTTAAGGCACTAAGGGAAAGCAGCCCACACAAACTCTCTTCTATCAACACTCAAAATTCTCCAGCTCAAATTTATGACTTTCTGATGCTTATTGTTCTCTTTGTCTCTCTGACACACACACATAAGCGCTCATACAAACCCACATTCTTTCTCTATAGTCCTTTATTAAAATGTAAGAAAGTAAACAGTGTTGTGATAATAGCCCAAATCTACTAATAATAGCTAAATTGTTTGACCGTTTACTTTATGCATGATGTCACGTAATCCATGGAACACTCCTGTGTGGGAGGCGTTTTTAGAACCGTTTTATGATGAGGAAACTGAGGCTCAGAGAGGTTAAGAAGCAAATGCAGCCTCTGGCGACAGACTAGCTTCCACCTTTACCTCTATCGCAGTTCCTACAACTTAATCACCCTGAGACTCAGATTCCTTTCGAGAGTAAAATGTGAATGCTAATTGTCTATACTTCATAGATCTACATAAGGATTAAATAAGATAATATATTTGAAGCACTCAGCTCAGTGCCTGGCACATAGCAAGCATCCAATAGATGATGATGGTGATGGTGATGGTGATGGTGGTGATGTAACTGGCCAAAGGTCAATAGCTACTAGGAGGTGACATCATGCTGCTACAGAACTCCCAGAATCCCTTCCTCCAGAGGCAGGGCCTCAACCCTGGGTAGGTGGGAAGATAAGAGGTAAAGGGTATCTATTTATCTCCTTCAAATTAATGACAGATTTTGAACTACCACAGATCCTATGTTCCAAATGTATCATAGCCCTTGACCTTTCCCATCCGCTGAGCCAGTCAAAGACCCCGCAGCGGGACAGCTCCCAGAGTCATCAAGAAGCCCAGCCCAGGGAGTCCTGGCTTCTGTGCCGAGCCTCAAAATTCCAGTTCTACCGTCCAGGCTAGTTTTGCAAATGTTGCTATTTATATCTCTTCCTTTGAATGGCTATTTCACAACTGCAACCTACACAATTCGCATACTTCCCCTGCTATGCTTCCACCTCCCCTCTCCCCCACCAACACACACATTTTTTCCAGTGTGGACTCCACATTTAATCATTTAGTCATAAGGGTTTTTTTTGTTTTGACATCTCCTTTGCTGAAATTCTGTGCAATTACTGAGAGCACAAGAAACGAAACTGAATTTCACATCAGCCTCTCTCCCCGTCCCTCTCAGCCTTTCTCCTTGTTACCCTGAATGAAGACCCTGCCCCTTCTGAGAAGCCTCTAGTTTTCTCAAGGACTTTCCTCCCTCAATCATCCCTTCCCTCCAGCATCATAAGTTTCTCCTTATGTCTATCAGTCTATTATTTCCAGGGTCCTATCTTTATACCAAAAAACCTACACTTTCCTCCAGCTATGGCCCCATGGCTTTGCTGCCCCGCCCAGGAAACCTGTCCACATCCTTTTCTCTCTTCCTCTCTTCAAGCTACTGCAGTTGGCTCTGGCCCCTCCCCTTCCGCTAAGACTGTTCTCTCAAGGTCGTCAGAGACAACACACTGCCTTATAAAATTGCAGCCCTATCAGAGTCGTTTCCCTGTCCTCTTTTTTTTGTTTGTTTGTTTTTTTGCGGTACGCGGGCCTCTCACTGTTGTGGCCTCTCCCGTTGCGGAGCACAGGCTCCGGACGCGCAGGCTCGGCGGCCATGGCTCACGGGCCCAGCCGCTCCGAGGCATGTGGGATCTTCCCGGACCGGGGCACGAACCTGTGTCCCCTACATCAGCAGGCAGACTCTCAACCACTGCGCCACCAGGGAAGCCCTCCCTGTCCTCTTTTGACTTGACTTCTCAACAGCATTTGTCACCAAGACCATGCTCCTGCTTAAACACGGTCTTTCCTTGGCTTCTGGGATATTACGTTCTCCTGGGATTTCCACCGGCCACTTCTTTGCTGGCTTCTCCTCACCCACCAGATCTCTGCATAATTTTGGTGGATCCCCGTTGTATTAGTGTGCTAGGGATGCTGTACCAAATCACCATCGACTGGGTGGCTTAAACCACAGAAATGTATTGTCTCACAGTGCTGGAGGCAACAAGTCCAAGATCAAGGTGTGGGCAGGCAAAGGGGGAGGAGGGTGGGAGAGGGAAGGATTAGGAGTCTGGGGTTAGTAGATGCAAACTCTTATATATAGGATGGATAAACAACAAGGTCCTGCTGTATAGCACAGGGAACTATATTCAATATCCTGTGATAAACCATAATGGAAAAGAATATGAAAAAAAAGTATATGTATAACTGAGTCACTTTGCTGTACAGCAGAAATTAACACAACACTGTAAATCAACTATACTTCCTGCCAAAAAAGGTGTTGGCAGGGCTGCTTCCTTCCGAGGGCTGTGAGTGAGGATCTGTTCCAGACCCTTCTCCTGGCTTCTGGAGGTTTACTGGCAATCTCTGGTGTTCCATGCCTTGTAGATCTCTGCCTTCGCCTCCACATGACATTCTCCCTGTGTGCGTGTCTCTGTGTCCAAATTTCTCCTTTTGATAGGGCACCAATCATACTGGATTAAGGGCCCACCCTACTCGAATGTGACCTCATCTTAACTAATTAAATCTGCAACCATCCTATTTCCAAATAAGATCACATTCTGAGGTACTAGGGGTTAGGACTTCAGCATATGAAATTTTTTTTGCGGGGGGGGATACAATTTAATCCATAACATCAGTCTTGGGACTTTGCTCCATCTCAGATGATCTTGCATCATCCCATGGCTTAAATGTCATCTCTATGCCAAAGCTTCCCAATTCTAGGTCCAACCCTGGCCTAGAACTCTACACCAGTTCTTCTCAAAGTGTGCTCCCCAACCAGGGGCATCAATGTCACCTGGGAACTTGTGAAAAATGCAGATCTGGGGACTTCCCTGGTGGTCCAGTGATTAAGAATCCACCTTCCAATGCAGGGGACATGGGTTCGATCCCTGGTCAGGGAACTAAAATCCCACATGCTGTGGAGCAACTAAGCCTGTGTGCCCCAACTACTGAGCCCATGCACTACATGGGCTCACAACTAGAGGGAAGTCCATGCATACCTGAAGATCCCCTGTGCCGCACCTAAGACCCGACACAGCCAAACAAATAAAAATAAATAAATAAAAAGTGCAGATTTTCAGGTCTTACCCCAGATCTATTGAATCAGAAACTCTGGGGGCGGGGTCCAGCAGTCTGCTTTAACGAGCCCTGCAGGGTAATCTGATACAGGCTGGGTTTTTTGGGTTTTTTTTTTTTGTGGTACGCGGGCCTCTCACTGTTGTGGCCTCTCCTGTTGCGGAGCACAGACTCCGGACGCGCAGGCTCAGTGGCCACGGCTCACGGGCCCAGCCGCTCCGCGGGATCTTCCCGGACCGGGGCACGAACCCATGTCCCCTGCATCGGCAGGCGGACTCTCAACCACTGCGCCACCAGGGAAGCCCCAGGCTGGTTTTAAGAACCACGACTCCAGAATCACATATCCAAGAGTCTATCTTTACAACTCTACTTAGAAACCTGATAGGTTCCTCAGAAAGAACTCTTGATTTCCACATCCTCCCTTGCGCTGCCCTCCCCCTTCAGACCATTTCGCTCCATCCTCACCTTAGAAAATGGCACCATCATGTCAAAGCGCAGGAATATTCCAGATGGAAAAAGAAAAGCAAACGAATAGAGAATGAGCTCGGTGTGTGCTCAAGGAACAGAAAGACGTGCAGTCTGGCTGAAGTGCAGGATACAAAGGGCGGCACAGAACAAGCCAGGTGTGAAGGGCAGGGAGGGAGGCAGAGGCTTTGGGTGATGTGCAGACATAACAGCAACAAACACGTTTTGTGGCATCCACATCTCCCTCCGTTGAGCTCCCTTGCATTCTGGGAAATGGCCTTTCCTGACACAGCAGTGAGGACTCAACTCATCGGTGAGCAGTGTTCATCCTGTAGATGTAAGGACCGCCCCCCCCCGCCCCCTACCCCGATCCCTTTTACCGACAGGGGCCTCTGTGCCCCAGCTTCTATGAGTGTTGGCTGATGACAACTCCCAGCCCCTTTCTCCTGGGAATGGGCCTCTAGCAAACAGGAATCGTGGCTCCTGTGAGGCCATGACCCACCCTCACCAGGCTGTGTATACTGAGGCACAAAAGCTTGGGGTTCTTAAGGAGGATTGACTTCATGGTGTAATTGGGATTTCCAGGGCTGCCTGGAGGGATGAGCTTGAAGCTAGCCTCCAGCTGAGAACCCCACTTGCTTTGGAGGGGAAGGTTCAGGAGAACTTGAGTAATTGGGGGGTTGGTTGGCCACAGTTGCAGAAATCCATAGAAGTAAAGAGGGTCCTGAAGAGGAATTTGATTCTTCAGGACAGAGGCTGGGGGTGGTGCTGATGATAGCAGAGTGGTTTATCCAGAGTGAAAGGTCACTTATGTTAAGATTATTGCTTTTGTTAAACACAATTCGAAATCTCTGAATCCAAGGCATTCATCAAATGCCAGTAGTCCCAGCCTGCTGACTATTATGGTTCCTGAAGTATGGGACAAGTTCTTTTTCTAGAATATTCTGCTGTACCTTCCCTTCTCTGCTCCTCCCGTTTGAAAATAATGTGACTGAAGGAAGTGCTCTTTGGGGGTTGAGACTGACCCCCCTGGTACCCCCAGACTGGGCTGGCATCCTCCTTAGCTCTCTGGTATCCTTTGCTTCCCTAAAGAAGCACTTACCACACCGCATTGTCCATATAATCGCCCATTTATTGCGTAATAAGGCCAAGAAGACGCAAGAACGCTGAGCGTAACTCAGGCTAACGTGGCCTGCTCCCTTGTTGTCTCGTGGAAAATACTTAGAAAATATTTGTGGAATGATAAAAATGAGAGAGTAAATGAATGAATGGTCAATATACCAAAGTGCATAAGTTCCATGTAAAGGTAAATTTGTTTTCCCTTATGCAATGTCCCTCTGCTATATGTCTGTTTAATCTGTTTGCTCTCTTGCCTCCCATGGGTGGCGAAAACTGTCTCTGGTCCCCTCTGATCCTTGCAACAGACAACAGAACTAGTGTTGGATTTAGTGCTTAATTTTGAATACTTAATTAACCAGTTAACATTTATTTCAGCACAAATTATTTTAAAGATATTTTAAAGGTAGGGATTTTAAAAGAAATAAAATTCAGCCGTCTTCAAGAAGCTCATGGTGGCTGATTATACAATTCATTCTTCTCAAAAAGAGTGTCTTGCTGAATGCAAAACTAAGTTTGGTTTAATATTTGTTCCTTTGTTATACTTTCCGTGGAAGTACATTCACATATCATTAAAAATGTCTTCTGCAGACCATGTGGCCTAGTTTTGTCAGCAAACATGACAGGCATACCCACCAGGCTCTGGCTGTGGGTGAGATCAGTACATGTTACTGCTTAGCTAGAAAGGCAAGGTTGCTGGTTCAAGTCCTACTCTGTGTACCTGTGTATCGGGAATCAGCGTCCCGATAGCAGGACATGTTTGAATCTGAATCCGAGTTGTAGGGTGGGCAGGCCCACTTTAAACAGCAGGCACCTTTCAAGTTCTGGCACTAGATCGCCTGCTCCAGGCTTTGAAATAAAATCAAAGCTTGCTTTGGCCTTGACGTGAGCTTTCATCTAATAATAGTCTGATAGGTATGTCTACAGCAGCTTTTTAAAATTTAAATATTACCCTTTAATGACAGGAACACAGAGTCTTTGAGTTTCTTGGCATCTGAGAGGTGAGTCATGCATTTTATAGATACAGAATTGAAAGAGGAATGACTTGCATGAGGCCAGATGGCAACTCCAAGGATATAGTGGCTCCAGCGCCATGAGGCTGCCCAGAACTACTGGGCCAGCTGCCATCTTTTCATCCCTCCACTGTACCAAGTATGAACATGAGTAGAGAAAAGCAATTCTGGCCACTGAGATGAGAAGAAACAGATGCCAAAGTTCATAGCTCTTGAAAAGGTAAAGACAGACCAGGTTGCATTTCTGCTGTGCCCCGTTGGGGTAAAGATATACAGGTGGTGGGGGCTTCCCTGGTGGCGCAGTGGTTGGGAGTCCGCCTACCGATGCAGGGGACACGGGTTCGTGCCCCAGTCTGGGAAGATTCCACATGCCGCGGAGCGGCTGGGCCCGTGAGCCATGGCCGCTGAGCCTGCACGTCTGGAGCCTGTGCTCCGCAACGGGAGAGGCCACAACAGTGAGAGGCCCGCACACCGCAAAAAAAAAAAAAAAAAAAAAAAAAAAAAAAGATATACAGGTGGTGGGTTTCTTTCTTCTCACCTGTTCCTGTCCCACTTGGCCTCTGAAAGTCAGCCAGCACTATTTCTTCAGCAAATGTGTGCTGGGTTCTGGGCAAAACAACATTATAATAAAAATAGAAAAGGTGAACCATGACATTGACTCTAATTGGCCCAAAGGGTCTTTGTCCCTAACCTAGAAGTCATGCGATCTTGCATTTTCCCATTAGGGATGGAGACATTTGACTTATCACCCATAGAAATTTTCCCACTTTCTTGGGCATAATGGGTGTTAGCAAAAGCATCCTTCATCTACTGAACACCTATCTGAGGCAGGTACCACTGGGCATTTTGTATGGTCTCCACTTAATCCTTATGACAAATATATATTTATTGAGCAACTGAATGTGCTGGACACTGTTGGGGACCAGAGATACAAAAATAAACTGGGCACAGTCCCTGCTCTCCAGAGTTGTATAGTCTAGTGTAGAAAATATACTCATGATCAAGAAGTTACAATACAGTATAATACAATGAGATGTCACCTCCCACCAGTCAGAATGGCCATCATCAAAAATCTACAAACAATAAATGCCGGAGAGGGTGTGGAGAAAAGGGAACCCTCCTACACTGTTGCTGAGAATGTAAATTGGTACAGCCACTATGGAGAACAGTATGGAGGTTCCTTAAAAAACTAAAAATAGAACTACCATATGACCCAGCAATCCCAATCCTGGGCATATATCCAGAGAAAAACATGGTTCGAAAGGATACATGCACCCCTGTGTTCATTGCAACACTGTTTACAATAGCTAAGACATGGAAGCAACCTAAATGTCCATCAACAGATGAATGGATAAAGAAGACGTGGTACATATATACAATGGAATATTATTCAGCCATCAAAAACAATGAAATAATGCCATTTGCCGCAACATGGAGATTATCATACTAAGTGAAGTAAGTCAGAGAAAGACAAATATTATATGACACCACTTATATGCAGCATCTAAAAATGATACAAATGAACTTATTTACAAAACAGAAACAGACTCACAGGCTTAGATAATAAATTTATGGTTACCAGGGGGGAAGGGTTGGAGGGGGATAGTTAGGGAGTTTGGGATTGACATGCACACATTGCTGTATTTAAAATAGATAACCAGGGCTTCCCTGGTGGCGCAGGGGTTGAGAATCTGCCTGTCAATGCAGGGGACACGGGTTCAATCCCTGGCCTAGGAAGATCTCACATGCCGCGGAGCAACAAAGCCTGTGCACCACAACTACTGAGCCTGCGCTCTAGAGCCCGCGAACCACAACTATTGAGCCTGCAAGCCACAACTATTGAAGCCTGTGTGCCCAGAGCCCACACTTTGCAACAAGAGAAGCCACCGCAATGAGAAGCCCACGCAGCGCAATGAAGAGTAGCCCCCGCTCATCGCAACTAGAGAAAACCGTGCACAGCAACAAAGACCCAACACAGCCAAAAAAAAAAAAAAATAAATAAATTTTTAAAAATAATAAAATAAAATAACCAACAAAGACCTACTATAAAAAATAAAATAAATATATCTGTATTTATAAGAAAAGAAATTACAATACAGTATAATAAGGGCAAAAAGGTGAGCCCAGATGTCTATGGGAGCAAATAGGAGGAAACCCTAACCCAGTTTTGGGGTGCCGACAAAGTCTTCTTGTGGGAAGTGATGTCTAAGCACTACGTGATGAAAATTATCATCTCCAGAGTTACCTCTGAGCCTCAGAGTTTGTGGAAGACAGAATACTGGCTCCCAAAGATGCCCACATTCTAATCCCCAGAACCTATGAATATGTTACCTTATATGGCACAAAAGACTTTGCTGATGTGATTAAGTTAAAAATTTTGAGATGGGGAGATTATTTTGGGTTGTCTGGTAGGCCCGATGTAAGCACATCTAACCCCTTATAACAGGGAAGCAAGAAGGTCAAAGTCAGTAGTGGGAGATGTAATGATAGAAGCAAGAAGTTGGAGTGATGAGAGGAAGGGGCCACAAGCCAAGGGATACGGGTGGCCTCTAGAAGCTGAAACAAGTAAGGAAACAGATTCTCCCTGAGAGCCTCCTAAAGGACACTGCCCTGCTGACACTTGGTTTTAATCAGTAAGACTCATTTTGGACTTGTTCTACAACTGTAATAGAATACATTGGTGTGGTTTTAAGCCATTAGGTTTGTAGTAATTTGTCACAGCAGCAATAGAAAACTAATATACGGACTTCCCTGGTGGTGCAGTGGTTAAGACTCCACGTTCCCAGTGCAGGTGGCCCAGGTTCAATCCCTGGTCAGGGAGCTAGATTCCACATGCATGCCGCAACTGAGTTCGCGTGTCACAACTAAGGAACATGCAAGCCACCACTAAAGACCCAGTGCAACCAAAGAAATAAATAAATATTAACAACAAAAAAGAAAACTAATATAGATTTTAAGTCATAACTGGTGCAACGTCACAAATTAGATAGGATGAACCCCGGATTAAAACCAAGAGTGAATATTCCAAAGCCTGGGTGGGCTTTCCCTAAAGCTTATGTTACCTCTTAAGAAACTTCTTGGGTATCTGCTCAGTATGTTTTGAAGAGCTTGTCTGCCAGGCTCCTTCCATTCTCTCTTGCCTAAGGCACAAGTGTTCTTATGAAGATAGTGTGTGGTATTAGATGCTAACGTGCTAGGATGTTAGGCAGAGGACATGCGTGGATCAGTGCATTGTTTTTTGAATAGCATAGTAGAAAGAGAACTAGATTAACACTAAGAGACTTAGGGTCTCTAGTCCTAAAGCTGTAATCAGCGTGGGGACTTGAGCAAACCCCTTCACATTTCTGGGCTTCATTTCGCTCATCTGAACAATAAGGGCTTGAGTGAAATGGTTTTTGGTGCTGCTTTAGTTGTTGTTGTTTTTTTCCATGCGGTATCTTAGCTCCCCAACCAGGGATGGAACCCGTGCCCCAGCAATGGAAGCATGGAGTCTTAACCACTGGACCACAGGGAAGTCCCGATGTGTTTTAGTTTTAACGTCCTACAATTTCTAAAGGCAGGATGTCCTATCCCTCCTCCCCAGCACGTACACTTTGAAGCCAGTAAGCCCCCAATGCGAGTTCAGTTTTAGCAGCTTGGATGCCAGTTCATTTATTATTTAACCAAGGAAAAGGAAAGAAACCTCTCCTCTTCCAAAGAGGCCAGTGTTAGCAGAGATCGTCTGAAATTCCCTGAGTTTCAGAAACTGCGCAGGTCGAGCTGAAATATTAATTAGCAACCGGCAAAGTTGAAGAGAATGATCTTGGTTTGTAAATTCTGTCACTGCACATAAAGTATTATGTGAATGGTTGTAAATGAACAGTAGCTCTAGCTAATTCTGGAAATGGCCATATTCCCATGTTATCTGGTGCTGGAGCCTGAAAGGAGAGCTTGAAATAAGATCTGGATCTTTGGCAAATGATCTTAGGGGCCCCAGTACATGAGAGTCAAGGCTGTCTCAGATTGTGTGTTCAAACTAAATGCCAATTTGTTAACGCAGAGCGATTCTGAGGCTTTAGCTCTGCTGGAGAGATACCCTGTGGGTTTCAAGCAACCTTAATACTTGGTATGTCACAGCTTTGTATCTTTGATGCATGGAACCCACAGTACAAATTTGCCGTGACCTTTCTGTACAGGTCCTGGTACAATCCCATGAATGCGGCAGATGCCGCCCAAATTGCTTCCTTGTCATTTCCCTGCTTTCTGCCTGAAGATGCCTGGGAAGACTTAGGCAAACACACAGACTATGAACCCAACCAATCAACAAATAGTAAACAATCCCATGGCCTTAAAATATTTTTCCTTCTTGACGTCTCTATACAACACTGATGCGACCGTCACTCTCTTCCAAAACATGTTTCTACCTTCTTCGAAGATGCTTTACTCCATTCATTCCCCTTCTCTGCTGCTCCTCCTTTATCTCCACCTCTGTCTTCTCTTCTTCCCTTGGCTGGTCATCTTAGTCTTCCATTTCCAACCTTGGTTCTCAACTCCTTCCCCTGCATGTTATCTCCCTTGATAACCTCATCCAATCAGCATTCGATTAGCATGCTAAAGCAGATGGTCCTGAAACTGACAGAGAGCTCGGAGCCTCCCTCATGCCCCAGTTCCCACCATACTGAAGGTGCTGGCGTCACAGAGCTCAGGCTGGATCCCGTCTCTGCCGCCCAGAAAAGCTGTGTGAATGTGGACCGGTGACAAGCCTCAGTCTCCTTATCTGTACAATGGAAAGAATCATAGAAGGGACTTCCTGATGTTGTAGCAAGCATGAAAGAAGTGAATGCTGTAAAGTGATTGACACCTAGCAGTCACTTAACACATGCTATCTGTAATTCTTATTTGAATAATTAAGCTTTTTAACTTGCATACTTTGTTAGCAGATCCAGTGCACACCTCTCCTCCCTGAAAAAATGAAACACTTCACACAAGCCCTCCAGTGGTTCCTGTTTCTTTGAGTGGTGTCACCTGCCTTTCCATTTTGTATTCTTTCTTTGAAATTTTTTTTTTTCTTTTGGCTGCATCACACAGCATGCGGGATCTCAGTCCCCTGACCAGGGATCGAACCCGCGCCCCCTGCAGTGGAAGCGCGGAGTCGTAACCACTGGACCGCCAGGGAAGTCCCTGCCTCCCCATTTTCTAGACCCACGAGTTTGAAGTCAACTTTGAGCCTTTCTCTTTTTTGTCTCTGTATCTGATGAATTGCCAAATCCTACATCTCAGTTCAAATCTGCCTCTTCCTCTCCATTCCTACCCCCAGTAACCCAATTTACATAGATTAGTGTCCGCCTTCCCCAACCAACCTCCCTTAGTCTCATGTTTTTGTGCTGCCAATGCATCCATCTTCATCTTGGCCCAGAGCGGTAATTTCACGCTCCCCTGATCTTAAACACACTTCTACTGATTCACCCTTCTGTTGAATGAAAGCCAGTCCCTCAGGGTAACATTCAAGTTCCTACACAGTAGGGTTGAGACTTGGCTGAGTGTGTGAGGAGTGGGAAGAGGGCCGCCCTCGGGATGCTGGAGTAGGTGTCAACTGCGGTGGGGGAAAGAGGAGTCACTCGGTTGTTTTAAGTGCCAGAGAGTATATATACAAAGAGAATGGATAACTGCAGTTTACATAGTGACAAATATCAAAAATCCTATGGGCATGAATAACATTCAATCACAGATATTTATCAAGCATCTACTGAGTGCCAGACACAATGGCTGGGTGTTGGGAATACAGCAGTGAAGGGCTTTGCTCTCAAAAATTTACAGTTGGAGCGGGAGCCAGAGAAATCCACAGACAGTCGTAACACAGCATGGAAAACTCTGAGCACTTCCATGGGAATATACAGGAGCAGCTCCCACACCTGCGGGGGTTGGTGGGGAGGGAGGAAAGCTTCTGGGAGGAAAGGACACCTTAGTGGAGACAGATGCACAAAGACTCACTCAGCCAGGTGAGGATGGAGGGGTAAGGACGCCAGGGGATGTTTCAAGATGAGGGGGTCTCATGGGCCCACCAAGAGACAGAGAAACTTTGGTGTGTTGGTGCCTGAGGGCTGAGGCTTAGCCAGGGGCAGAAGTCAGAGGTGTTGAGAGAGAAGATTAACAGGTAAGCAAGGGACGGATTAGGAAGAACTTTCTTTACCATGATAAAAGGGTTGGCTTTCATCCTGGGGGAAAACGGCAGCCACTGACAAGTTTTAAGCAGGGTAATGGGCTCATCAGATTTTCTTTATTATCAGAAACTGAGAAAAAGGCAAGGATTTTAGCTGAGGAGAGTCTAAATACACCAATCATTAGAACTCAGAAAATTTCAGTAATAGACACACCTCGGAGATATTGTGGGTTTAGTTCCAGCCCACTCCAATAAAGCAAGTCACACAAATGTTTTGGTTTCCCAGTGCATATAAAAGTTATGTTTACACTATGCTATAGTCTGTTAAGTGTGCAATAGCATTATGTCTAAAAAAACAATGTACATATCTTAATTTAAAAATACTTTATTGGGCTTCCCTGGTGGCGCAGTGGTTGAGAGTTCGCCTGCCGATGCAGGGGACATGGGTTCGTGCCCCGGTCCGGGAGGATCTCCACATGCCGCGGAGCAGCTGGGCCCGTGAGCCATGGCCGCAGAGCCTGCGCGTCCGGAGCCTGTGCTCCACAACGGGAGAGGCCAAAGCAGTGAGAGGCCCGCGTACCGCAATAAATAAATAAACTTTATTGCTGGGACTTCCCCGGTGGTCTGGTTAAGACTCCCCGCCTCCACTGCACAGGACATGAGTTCGATCCCTGGCTGGGGAACTAAGATTCCACATGTCGCAAGGCGTGGCCAAAAAAAAACCACAAAAAACTAAAACCTTTATTGCTAAAAAATGCTAACCATCAGCTGAGACTTTAGTGAGTCGTAGCAGTACCATCAAAGATTACTGATCACAGATCACCATAACAAATAGAATATCAATGAAACAAACAGTTTGAAATATTGTGAGGATTACCAAAATGTGACACAGAAACACAAAGTGAGCAAACGCTGTTGGAAAAATGGCACCGATAGACTTGCTCGATGCAGGGTTGCCCCAAACCTTCAATGTGTAAAAAACGCAGTATCTGCAGAGCACAGTAAAGCAGAGTGCAATTAAATGAGGTCTGCCTGTAATTCTATTTCAATATCTGGAACTTCAATTTTAAGACGCTTAATTGTCCTTGGTTCTTTACCTCTGACCCTTGCAGTTTATAAGTAACATGGGAAGTCATCAACTGATTTATGTGCTGTTGTCTAGATAAATATTTATTAGGATGTCAGAGTCAGAAAGGACTCCAGCCGCGTTTGGCATAAAAATAAAGACACTGGTGCACTGAATGATGGGTCCTGGCTTTTTTCTGGTTTGCTGCCTTGATTTAGCACTGTCTGTCTTCTGTGGCCCCGAGTAACTATAAAATAACCCAAGGTGGAGGCATGTTGCCTGGATAGGCACTGAGGGGGCTTATAGACCTGGCCCAGACCAACACCCCACTCTCAGGGAGACTAGGTCATGGTAGGTGCCCCACAAGGAGCCTGAAGCAGATTCACCAGGGAAGAGAAGAGAATGAGCTGGCGGGGTCAGGCTTCCTAGAAGGAGGGGACTTGGGTCCCATTATGTTAATAGACCCTGGCCCTTTGAGCTCAGTTTCTAAAGACAGAGATATAATCTCCCCTCCAGGTCCAGACTCAAAGACTGGCTTAATAGAATTTAGTCCTATGAAGCATATATCCTTAGTAAAATGATGGCTTAGTCTTGATGGATTAGTCATCACAGGGGTTACTGTAGCGTAATGGGACAGCCCTGGAAAAGGGAATTAGTCACAGAGTGGAGATGACTTATATTTGATTATTTCCCACAATGAAGGTTGAAGAAGTGGCTCCCCAAACCCCATGTATTTTTCAAGGTCATTGAAAATTTCAGCATCACCATTATCCTACAATAACTGGTGTCACCAAACTGGGGAACACCTGTAGAATGTGAGTTAATGCTGTAGAGTGTACTTACATTACAGAAAGCCACTGCATTTTTGTTCCATCTGTATAACAGTGGGATTTCACATACAAGCAATACTGTACAGTGCAGGCTCCGTGAGATGCCTGCCTGGGTGCGTCATCTGGAACCATTTATCTACCGTGTGACTTTAAGTTTCTTAACCTCTCTGTTAAGGAGCCTCTTGCTAAAATGGGGATAAAAATATCTAAATGGGGATATCGAAAAGGGGGATTAAAGATATCTACATTACAGATTTATTGTGAGGATTAAAGGAGATAATTCATGGACGGTGCTTAGCACAGAAAATGCGTTTCAGAAAGTGACACTGGGTGATTAATGTCAACCTAATATTTTACTTCTTCTGGGGGAATTTGTGTTTCTTCTGAGATTTACCTGCTCTTGTCATCTGTCCACTTTTCAATTAGGGGCAAGTCACATTTTCCTTATTAATCTCAATTGAAATCTACCTGCATGAATTCACATGACAACTGTGTCAAGGCTCTTAGACCTTGAGAAAACAAAGCAGCCCTGGCTTATGTCTGCACTGAAACCTGGAAGATTTCACAGGCCCCTTTACAGTTTGCTCATCATCCTCTCACAGACCTTCCTTCTATGGTATCAGTTCTTCCGCAAGAACACTTAACACTTCTTTTTCTTTCTTTTAATCCTTTTGACACTTCCTGTTCTCCTTAAATACTTAGGCTCCCTTCCCCCACTAAAGAGACACTGACCATGAGATTTTGTACATAAACCACTATGGATCCCAGAGGGAAAACTGAAATCAAAGGAAAAACTACATTCCAATTACTTGGGCGTCTTCGGCACATGGTTGTGAATTGTATTTATTTAGCCAATCATCTACCATTGATTGAGTGCTCACATGTGTCAGGCAAGGTGCTGGCACCTGTCCAAGATGGAAGGACATGGACCAAGGCTCAAGGATCTCAGACCCAATAGAAGACCCTGAAGGATCTTCCAAGGCAATAGAAATAAAACCAAAAATAAACAAATGGGACCTAATCAAACTTAAAAGCTTTTGCACAGCAAAGGAAACCATAAACAAAACGAAAAGACAACCTACAGGCTGGGAGAAAATATTTGCAAACAATGCGATTGACAAGGGCATAATTTCCAAAAGATACAAAGAACTCATACAACTCAACAACAACAACAAAAACAAACAACCTAATCGAAAAATGGGCAGAAGACCTAAATAGACATTTCTCCAAAGAAGAAATAGAGATGGTCAAGTAGGCACATGAAAAGATGCTCAACATCACTAATTATTAGAGAAATGCAAATCAAAACTACAATGAGGTACCACCTCTCACTGGTCAGAACGGCCATCATTAAAAAGTCTACAAATAACAAATGCTGGAGAGGGTGTGGAGAAAAGGGAACCCTCCTACGCTGTTGGTGGGAATGTAAGTTGGTGCAGCCACTATGGAGAACAGCATGGAGGTTCCTCAAAAAACTAAAAATAGATTTGCCATATGATCCAGCAATCCCATTCCTGGGCATATATCCAGACAAAAATATAATTCAAAAAATACTTGCACCCCTATACTCATAGCAGCACTATTCACAACAGCCAAGACATGGAAACAACCTGAATGTCCATTGACAGATGAATGGATGAAGGTGTGGTACATATATACAATGGAATACTACTCAGCCATAAAAAGAATGAAATAATGTCATTTGCAGCAGCATGGGTGCAACTAGAGATTATCATACTAAGTGAAGTTAGAAAGAGAAAGACAAATACCATATGACATCACCTATATGTGGAATCTAAAATAGGACACAAATGAACTTATCTCTGAAACAGAAACAGACTCACGGTCATAGAGAACAGACTTGTGGTTGCCAAGGGAGAGGGGGTGAGGGATGGATTGGGGTTAGCAGATGTAAGCTTTTATGTATAGATTAGACAAACAACAAGGTCCTACTGTATAGCACAAAGAACTATATTCAATATCCTATGATAAACCATAGTGGAAGAGAATATTAAAAAAGAATGTGTACATGTATAACTGAATCACTTTGCTGTACAGCAGAAATTAACACAACGTTGTAAATCAGCTATACTTCAATTTTAAAAAAAGACCCTGAAGGAAGACACCAGACTTGGTGAAGTGGCTGCTGTGAACCTATGAACGGGGGCAAAGCAAGGACAAGGAGCTGTGTGTACTGCATGTGAAACATGTCTGTACTGAGGGCACTTGTATTTTCATGTTCGTTTGCCATTTTTTCCTTAGTGAAGCCCTAGAAGACAGAGTCCTGGTCATCTTCTTTCTCGGGGGCTCCCAGGGCTTTGCCCCACGAGCAGTCCTTCCCTTTGATCTGTACCATGAGCTATGTGGGGTCAAAAACCAGGACGCAGTCGAGCTGCCACAGATCATGTGCCAGTTGACTTTTTTTCCCTGGTGAGGTGGGTTCAAGCCCAGATTCTGCTCCATCCCAATAGAGCAACAGAAGTCTACACATGACAAAGCAGTTGCTTTCTGAAATGCACTTACTGTGCGAAGCACTTACACAAATTATCTCTTTTCATTCTCATTACAAACCTATAAGGTAGGTATTATCATCTCCATTTTAGAGCTGAGGAGCCAGAGGCACAGAGAGGTTAAATAACTTGCTCAAGGTCACACAGCTGATAAGTGGTGCTTCCAGATTATGAACCCAGATAGGTCTCTCACAAGATCCTATGCTATGCGATACTGCTTGCCCATGAAATCTCACTGTTATACAGGAGAAATTTAAAAAGAGAAACAGTTTATTCACTTATTAGATTGGCAAAGACTAGGAAGCTGAGTGATGTCTAGGGTGGGGAGGGCCTGGGGAAAGGTGTGCTTTGCTACCGCTTGTAGATAAAGATGATGGACTTCTACTCCTCCTTTCCTAAGTCAGAATTTGTTCAGGTAGCCTCCTGTCTCCAGGTCCAGAATGGAATCCAAGCATTTTAAGCCACTATTTTTCAAGCTATAAACATGAAGTTTGTTGGGTCCCAACCAGTGTCTTTCGAAAAAATGAAGTCGAGTAAAAATAGAGTGTATTGTACCTTTCATCTGGAGTTCTGGTTCGTGTGAGAAAATAAATGTCTTTATTCTTTAAGCCAACTTGTATTGGGATTGTTGTTCCTTTGCAGCTGAAAGCATCCCGGATGATTCACTGAAGTGTGAACTGTGCAGTATTTCTGGAGGGCAATCTGACTACATGTATCAAAAATTTCACTAAACATACTCGGCAATACCACTTCTAGGGATATATCTCAAAGAAGGAAATGTTTGCATGGACAGTTTAAAAGGATATCATGGAATCAACATTTTTAATAGCAAAAAAAACAGACCTGAATAACCGTTAATAAAGATTATATAAAATATGTTGTATCCTAGGTCTGGATTCTATGCAAGGAAAAGCTATGCAACCAGCAATCGGTGAGATTTATAAGTTAGTGAATTGTTCACACTAACAGGAAACTGTGCATAAATGACACAAATAGGAAATTAGTTGAGCCACTGAGTTAAAAAGTTAAGACACCTGTGCTTTTTGCAACCTTTGATGTATAATAATTGATAGAAACAAAGATCATCACTAGACGCTAAAACCATTGGATAAAAGATTGCAGGAGCAGGATATGCACGTGATCTCAAAGGATCATCCCTAAGGTTATTTACTGATTACAAGGGAGTCAGAGGACTTTATACTGGAGAGATCTGGCAGATGCCACCTTAACCAAGTGATCAGACTTTGCAATCCCAACGAGACGCTGGGAACCTCCTGATGTGATGCCTTGTAAAGTACCGATACCACCTAGGTCGTATCCTTGTCAGAAAGATTAAACCAGATCTAGCCAAAAGGAAACAAATTCAGATTGTAGGGCCTTCTACAAGACAATTGGCTTGGACTCTTCAAAAAATGTCCATGTCACGAGAGAAAAAAAAGCCGCGAGAATATTCTAGAACAGTGCTGTCCAACAGAAATATAATGTGAGCTATACATGCAATTTAAACTTTTTTAATAGACAAATAGGTAAAACTAATTTTAATAATGTATTTTTAGCCCAATACATTCAGTGTATTATCATTTCAATATGCAATCAATATACAGAATTACTGATGAGATAATTTACATTTTGTGTGTGTGCGTTAAGTCTTGAGTACACTCAATTTGGACCAGCCATATTTCAAGGGCTCAAGAACCACATAGGACTGGGGGGTTCTGTATTGAAAGGCACAGCTCTAGACTAAAGATGGCTAAACGGACATAACAACCAAATGAAATTAGGATCCTGTATTGGAACAAAAAAAAATAGCTATAAAGAAAACTGTGGGAATAATTGGGGAAATTTAAGGGTAGAATGTATATTAGATAATATTATTGTATATATGGTAAAGTTCTTGGTAATAATAGTACTTATATAAAGAGAATTACATTATTCTTAGGAGATAAATGCTAAAGTACTTGGGTGTCAAGTATGATGTCTGCAACTTACTTTCAAATGGTTCAACAAATTATAAATAGGTGGTAAGTCAATAAATAGAGGTTGAGATAGATATTGATATATAGAGGGAGGGAGCAAATGTTAATAATTGGTGAATCTAGGGAAAGGATATTCAGATGTTTATGGTACTGTTTTTCCCAACCTTTCCAAGCTTTGATAGGCCTAAGAGAAAAAATAGATTCCAATAATGATAATGACATTTTACATTCTTTACAGTTTATGGCATATTTTCATATATATTGTGAATCTGATCCTTTCAAAAGTCCATGGAGGTAGATATATGGTGTGTTTTATCTTTATTTTATAGTCAATGAAAACATTTCTTCAGCACCTAACCACATGCCAGGCATGGCACATGCATTTTCTCTTTTAATTTCCCAAAGAACTCCCAGAGGCAGGTGGAGTCTCTCCCCTTCACAGCGGGTGACATTGGAGGCTTTGGGAGGTCAGGGGACTGCCAGGGATGTGAACTGGGCAAGCCCCAGAGCTGGGGTTTAAATGCATCTCTGTCCCACTCTGGGGCCTGAGCTCCTTTCTCTGTGTCCTGTTTCACAGATGTAGAAGTGGAAGCCCAGAGAAGTTAACTAACTTGTTCAAAGTCACACAGCTACCGAGGGCAAAGGCAGAATTCAAGCCCACGCTTCATTCAGTCTCTGATTCCAGGGCTCTTTTTTCACAGCACACTCTGAAGTCGGTTTGGGCTGTAACGGGGTGGCTCATGTGAGAAGAAATCTTGGAGAAAGGGCCCCCGGCACAGGAAATTAGTCGAGTTATTGAAGTGCAGCTAAGGAAAGGCCCTTGAGCTCAGAGCAGGCCTGGCTGGGGAAAAGCTCTGTAAAAATAAAAGCACGACTGCACCGACTAAATCACCTGATGCTCTGATTAAGAAGCATGAGTTGCCACACCATGTGATGGGGCGGCCGTAAGCTCCGGCCCTGGAGACATGACCTGGCACAGATTCCATCACTGGAGGGTGGTATTCAGGTAGGATTATGTTTGGGGGGATGGGAGGAGGGGGGAGCAGTTCAGAACTCCAGTCTCACAACTGTGCTGCATTGTTGTAAATGTAAATACTCTTCTTCAGTTTTCACTTAATTTTCAATGAAATTTAAATTTTTCAAATAAAAACTAAATTTTTCATTTAATTTTAATGATCTGATTAAAAGACTGGGTGCATTACTGAAAGTCTTAGCCCTGAGAACAATGAAGTTCTTTGCCAAAATACTCAAATAAGAAAAAACTAGTGGACTTCCCTGGTGGTGCAGTGGTTAAGAATCTGCCTGCCAATGCAGGGGACACGGGTTCAAGCCCTGGTCTGGGAAGATCCCACGTGCTGCAGAGCAACTAAGCCTGTGCACCACAACTACTGAGCCCGCGAACCACAACTACTGAGCCTGTGTGCCACAACTACCCCACACCTAGAGCCCGTGCTCCGCAATGAGAGAAGCCACCACAATGAGAAGCCCACACGCCACAATGAAGAGTAGCCCTGCTCGCCGCAACTAGAGAAAGCCCGCACGCAGCAACAAAGACCAAACACTGCCAAAAATAAATAAAAATAAATCGATTAATTTAAAAAAAAAAAAGAAAGAAAGAAGAAACTAGCCATCGTAACAGGAATCTAAGGGAATCGTGCGCTTTACATCAGAACAAGCTCAGGGCAGTGAGGACTTCTAAAGGGAGATCGTCCCTTCAAGGACCACCTCGTCTTCTCCCACTGAGTAGGGGACTCCAGCAGGGACCTACCAGGGGGCTGTGAAGCTGAGAAGGTCACCACCTTGTTACCGAGCCCAAGCTCATACTGCTCACCGCACGACGGCAGGCCAATATATCGAGAGGTGAGGTGTTGGGGTAAGGAATAGCAACTTGATTTGGAAAGCCAGGAGGCCAGGAAGCCGGTGGACTCGTGTCCCAAAGGACCGTCTTGCCTGGGTTAGAATTCAGGCTTCTTTTATATTAAAAAGGGAGGGAGTAAAGTCAAACATCTGCGTGTTCCCGTCAGCCTCCTGAGGGGAGGTGTTAACTTCTTCCTCCCTGCAGTCATTCACAGGTGGGCCTGGTCAGGATATTTCCTGTGAGCTAACCAAAGGTATCTTAGCTTAATGCTCATTATCTGGGGAGCAGGGTTAGGGTTAGGGTTAGGGCTCCCAGAGATGGGTCACTATGTATAATTCAAGCTTATAGGCAACATTCCTTTAACGATTAACTTGTAACAGAATACAGAAGGTTCTTCCCTATTACATTCTGAGCATTGATCTGGAACCACAAAGCACTGCCTGAACTGCTGGAGGGAGCTGACTGGCTGTCCTGGAGACAGTGGAGCTCTGGGTCTGTCCAGGCTCAGCCTCCCGAGAGTGTGTCCTTTGAGAAGCCTGGGACGCACCCAGGACCCTCACCCTGACTGTGGCAAGGCCTAGGCTGGGAGTCATGGTGGCCCCTTTTCTTTTTTCAATGTTACGCAAGTGTAGTTGATTTTCACGGTTGTGTTCATCTCTACTGTACAGCACAGTGACTCAGTTACACGCATATATACTCTTTCCCATTGTGGTTTATCACAGGGTATTGAATATAGTTCCCTGTGCCCTACAGCTGGACCTTGTTCTTTATCCATCCCATATACAATAGTTTGCCTCTGCTCATCCCAAACTCCCAATCCTTCCCTCCCCCACCCCTCCGCCCCCTTGGCAACCACAAATCCATCCTCCGTGTCTGTAACTCTGTTTCTGTTTCGTAGATACGTTCATTTGCGTTGTAATTTAGATTCCACATATAATACAACGGGCTCTTTTCAAATGACTTCTCAGCTGGGATGCTGCACAGCTGTCAGCCCAGACCCTGAATCCGGGAATGGTCAGAGTCAGAACTGAGTGCCCATGAGCGGGACACAGGTGTAGTCCGAGGTTTGGGAAGCAGCCATTGGTTATGGGTGATGTTGGGGGCGGTGGCTGAAGCCCACCAGTGGACACCAGTCCCCAGCAGGAGGGTCCTGGAGGCGGCAGTCTAGGCCAGCAGCCAAGGTCAGTCATTCCGATAGCCTGCGTGGGTCTGACGGCTGAGCTAATGAATTGTGCAGAACTCCATTCTCACACTGAATGGGTTTTGTTACACTGTCAACCCTGCCTGAGAACTTCACCCAGGCTCATCTGAAAGGGACCTGACATGGAGGCAGCAAAGGACTTGTGCTGAAACCCTTCCAAGTGTGACCTCTACACTGACCACCGGCACATCTTCTCTGTCATCTACCTCGAATCCCCATCGGGGTTTGTTGTTTGTTTTTTAATCCAAGTCTTTACCCTGCCAAGCACTAGGAAAAGTAGGATTCACCCAGTTAAGAGCTGACAAGAAGGAGTCCCTACATGTGGGCTTGTGACCCTGCAGCCCAGAAGGGCTCACACTCCCCTGGGTCTCCCACGTGCCCACTGAGCCCCGAGGTGGGAGACCAGACCCCAGGGCTGGAAGAACCTTGTTTGGCTCAGAGTCTGAGCAGAGTCCTCTGCGCTGGGGAAGACTTCACACTGACCACCGCATCTTGTGACTCACAGTACCAGAGGCTGCTCTTAGAGAGAGGAAATGATGACGCTTCCAGCCCTCAGAGGAGATCTGCGGTCGCTGTAATCAGAGTAATACTCTGTTCTATTTCAGTGACACAGGGTCACATTTTCCTTTAAACTGAGAAAATTCACGTCAGGCGTAATCATATCACCTCCCTCCCTCTCTTTCCCATTCTGCCTTCCTTCGCTCCCCGACATGCTCCTCTACCCTCTCCTCTATTTTTACGGATGTGAAATTCACATAACACGCAACAAACCATTTTAAAGGGTATGACTCAGGGGCATTTCGTGCATTCACTGCTGTGTGACCATCATTCTTCTCTGGTTTCAAACCCTTTTCATCACCCCAGAGCGCCCCACAGGCAGTGAGGGGTCACTCCTGTTTCCCCTTCCCCCAGGCCCTGGCAGAAACCACTAACCTGCTTTCTGGACATTTCATATAAAAGGAAGCATACAATATGGGACCCTTTTTTGTCTGGTATCTTTCACTTAATTTTCTATGTTCCAGGTTCATCCAAGTTGTCCAATATAACAGTACTTCATTCCTTTCTGTGACTGAATAACATTCCATTGTGTGGATATGTCACAACTTGTTTATCTAGTCGTCTATTCATGGGCATTTGGGTGGTTTCCACCTTTTCCCTATTATGAATAATGCTGCTATAAACATTCGTGCACAAGTGTCCGTGTAGACATGCTTTCCTTTCTCTGGGGTGTACACCTAGGAGTAGAATTGCGGGGTCATATAACGCCATGCTTAACATTTTAAGAAACTGCAAAACTGTTTTCCAAAGCGGCTGCACCCGTTTGCATTCCCACGAGCAGAACAGGAGGGTAACTCTTTCTTTCATCTGATGAAACAAAACAAAATTAAAACAATTTGCTCATCGTAAAACACTGAGTCCGCTAAGGACATTTAAATAACCAACCACCTTTTGCAATGACTCACCGAGTGTGGAAAGGTAAGCCTGAAACAAATTCACGCAGCTGGTCCACAGCTTTCCCTGAAAGGCAGAACAAGATGCTTTAGAGGGAAAAGACTGCACACAAGTTGTTCTCTCGCGCGCCGGCTCCCCGGTCAGCTGCTCTTCTCCACGTTTTATTCTGGCCCATCAGCAGGTCAGCTTAGCTGGACGCCCACTGAGCAGGGAACACGCACCTCGCCAGCTGGCGGGAAGACACATGGGAAAAGATGCCGGAGGTATTCAAGGAACATATGATAATGCAGACAAGTCTGAACTGACAAGACAAGGGACGGCGTTTTAGAGCTGGCAAGGACTGTGAGATCTCAACTCAAAGTCAGGCACAAGGCTGGAGTTGAGGAGACTGAGCCCTGTCCCCCAACACCCCCCAGGTTCATGGACTTACACCCGGCCAGTCAGCGGCAGGGGATGAGAAGTCAGGCCCTCCACAGTGAGAGCAGCCCCGGTTCACTTTGCCAGGGTTCCCGGGCTTGTCCCACGACGCAAGATGAGGAGGTTGGAAAATGCAGATCCCTCAGTCCCGCCCAGACCAACTGGACCTGGCTCTCTCAGAAGGAGATCTGTGCTTTTAATGGTTCTGATCAGGAAGTTTGGGGAACACGTCACCAACTGTAAATAAAACGATAAGGCCGATTTAGCAGCACCAAAAGTGCCTAGTTTGTGATTTTCGTGTTGATATCGCCTTGCGTCTGAGTGAAAATTGAAAGTTATTATATTTGATGTGTGGTTTCTGTTCGAGTCTGCCTTAGGCTCTGATGGTCTGACGTTTAGTCAGTCTACGGCATGCGCGCACGGGCACACACACGCGTGCACACGTGTGGACACTCAGACACACACACACACACACACACACACAGAATGGATGGTCTGACAGTTTAGTCAGTCTACAGCATGCGCGCACGGGCACACACACACGTGTACACGCGTGCACACACACACACAGAATGGATGGAGGGTTACCCCACCTCTTTTAACCCAGATTATAACAACTAACCTCACTGCTCCGTACCTTGCTTTGAAAACAAAACTTTAAGTCCCTCATCTAAATCTGATAATAATTACTGAGAAAAATCCTGCGTAGTAGGTTTTTAAATGCTGGTTTCACAGATGAAGAAACTGAGATTCTACAGGTCTCAGTTACTTGCTTAAAGTCACGAAACCAGTTACTGGTTCAACTGTGCCTCCCCACCCTCAAAGGTTATGTGGGTGTTCTAACACCCAGTGGCTCAGAAGGTGATCTTATTTGGAGACAGGGTCTTTACAGAAGTAGTCAAGTTAAAATGAGGTCATTAGGGTCTTATAAAGTGGGGAAATTTAGACACAGATACCCACACAGGGAGAACACCACACGAAGGTGAAGGCAGACATCAGGGTGATGTGTCTACAAGCCAAAGAATGCCAAAGATTGCCAGCAAACCACCGGAAGCTAAGGCACAGCCTGGGACAGGCTGTTGCTCACAGCCGAGAAGGAGCTAACCCTCACAACAACTTGATCTTGGACTTCTACCCTCAGAATGGTGAGACAATATGTTTCTATTGTTTTAAGCCACCCAGGCTGTGATCTTTTTTTTTAATTGTTTTTTTTTTTTTTGTAATTTTATTTTATTTATTTATTTTGGCTGCGTTGGGTCTTGGTTGCTGCGCACGGGCTTTCTCTAGTTGCGGCAAGCAGGGGCTACTCTTCCTTGCGGTGCGCGGGCTTCTCATTGCGGTGGCTTCTCTTGTTGCGGAGCTCGAGCTCTAGGCGCGCGGGCTTCAGTAGTTGCGGCACGTAGGCTCAGCAGTTGTGGCTCGCGGGCTCAGTAGTTGTGGCGCACAGGCTTAGTTGCTCCACGGCATGTGGGATCTTCCCGGACCAGGGCTCGACCGTGTCCCCTGCATTGGCAGGCGGATTCTTAACCACTGTGCCACCAGGGAAGCCCCGGCTATGGTCTTTTGTATGGCAGCCCCAGCAAACTAATACTCCAAAGAGAGGCAAACCTGGGTCTCTCCACATCTGACTAGAGTGTGCATGACCAACTCAAGGAGGCCGGAGTGTAGCGGGGACAGACGTGAGCAAAAACACCCGGCAGTTCTATGACAGCTCTGTGCAAAGCCCACGGGAGCACAGGGTAGGCATGTGGGGATGGGAGGCAGGGGTTTTAGAGGCAACTTCCAGCAGGTGGAGTCCAGATGTGGCCTGTGTCAGTTCCAGGGCTATGATCTAGAATGCCGCGCAGCAAGCACACGTTGAGGGCTCATGGATCTCACCATACACACATGGGTGAGTGGTCCCATGGACAGTGGAAAGAGAGGCCTCTAGGAGGCAAACACACAGTGTTCTAGCTCCGTTCTGTCTTTGGACAAGCCACATAGTCTCCAGGGCCTTGGTTATTCCAGCTATAAAACTGAGAACATCATACCTTCCTACCCTAATGGACCAGATGCCCACTTAAGGTCCACTTATGAGGTTTATGTCTGGGAGAGGGTGGCCTGCGAGTAGGGCAGTGGTTCCCAAACTTGGTTCAGCCTGGGGAACTATACAGATTCCAGGCTCCCTCTCCCAGAGCCTCCGATTCAGAGGTATTACCACAGAATATACACGAAACAAATGCTCTCCACACGATCCCAGTGGGCTGCCAGCTGTGGGCACCACTGGGTTAGTGAACACTGCTGTGTAAAACGGGGCCAGCCAAGGGTTTGGGTTCAGATATGAGACGAGGCATTTGGAGATGCTGTCATCTAACCTGTACAGTACTGAGCTAAAGTTGACATCGGAACACAAATGTCAAGTGCGTGGTGATGTCCAAGGCTAGCTCCTCATGAGGAAATGAACGCTCTCGGTAGGAGTGAAATGATCCTTGTGTGTGTACCCAAACACGCACACGTGCACAAACACGTGTATATATATATATACATACACATGCATACATACCTTGTGCATTCGAAGGGCCGTGCTACAAAGGAATCTGAGAGTTACCATGAGCAGGTCTGGGGAGATGATGAGAGCTCTGCCGGGGTGGGTGGGGAGGTGGGAAAGGGCTGGGCTGTAACTGCAGGATCCACACCCAGAGCATGAGTTAAAATAAACATTGCTGTACCAGAGCCAGGGAAAATTCAGGGCCTGGGGATGCTAGCAGTGTGAGGGCTACAAAAGCAGAAACCAGTGAAAGATGTTTAGGAAGACTTTTGTCACCATGAAATGACATGCCAGGCCTGGTGGCTACTTGAGGGGAGTCACGGGGTCAGAGAAGAGGGTCTGATAAGGAGCCCTGCGGAGGCGCATCTGAATGGGGGCCGGGGAGACCTGAGGCAGGTAAATGGGGAGACTGGGTGATTGGGGATGGTGCGGTGGAGAGTGTTGACCTAGAAGTCGGAGTCTGAGGCTGGGCTGGTTGTATAGGGATGTGTTAACAGGGACTGGAAGAAACATTCTGAAGTTTTAATCAAGGGGAAGGAGTGTTTAATATTGTCAGATACAACAGACACACTTAATTTAAAGAAGCTTGTTCTGGGACTTCCCTGCTGGTCCAGGGGTTAAGACTCCGAGCTTCCACTGCAGGGGGCGCGATCCCAAGTCGGGGAACTAAGATCCCACATGCTGCACGGCGTGGCCAAAAAAGAAAGAAAACTAAATAAGCTTGTTTGGGCGTTAACTGACTTGCTAACTCGATCACTAGCAGTCTATCGCATTTACCAAGTAACGTATAGGAGTTACAGGAAAGTAGATTTGGGGCTCAATATAAAGGATATCGAACGAAAATATACTCCAAAATAACTCTTTATAAATAGAACCAGCTGACTGATCCCTTCTGGCTGGGGCCTGCCTAGGTTAGGAGTCTGGGGAGCAGAGCTGGGCTGGGCAGTGAATCTACTCTAAGTCATCCAAGTGAGAAAAACCAAGATGTGAACAGAGCCTGTAACCTCTGGAGCATTTAACCTTGAAATGTCAGACGACGGAAGCAAGGTTCAGACTTCAAGTCCTAGGGTTCCAGGCGGGTCAGGTCAAAGCAGCACTGGAACCAGGTGGGAAAGCCCAGAGGTGGAAGCCGACCTGAGCCTGGAGCAGAGCAAGATTCAAGGCAGAAGGTCCCAGGTAATCGCCGGCTGCACACGTGCTGTGTGTGATTGGTGGGTAAAAGAAGCTTACGTGTCCTGGCAGGATGACTACATAGCTTGTGAGGCCCAGTGTGAAATGAAAATGCAGGGTTGGGCTTCCCTGGCGGCACAGTGGTTAAGGATCCGCCTGCCGATGCAGGGGACACGGGTTCGAGCCCTGGTCTGGGAAGATCCCACATGCCGCGGAGCAACTGGGCCCATGAGCCACAACTACTGAGCCCGCGCGTCTGGAGCCTGTGCTCCGCAACAAGAGAGGCTGCGACAGTGAGAGGCCCACGCACCGCGATGAAGAGTGGCCCCCGCTCACCACAACTAGAGAAAGCCCACGCACAGAAACGAAGACCCAACACAGCCATAAATAAATAAATAAATAAATAAATTTTAAACCATTAAAAAAAAGAAAATGCAGGGTCTCCTTGCTGAAAAACCAAGAATTTCAAGACAGCAAGAGCAGAGCATTAAACCAAGTGCAGGGCCCTTCTGAGTGCGGGTCCTGTGCAACTGTACAGGCCGCTCACCCATGAAACTGGCCCTGGGCGCGGGTTAGGTGTGGAAGGAAGGCAACGAGCCCCTGGCTGTGCGTGTTGCAGCTGAGCCTGCAGTGGCAATGCCTGTGCTGGACAAAGCAGCCCAGAGAATGCCCACTAAAGCCATTCCAATGCTAACAGTCTCATCCTACCAGGTAAAAACACCCTGGGAGTCTGTAGATGGTGTCATGTGGTCCAGACAAGTCAGCCAAAAAGGCAAAGCCAAGGTCCCTCAAGGCCCATGTCTAACAATCCAATTGCAGGCTCCTCCCCATGTCATTTTCTGCAGCCTGTCCCAGTCAAAGACTACAACTCGGCTGTAATTGAAACAGGAGAACAAGTACAGTAGCAACGGTTCAAATAGCCCTGGGCAGGTTGGGTTCAGCTCACCGCAGTCATGACTTTCCTAATGTTTTCAATAAATTCTTGGTGCCAGAGATCAAAGGCCTCTCATCTCTTTTGAAGGGTCTATTTCCTTTCTGTCACGCACAGTGATGCTGACAGGTGGGAAGAGCAAAAGTGACAATGAGGTAATTGGATTCACGCTCTGATGTTGTAACACTCCTGCCTGAGCATAGATCATGGGGGAAAGTACATTCAATGTTCAATCACACTCGGGAATCTAAGCAAACTATTATCCCTTCTCCTCCTGGAGGAAAAAAGATCTGAAATGTTGAGGTTAGCAGCCCGCAGATATAACTTAGAGGTCACACTTAGAAGTCAGTCTTTTAGCCATATGTGTGTAGCCATGTGTGTATATGTGTGTATATACACACATATGTGTATAGATATATCTGCATGTATGTGTTTATGCATATGTATACATGTATATATGGGTATATGTTTGTATACATGTAGATGCATGTATATATATTTATAAATATATACATGTAAACATATATTTATATTTCATATATGAAACAGTGACAAGAGGTATGGCTATGAAACAGCTTCAGTCAGTAATATGTATTTCAGGGAAAAATAATATATTAAAGATGCTATAAACCCAGTTCTGAGAAAATTCTCACTTATATGGGGAAAACTGATTTCTCCCATGTCTGCCAGCAGCTGGGGTTGAAATCACCTAAGTGCAGGTCTCAAGCTTACTCCTTGCCGCCTGGATTTGCCAAGCCATGGGGTTCGTAAAGCATGTTTCTTTCTCATGCAAAGAGCCAGGATCTCGGAGGTTAGGTGGAAGACCACCAACTGGTGAAAAACCACCTCAAAAGATTTTCGAGGCCAAGCTGTCTCGAAGCCCTGCACCGACAGAGTTATAACTTAGTTTTATTTATGCTCTGGTGGTATTTTGACTCCAGAATAAGGACCGGGTGTCTTCACAGTCCATTTTCTGCATAGGTCTGATGATGCACGGTTTAGACAAATCAGATACTGAAACAGAAAGCTGAAGAGCATGAAAGGGATCTTCCAGGGGTTTCCTTGTATTAAACAGAGGGTTGGGACTTCCCTGGTGGCGTAGTGGTTAAGAATCCGCCTGCCAATGCAGGGGACACGGGTTCGAGCCCTGGTCCGGGAAGATCCCACATACCACGGAGCAACTAAGCCCGTGTGCCACAACTACTGAGCCCGCGTGCCGCAACTTCTCAAGCCTGCGCACCTAGAGCCTGTGCTCCGCAGCAAGAGAAGCCACCGCAATGAGAAGCCCACGCACTGCAACGAAGAGCAGCCCCCGCTCACTGCACCTAGAGAAAGCCTGCGTGCAGCAACGAAGACCCAACGCAGCCAAAAATAAAAAAAAAACAGAGGGTTACTCTACAGATAGCAGTATTAATGGTTTTCACAGATATAGCAGCAGTATTTCAGGCCATTTATTATTTTTACTTTAACAATTTGTCAAAGATGTCGATGTGTAAAGAGAAAGACTGAGGAAACTGCACACACATTTATTTTACTTCACACCAACTGGACACCATTTGGTTTGGTCCTTGTGGCCACAGTTTACAGGTGCCACTCTTTACCAAGAAAGAGGGACTGAAGTTACAGCTATTTTAGGAGAAAATAATTCTTTTTCTAGATAGTCTTAAAAAGCAAAGCCTACAAAGTCATGGTATGCATAACTGCATGTTTAAAATGATGCTAGAATAAGAGAAAATCAAGACAGAAAAAAATATGAAGACACATTAAACTTAATTATTGTTTTTCCTGAAAATCAGTCTAGCTGTTTTCATTTCACTCTTCGACTCTGAACTCAATGAAGAAGGCAGTGTTGTTTCCATGTTTGTAAAGTGGTGACTGTTGCTTGCAAAATGGGGCCCTGTTCTCTAAGAGCCTGTAACAGATGACCTCCAAAGGGATGGAAGAATAAATTAATGATGGGGTGGTAAGTGCTGGAACAAGAGAATGCTGACAGTTGCACAACACCGTGAATGTACTTAATGCCGCTGAATTGCACACCTTCAAACGGTTACAGTGGTCTTTTTTATCTTGTGTGTATTTTCTCATAATAAAAAAGTAATCAATGCACATCCATCAGACACTGATTCAGAAATGAAAATTCAGAAATGAAAAAAGAATCAAAAGCTCAAAGCTGCCCAAGTCCATTATCACATGAGTCTATACCGTAGTTCATAGATACACAAATGTTATGAGCAAAATCACATCTACTCAAGGAGAAAGAACGGCCGCATACATCGTGGTGAGCCTATCAGGCTGGCATTACATCTGACATCAAATTAGAATAAAAAATCGAAAACAATGACGAGACATTATCAAAAGGAAATCCCCTAGACTGGCAAAGGGATCTGTAGGGGTTGGCAAACCCGTGGCCCCTGGGCTGAATCAAGTCCCATTGCCTGTTTTGGTGTTGCCTGGGAGTTAAGAATGGTTTTCACATTTTCCAGTGGTTGAGAAAAAAAGCAAGAGAAGAGTACTGTTTCATGACACATGAGCATGAAATGAAATACACATTTCAGTGCCCCTAAATAAACCTTTACTGGAACACAGGCCAACCCCCCACCATTCCTTTAGGTACTGTACATGGTGCTTTCGAGCCGTAATGGCAGATTTCAGTAATGGCGACAGAGACCATATGGCCTGTAAAGCCAAAAATATTTTCTACATGACCCTTTGAGCCATTTGCCGGCCCTTGCTCTGGAAGGTGGACAGTACTTCTAGATGAAGGTGGGCCAACCCGGAGGGGACCCGCCTCAGGGCCAGACTGGGGGACCCCTTCTTAAAAAAGCCACCCTGCAGAGAAATGTTCATCAAAAGGGGGAATCCAGTTCAGCACCCTAGAAGGGCCTGCTCCATGGGGCTGCAAGGCCAGAGGCATAGCGGATGCTCGGGAGGATGGGGCCACTGTGGTATCAACAGCCTCACCTGCCCTGTGCTCCAACACACCCTCACCTGCATTTCTTTTTTTTTTGAAGTCAAGTTGACTTACAATGTTGTGTTAATTTCTGCTGTACAAAGTGATCCAGTTATACACATATATACAGTTTTTTATATTCTTTTCCATTATGGTTTATCACAGGATATTGCATATAGTTCCCTGTGCTATACAGTAGGACCTTGCTGTTTATCCATCCTATAGATAATAGTTTGCATCTGCTAATCCCAAACTCCCAATCCATCCCTCTCCCTCTTCCCCTCCCACAAGTCTTTTCTCTATGTCTGTGAGTCTGTTTTTTTTTTCATAGATAGATTCATTTGTGCCATATATTAGATTCCACGTATAAGTCATATCATGGTATTTGTCTTTCTCTGTCTGGCTTACTTCACTTAGTATGATAATCTCTAGGTCCATCCATGTTGCTGCATGCACTTTTTTTTTTCTTTTCTTTTTTTGTTTTTTTGGTGCACTGTGCAGATTTCAGGATCTTAGTTCCCCGACCGGGGATTGAACCTGGGGCCATGGCAATGAAAGCACCAAGTCCTAACCACTGGACTGCCAGGGAATTCCCACACCCTCACCCACATTATCTGCTTCCTGCTTTCTTCCCTTTCAAAGCTTCTGTACATGTGTGATAGTCAACATCCCAGGTATAGCAGCCTTAGGAGGAGGAGGGATGGAAGCATAGCTGAGCACCTAGTTGGTGCCCAATATTTAAATATTAGCTCTTTGAATCTTCCCCACAACTCTCCTAGAAAGTGGGCATTATTAGCCCCACTTTGTAAATAATATTAGCTACTATCCCCGCCCTTTTTTTTCCTGAGTGATTGCCATGGTCCCTGGCATTATTCTATGAGCTGTATATAAATTAAATCATTTCATCCTCAGAACAACTCTACATATAAGTACAAGTATTATACTCATTTTACAACTTGAGATCATTGAGGTCAAGGTATATTAAGTAATTTGCCCAGAGTCGCTCAAAAAGAAAACACAGGGTCAGGATTTGGACCCAGGTACCCTGGCATGGAGCTAGGGCCTGAACCGTTCAGCTGGGCCGTTTGCCACTGCAAAAGTGCCAAGAGGTTCTGGATTTTGCTAAGGAAACACAGATGGTAACAGCAGAGCAGGTGGCATTTCAGTTCTTTCTACCGCTTCTTAACTGATCGTAACCCAAGACATGGGAAACCAGAAAACGGCCTTCGTTTGTCAAGAGACCACTACGTTTTACGATTCTAAATCTCCTCTTCCGATGCCTAGCAATGGGGACAGCTGTCGCGGTACTCTTCTTAAAGCAGAACTTGACTGGTAATAAAGTGAAAACCTGTCCTTTTTCTGATCAGGTTGACCTTCCTGATCTGAATTGGAATACTGGCTTTTCAACCAGATCTTTTCAGAACCGAGATTGATTTGCTGAAGGAGAAAAAGAAGAATATCAACTCTGTTACTGTTGTACATAAGACAATGACTACAAGAAGACCAACTTTCTCTGATAGATGAAGGTTATCCAGAGACAGAGAACTTCTTTGGCTCCAAACAGGCTAAGAAGGCTGAAGGAATCTTCGAGGGAAATTTTCTGTGTATGGGACGTCCCTGGTGGCACAGTGGTTAAGAATCCACCTGCCAACGCAGGGGACGCAGGTTCGAGCCCCGGTCCGGGAAGATCCCACATGCCGCGGAGCAACAAAGCCCATGCGCCACAACTACTGAGCCTGTGCTCTAGAGCCCGCGAGCCACAACTACTGAACCCACGCGCCACAGCTACTGAAGCCGGAGCGCCTAGAGCCTGTGCTCTGCAACAAGAGAAGCCACCCAACGCGAAGCCCGCTCACCGCAACGCTTTATAAAAGAAAAAAAAAAGTTCGCTGAGGGCACCAGCTCAGCACAATGGGTTCCTGAGACTCGTGTCTGCCTAAAATGGATTGCAGCTTGTCAGCAGCTCCTTGGAAGAACCACAGGCCTTGGAATGATGGGGAAGACCAGATGCAAAATGCCAGCGCGCAGAAGGAAACTTTGTTTCTTGTTTCTGGAAGCGTCAGGGGGGTTGACTCAGCAGGTTAAAGACAGGCTGGCCCCGCAGGTGTCTCCTCCCTGGTTAACAGCACCTCCTCCCCTCCCACCCTGTTCCCACCTGGCACCTGCAGCGGAGACTGAGACGCCCCAGGGCCTTGCCTGGGACAGTGAAGCAGAGAATGAATCGTCAGAGGCATTTTGCAGGTGCAGAAATGCTACCCGGATGCAAACAGGAATATACCGCTAAGGTGACAAGAATGTTGGTGTGAATAACATCCAGGGGGACCCTGCGGTTTGCATTTCTAAAGTGAAAAAAAAAGATCAGAAGCCAACAAGGTGGCAATGAGATCCTGTTATGTGCATAAGAGCTGGTATTCATTTCAGCCGGCTGCACTACAAAAAGATGTGAGAGCTACTTTTTGTTTTAAGCTTCAATCATATTCCTTCCACCCTTGTTTCGATTTTGCCAACACTTACTGAACAGCTAATCTGAAACAAGTCCTGTGCCAGCTTCTGGGAGAACAGGATGAATTAGGCACAGTCCCTGACCACAAGGAGTTCAAATCTAGCATCTCCTGCAGACCTCTGAGGGGTCAACCCCGAGTGTTGTACTTGCTGACTTGTGCTTTTGAGGAGAGAAGCACAGCAGGCTGCCACCCCACAGTCCCAGGGTCCCCCTCTGTCCTCTGTTCCCCACCACACTGAGGGTGGAACAGTTTGCACAGCTCTGTAATCTCAGCCACAAAGAGCAGCCCCACCCTTTGTCCCGGTGAAACTCTAGGTTGACCTGTAACTATGGCCACACTGCAACCCAGTGCCATCTGATAAGGACAGAATTCAAAACAGCGCTCACAATTCCTGCCAGCATCAGGCATGAACATCGGCCAACCTACTCGGTTTGGGCTGAGCATCATGTGCAGGAGCCATAAAATGAAAAGTGGAGGCGAGAACTCAGCTGCCACCTAGAACAAGATGACACGCACTCACATGCACACTGGCATCCGCACGCCCTCTCCCCAGTGCTTTGACCCAAGCACTTATGTGATTCCATCCCCAATTTCTAGAAAGAGGAAGCAGTGCTGAGCACAGTGCTTTGAAAAATAAACATGAGCAATTCAATAGCTTTGCAAAGAGGAGATCAACAGGGCAGGGCTGGCTTTCCTCTGGTTCTTGCACAGGAACACGCCCAGCTGGAGTTTGTACAAGAGTGATCTCCAGCCCCTGATCCTGGGAGCTGACTGGGAAAATGTTTAGAAAGTGAAAACTGCAGGCATCATTTGGCAGAAATTACTGGAACCCAGCCCGTCTTATATCAGCTGTGTTCCAAACACACAGAGAGATGTTCTGAAACTAAGCTAGTTTGGCAATCATTTTAGGGTAGCAAAAGAGAAGGAGGCTGGTAACTAAGAACTTCCCAGAATGCCTGGTGGTCCAGGCCTTGCCATGAGGGCTTTCCGTGCATTGTCTCATGGAATCCTCACCACCACCTTCTGAAGTGATTACTGTTAACATTTCCATTTCACAGAAGGGGAAACCGAGCTTTAGCAAGGTTAAGCCCTTTGCCTAAACGTCACGTATCCCTGCCTCGTGCTTGCCCACCTCCTCCTGCCAGCAGGATTGCCCCTGCTGTTCCCCTGAAGTGTCAGAGGGTGAAGCACAGACCTCCCAGAGGGTCCTAGCCCTGCCCAGAAAGGCCTAGCCCCGCCCAGAGAGCCCTGGCTCCAGCATGCAAGGAGGAGGGCAAAGTGCATTCACGTCTTTGTACTTGGCAACAAAATCTCCCTTCCCCATTCTTTTCGGACATCGGGTGCATTCAGCTGAGATAACCCTACCCCTCCGTTCCTGGGTGCAAGTTTGAGAGGAACAGGGTATTTATAGTTTCATAGTATCTCCCCACAGATTAAGGCTAACATCATGTGCCTCTTGGTGTGATGCACTGAGATATGGTTATGAAGCATTTCTGCCAAAACACATCATCTGAACCTAAGCACGAGGAACAAATGAGACAGGCCCAAATGAGGGGCACTCTACAAACTCTGCAGGAAACGACAGGAGAGACAGAGCCAGGCTGAGGGGCTGTAAGGTGACCCGGCCACCGCAAGCATCGCTGGATTCTGGAACAGGGAAGAGCAATTTCTCTAAAGGCCATTACTGGGTCAGTTGGTGAAATTTGAATATGGCGTGTACATTAGATCCTATATTGTATTAATGATAAATTTCCTGACTACGACGATTGTATTGTGGTTATATAAGAGAATGTCCTTGTTCTCAGAGGCAAAGGGCAAACGAATACGATTTAACTCTCAGATAATTTAGGAACAATAACAATAATGATAGCATGTATAGATAGAGAGAAACAAAAAGATAAAGCAAATGTGGCAAAATATTAACCATCAGTGGATCTGTGCCATTTGCAACAAGATGGATGAAACTAGAGGGTATTATGCTTAAGTCAGACAGAGAAAGACAATACTCTATGTTACCACATATATGGAAACTAAAAAATAAAACAAATGAATAATTATAACAAAATCAGACTTACAGATGGAGAAAACAAACTAGTGGTTACCAGCGGGGAGAGGGAAGTGGGGAGGGGCAAGATAGAGGTAGGGGATTAAGGGATATAAACTACTATGTATAAAATAGATAAGCAACAAGGGTATATTGTACAGCATAGGGAAATACAGCCATTATTTTGTAGTAACTTAAAAAAAAAAGAAAAATACACCAAAACTTTAAGAGTGAAATTGGCTTATGTTTTTGTCTTTTGCTCTTCCTATCAGTGCTAAAAAATAAAAAAGTAACAATAATAAAGAATAAAAAAGCTAATAATAGAGGGAAAAAAAACAGTATCTTGTAGAACCCATAAGGTGGTTGCTCTTAAAATCCACTAACTGTGTAGGTGGCTGAGAGCAATTAAACAGAAATGAATGACTACAGAAGAGAAAGCAGGTTTGGGGCAGGGAAGTCATTAAGTGCAAAACCCACACAGAGCGCGATGCACATTCCCTAGGAAGACCAGAAACCACTACAGAACATTCTGGAGTGCTTCTAACCTCCTTCCATTTCTAGGTCCTTTCCTGGATTTCACAGTAAATATCCACAGCCAGAACCATCACCGACATGGAATCCCAAAGGGAGACAATTATCCAACAAGCAAAATAGACGGCTCATTCACTTTCGGGTCCTGTCTGTACTGACAGAAGCCACTGGGTGAGAGGTAAGAGTGCTTGACTCTGCCTGTCTGTCTGTCTGTCTCTCTCTCTCCACACACACACACACACACACACACACCATCACACCGTCACATCATCCAGGGTTCTCCTGGTCTGAATCCCCATAGGCACGGATATAACAGCACGGTGCTCTGCCTGACACGCTAACCACCCGCTACCCTGAGAAGCTCTTCTGTTGGGAATGATACAGTTCCCACAGGTCCCTGTGATAACCACCCCAGAGGTGAGAACAGGAACTCTGCTGTTTCAAGGCCGATAGGCTCAAAGGGCTATCTTTGACCACAGTTGTTCCTTGAGGGATAGAAAAAGCTTAAGTTGGAGGTTATTTATAGAGAGAGAATATTAACAACCCAAAAGTGAATCAGCAATCTGAAAGTCAAAGCTTGGCGAAAGTGATGACCAATAGCTCGCGGCTGGGGATATTAGATCAAGATATCCACACCTTGAAAGAGGAAAGAGTTGGAAAATCTGAAAACAGTTTCTTGTGGCCCATCAACCAAAACTAGTCCAAACATGACGAGGAACAGGTCAAAGGAAATGGACTCAGGAATTTGGGCCTTTTGGAGGCAACCGACTTAGCTAACTGGAACTGGTTCCTGTTTCCCCTTGGAGCCTGGCTAGGCTGAAGGTGGTGAGTTTCCCACCCAGCCTGCTGGTGCAGCACAGGGGCCAAGCTGGATGGGCCTGGCTGAGGGGAGCAAAGGGGCTCATATATCCTGCAGAGACGACAAAATTTTGGAAGGGAGGCTTCAGGTAATGAAAGTTTCAAAGCACATGAATGCAGGTTTAAATATTTCTCTCTCTCTCTGTTTTTTTATTGAAGTATAGTTGATTTACAATGTTGTGTTAATTTCTGCTATACAGCAAAGTGACTCAGTTACACAGATGTATTCTTTTTTATGTTCTTTTCCATTATGGTTTATCCCAGGAAATTGAATATAGTTCCCTGTGCTACACAGTAGGACCCTGTTGTTTATTCATTCTATATGTAATAGTTTGTATCTACTAACCCCAAACTCCCAGTCCACGGTTTAAAAGAAGGTTTAAATTATTTTTAGGTGGCTGCCAGTGAAATGTTAAATGTCCTCTGGGACTTGATGTAATTCTCTTTAGTTTAAATCTCACATTATATCCTTGCTGTCCTTTGCCTCCACACTGCCCATTAACTGTGACCTCAACCCAGCCCAAGTTCTTAAGATCATTAAGGTGGACAAACTCATATAAACATCCCGACCAGAGTGAGTAACCGCAGGCCCACCTTCCGAAGGTGCGATTATATATTTATATGAAACGTACAATAACAACCCTTGTGTGTTATTGACCTGCCTGTGTTGAAAGAGAATGTTTTGTTGAGGGGGCTGAGTGCCCTGGAAGGAAGTTGCTCAATCTAAGTGAAAACCAAACCATGGCTTTTGTTTCCTCGGGAAATTTTGCAGTAACTGCTTCTCTATAATTAGTGAGCATGGGTTTGACCAAAGCCGTCACCTAGACCCCGCCTAGCATGTGTAGACATGAGCAGTACACAGGCTGGGGACATCACACCGGTCATCTTTGCCATCCTATAGCCATGGACGTGTTTGAGTCTTGGAAGGAACCACCCAGTCTGGGGGGTTTTCAGATTTTTTTCTAAGTCGGGGTAGGGGGGGCTGGATTGGGAGTTTGGGGTTAGCAGATACAAACTATTATATATAGAATGGATAAAGAACAAGGTCCTACTGTAGAGCACAGGGAACTATATTCAATACCCTGTGATAAACCATAATGGAAAAGAATATGAAAAAGAATATATACGTATAACTGAATCAACTTTACTTCAATAAAAAAGAAGAACTTTACTTCAATAAAAAAGAAGAAAGAAAAAAAAGAAAATCAAAATTTTTTCTAAGCCTACTATGGATGGAAGGGAAGGGAGGGGAGGAGAATGGGGGAGGGGGAAGAGGAGAAAGATGAGAGTTTGGTTCATAGCAGGGTCACTTCTCTCTGTCGCAGGTTAACAGGTCCACATTCCAAAGGGGTTCCAATGTCGATAAAAGGTAATTAACAACCATGGATTAGTCTTTGCCATTTCACGGATGAGGAAATTAAAGTCCAGGGCGGTTAAGTGGCTGGCCTAAGGTTGTGAGTTACAGGAAATGGCCAAGGCTTCTGACTTCACGTCCAGGGCCCTTTCTCCCTACTGCACACCACCCAGTAACACCAAGGACAGACCAGTGACAGGGGCTGTGGATAAGTCTCCTGACGGGCAGATTGACAGGGGATCCACTGATCAATCCTCTATCAATTCCTACTGCACAGGCAGCACTGTGCCGACTTCTGCGAGGCACAGAAAAGGGTTTAAGTCATATCATCTTTTCCACAAGGAGCTTACTCTGTATTTGCAGAGATGTGACAGATGTTCAAAACATGTAAATATCAGTGCAAATCCAGGATGGTGGAGCGCGGAAATCACCGCCGTGGGAATCAGAAGAGGGAGAGCGCTCTTAGAGGAAGCCCAGTGGGGAGGCTCCCTGGGGGAGGTGAGCCTGGCGCTGAGCCTTGGAGGAGCGCAGCCCTGGGGACCCCGTGAGGACAGTGTCAGCTGCAGAAATGGAGGGGTCATGAGGATATAAGGGAGTATCCTGGCACTGGGATTTGTTCACACTAGGAAATACCGAGAGAGAAGGCAAAGAGGCAGGAGCCAGGGGGTTGATGCGCACCCAGAACTCGGTGCCGGCAGACAGAGGGAAGATGAGGAGAGACGTTGCTCAGAGCTGCCTGGACCCATCGGCTTCTCCGTCCTCTACCCTCCCACCCACTGATCTGCGAGTCACAGTAAGGCAGCATCCCGTCGACGGCCACGGCTGGGTCCTTAGATCAGACTTTTACCACCCCACCTGCTCCTGGTCCTCTCACTGCTGCTCTGGCCCCTTCTAATGGGCCCCAGAATTCTCTTGCTAAAAAGCCAATGCTGGGCTTCCCTGGCGGCGCAGTGGTTGAGAGTCCGCCTGCTGATGCTGTGGACACAGGTTCGTGCCTCGGTCCGGGAAGATCCCACGTGCCGCGGAGCGGCTGGGCCCGTGAGCCATGGCCGCTGAGCCTGTGCGTCCGGAGCCTGTGCTCCGCAACGGGAGAGGCCACAACAGTGAGAGGCCCACGTACCGCAACAAAAAAAAAAAAAAAAAAAGCCAATGCTACCATGTCCTCACTCTGCTTTAAGACCCAAGGAACCCACTGTCTGTAGGATAAGGCCACACTCCTTTGCAGGGCAGACCAGCCCCTTCATAGTCTGACCACACCTACTTTATGGCCTCTTCCCTCTTGTACCCTTGGCCCCAGGCTGATGTCCTTACAGCCCCTTCCTGTAAACCACATGCAACACCCTGCACAACTCTCTGAATCCTCCATGCCTTTCTGGCATAGTACCTTATTTTGTAGCTAGTCTTTGATTATCTTCTAACTTTTCTTTGAAACTCACCTCAAATGCATCACCTCCTCCAGGAAGCCTCCCTTGCTTGATGCTCAGGTTCCTGGCCCTGAGCTCCAATAGCACATCGTTGGGCCTATTCTGTTCCCATTTGTTTTTTGTTTGTTTGTTTTTTGCTTTTCCTTTTTTGGCCTCGCTGTGCGGCATGCAGGATCTTAGTTCCCTTACCAGAGATCGAACCCATGCCCCCCGCAGTGGAAGCACAGAGTCTTAACCACTGGACCACAAGGGAAGTCCCTGTCCCCATTTGTTTAAATATCTACCTCTACAAGGCAGAGCTGGGAACCCAGGGCTGATTCTCATTCTGTTCTGCCCAGGGCCTGATGTGGATCACGGTTCACAGAAAACTGCTTAATAAATGTCTGGTGAATGAATGAATAAGTGGAGGAGTATGAGAGAGGGGTAAAGAAACGAAGGCAGATTTTCAGGTTATTGGGGTTAAATGAGTAGAATACACCATGGACAGATGTGGTACCACAAAAGGCTCGGGTTTGCCTTGCTGGGGCCACCCCCTCTGTTACTGACACCTCCACTCTCTAAGGCTGGGATTAGGGGTCCAGGAGGGGTATCTCCGGCCCCAAGCTAACTTCAGTGATCACAACAGTGGAGGTCTAACATACTTTAAGAAGATATTTTGATGCTAAAAGCCCAAACATAACACAGTAAATCAGAAAGAAAAAATAAATTAGGCATAATCCCATGACCTCAATACAATCACTCTTTTAAATTCTTTTTTAAATTTATTTTTACTTATTTACTTTTGGGTGCGTTGGATCTTTGTTGCAGTGGGCGGGCTTCTCACTGCGATGGCTTCTCTTGTTGTGGAGCATGGGCTCTAGGCGCGCGGGCTTCAGTAGTTGTGGCACGTGGGCTCAGTAGTTGTGGCTCGCAGGCTCTAGAGCGCAGGCTCAGTAGTTGTGGTGCACGGGGCTTAGTTGCTCCGTGGCATCTGGGATATTCCCGGACCAGGGCTCGAACCCGTGTCCCCTGCATTGGCAGGCGGATTCTTAACTACTGCGTCACCAGGGAAGCCCCAGTCAATTACTCTTATTTTTCACTTTCCCTTCCAGTCTTCTCCCTTATGTCTTGTGATGGTTAGTTTTAGGCATCGTCGTGACAGGGCCAAGGGATGAACTGGTGAAACATTACCCTGGGTGAGTCTGTGAGGGCGTTTTGAAGGAGATTAACATTTAAGTCAGTAGACTGAGTAAAGATCTTTCTCACCCTCGTGGGAGGGCATCATCCAATCCATTGAGGACCAACCTTGATAGAACAAGAAGGCACAGGAAGGGTGAATTCTCTCTCTCTCTCTCTCTCTCCCCTTGAGCTGGGACATCAGCTTCTGCCCTTGGACATCAGGCCTTCAGACTCAGGCTGAGGCTCACACCATTGACCCTCCCTGGTTCTCAGGCCCTCCGATTTGGACTGAACCACACCACCAGCCTTTCCGGGCCTTGCAGATGGCAGACTGTGGGACTTCTCAGCATCCATAATCCCAGGAGCCAATCCCTCATAATAAATCTCTTCCTCAAATCAACATGTTGTACAACTTAAACGATGTCATATGTCACTTCTATCTCAATAAAGCTGGAGGAAAATCTCTTTCCATATATCTATACACACCCTATCAATTCTTTTTCTCTGGAGACCTCTGACTGATACATGTCTATCATTGCAGTTATCGTTTTTTTAAATATAATATTGGGTTGGCCCAAAAAGTTCGTTTGGATTTTTCCATAACATCTTACAGAAAAACCCGAATGAACTTTTGTGGCCAACCCAATATGTAAGCAAAGTCAAAATTCCTGAGAAGATGTCTTTGATTTGCTTCCCACTGCTCTGCACACGATGGGTGCTTAATAAGTCATTTGAGGCAGACTGGCACGTATCTTGAGTAAAAGCTTTTCTCAGAGGCAGTGTCACCCTGGCGTGACTCTTCCAGAAGGAAGCTAGTGAGAACATCTCTCATCACTTCCAGCCTTCTCTTTCCTACCTCAAACCCACTTTTTCCCTTTAAATCTTTTTTTTTTTTTCCAGCTTGTGGGATCTCAGTTCCCTCACCAGGGATGGAACCCAGGCCCTCCGCAGTGAAAGCGCAGAGTCCTAACCACTGGACCGCCAGGGAATTCCCTCCCTTTGAATCTTATTTTTATTCCTTCAATCAGTCATTTAGTCAACAAACACAAGTGCCGACTGCAGAGCGGGCCCCCGGCTGGGCCCTGCGCTCAGTGCCAGGTGTGTGTGGGGGGGTTGACTGCCTGCAGCCCCACTGCTCCCTCGAGACCCTGGATCAGTGGCTTGTTATTCAGGACTTATCCAGCTCCCAACTAGGAGTCCAGGTGCACCCAGGCCCCTTCTTTTGTGTGAGCTGCAGAAACAGAATTGTCCAGCTGCCCCGAGAAAACCCACAGTTGAGATTGTGTCAGCAGGCCTCTGTTCTGTTTCTATAAAGGACAGCCTATTAGGTAACAATCCATCCCAAGTGGAAAACATGCCTTCTGTAAGGCCTGAAATGAACTCTTGCCTCATCCCCCTTCAAGCCCACAGTCCTCTCCCTCTGAAACAACGAGGCTGACCAACTACAGGGAGTCTCCAAAATGTCTTTTCTAGCTTTAAAGAAAACAGGGACACTAGCCTCAGGGAGACAAAAGATGACACTGTGTGAGGGGAGCTCCAGGGAGTGGGGTTGAGCCAGAGGGGCCCTCGTCCCGGGTGGGAAACCACCGTTCCCAAACTTCTGCTGCAGGGAACGTCTGGGAGGGTAGGCTCGGGAAGGCCAAGCTGCCGCTGCACGGGGCTCAGAGGAAGGGATTGCTTGGGTGGAGGTGAAACGCTACACCAACTGAGGAGGAATTCATCTCCAATCCTGAGACCTAAAGAACCATGTTCCCCTGTGATGGGGTGGGGGGCACTTTGACTTCCCCATAAACTCATGAACCTAGGATGAGGCAGGAAAGAAAGTCACACTTCTCATTCACCAGCACTCTTACAGGGAGGGTGGCTGAGCAGGGTGTCCTCCAGAAGTGTGGGCTTTCTGTATGCATGTGGAGACACACACACACACACTGTTGTGGGCTGAGCTGAGTCCCCCGATACTCATGTGTTGAAGTCCTCACCCCCAAAACCTCATAATGTGACTGTATTTGCAGACAGGGCCTTTAAAGAGATGATTTAGGTAAAATGAGGTCATTAGGCTGGGCCCTAATCCAGTATGACTGGTGTCATTACACAGACAGACAGAGGGAAACCATGTGGACACAGCGGGAAGACGGCCGTCTACAAGCCAAGGAGAGAGGCCTCAGGAGAAGCCAACCCTGTCGACACCTTGATCTCGAACTTCCAGCCTCCAAATCTGTGAGACAACAGATGTTGGCTGTTTAAGCTGCTCAGTCTGTGGTGCTGTGTTATGGCAGCCTGAGCAGACTACCACACCGTTCCCACAAATTCACACACACACACACACACACACACACACACACACACTCTCATACAAAAATCACTCACACACATGTACACAGGCTCACGCAGACCCGCACACTTACCCACCATCTGCACAGACACACTCACAAATCCTCACCTCCCAACCCCACACCATCTACACAACTCCGCTCCCTTCACACACTCACACACGCTGCCTGAGGCCAGAGACTCAGGCTGCATGGCTCAGGCCCACACCAAGGCCGGTTCCCTTCCTCGAATAGTGGGCTTTGCTCTCCATCAAGCTCACTCCTCTCATCCCGGGCCCTTTGCCTGGACTCTGACTTCCTGCATACTGACACTCCCTGGTGCCTGGCAATGTGCTCTCCTGTCCTGGCCTTGGCCTGCACCAGGAGCTGGGAGGCCTAGACTCCGATGAGCACAGGCAAGGAGCAAACATTCGGAACCTCAGGATTCTCATCTCCAAAATCAGCGTTTACGCTAGCACAGCAGTTCTCAAAGCGTGGCCCCCAGACCAGCAACATCAGGACCACTGGGAACTTGCTAGGAACGCACACTCTCAGGCCCCACCTGGACCTACTCATCAGAGCCTTCGGGTGGGTGGAGCCCAGAAGTCTGAGTTTTAACACGTCCTTTGGGCAGTTCTGGTGCAAGCTAAGGTTTGAGAACCACTGAACTGGGCGATCTTTAAAATTCCTGCTAGGGAATAAACCTCCCAGACTAAGCATTAAGTGTGGTCATTATGATGGGTAGTATTTATGAAACGCCTTCAGTGTGCCCAGCCCTGTGCAAACATTAACTCTACAACAACCCTCTAAAATAGATGTCATTAAACATATTTTCGAGATGAGTGAAATGAGGGCCAGAGAGGTTAAGTAACTAACCAAGGGACACACAGCTGGAGGTGAGCCAGAGGAGGAGTTGCACCAGGGCTCCCTCACTGTGTGGTCCCCACTACTCCACCTGGGCTACCACAGTGACAAGTACCTGGCCTGCTGTCAGTTCTCAGTGGAGGTCACTCACTTTCTGGGGGTCCTATGACCTATGACCTGCTCTTCCCACCTTAACCAACGTTGCCAGCCTCCCTCACCGCTCTACCTGTTATGGTACCTTGGGGCTCTCCCCCACCTCCCATCCCCTGTCCAACACTGAGCCCTGCCTTCCTTCTCTTTCCAAGGCAGTGGCTGGCGGGGCATCACAACCGTTCCACGGGTTGACACCATTGTTGGAATCAGCTTGGCTCCTAAAGGAAAGAGGCCAGGCCTAAGTTCAAGACCTGTGATGGCCTGAGAAAACACAGCCTCTCCCCGCACAACTTCCCCCAACAGAAAAACCTCCTGCAGGCAATGTTGAGACTCCCAAGGCCTTGATGCTCACACAGTGCAAAAGCCTGTGGGAGAAACAAGGTTTCCCTAGTGTTTCCATAGGTGAGGCCTGGGGCATGTGGGCACTGAGCAGAAGCAGGGCCCCCCACGGGACTGGTGTGAGCAGGGAAGCCTGGCCGCCCCGAGGCCGCCCTGCCTGGTCCCCTAACACCATCACCCTGGTCGCCTGAGCAGTGCATGGCCAGGCTGCGCCCCACGAGGAGGACAGACGTCTTGTCTGTCTGCACTGCTCTATGCTTAGTTTTTACATATAGGAAGAGCCGAGTCAATATTTGTTGACTGAATGAATGGATTCTTGTTCTATCTACCAGAGTTTACATCAGTGCAGCTTTGTATACACGCGTGTACACGCACACACATGTCCTCACGCTCCGGGGCTGCTGGAGACGCCAAGGGGAGCAGAGAGTCAGGAAGCAGGACAGGGCAGCCGGGCAGGGGAGGCTGGTGCGGAGCAGGAGGAAAGCACAGAGGGACAGAGTGGGTGGGAACGGACTGCTGCACAGCTGAGGCCAGTAAAAGCAAAACCCAGAGGCTTCCCTGGGGGAGCCGCGGTTAAGACTCTGTGCTCCCAACGCAGGGGGCCTGGGCATGATCACTTGTCAGGGGACGAGATCCCACATGCATGCTGCAACTAAGAGTTCACATGCCACAACTAAGGAGTCTTCAAGCCACAACTAAGGAGCCCACCTGCTGCAACTAAGACCCAGCTCAACCAAATAAATAAATATTAAAACAAAGCAAGGGGGAGACCTTCAAGATGGCAGAGGAGTAAGACACGGAGATCACCTTCCTCCCCACAGATACATCAGAAATACATCTACACGTGGAACAACTCCTACAGAACACCTACTGGACGCTGGCAGAAGACCTCAGACCTCCCAAAAGGCAAGAAACTCCCCATGTACCTGGGTAGGGCAAAAGAAAAAAGAATAAACAGAGACAAAAGAATAGGGACGGGACCTGCACCAGTGGGAGGGAGCCGTGAAGGAGGAAAGGTTTCCACACACTAGGAAGCCCCTTCGCGGGCGGAGACTGCGGGTGGCGGAGGGGGGAAGCTTCGGAGCCGCGGAGGAGAGCACATTAACAGGGATGCGGAGGGAAAAGCGGAGAGATTCCCGCACAGAGGATCCGTGCCGACCGGCACTCACCAGCCCGAGAGGCTTTGCTCACCCGCTGGCGTGGGCGGGGCTGGGAGCTGAGGCTCTGCCTTCGGAAGTTGGATCCCAGGGAGAGGACCAGGGTTGGCGGCGTGTACACAGCCTGAAGGGGGCTAGTGCACCCCAGCTAGCCGGGAGGGAGTCCGGGAAAGTCTGGAGCTGCCGAAGAGGCAAGAGACCATTGTTTCGGGATGCGCGAGGAGAGGGGATTCAGAGTACCACCTAAATGAGCGCTAGAGACGGGTGCGAGCCGCGGCTATCAGTGCAGACACAAGAGATGGACATGAAACACTAAGGCTGCTGCTACAGCCACCAAGAAGCCTGTGTGTGAGCACAGATCACTATCCACACCTCCCCTCCCGGGAGACTGTGCAGCCCGCCTCTGCCAGGGTCCTGGGATCCAGGGACAACTTCCCCTGGAGAACACACGGCGCGCCTCAGGCTGGTGCAACGTCTTGCTGGCCTCTGCCGCCGCAGGCCCGCCCCGCATCTGCAACCCTCCCCCCGCCCAGGGCTGAGTGAGCCAGAGCCCCCGAAGCAGCTGCTCCTTTAACCCGTCCTGTCTGAGCGAAGAACAGACGCCCTCTGGCGACCTACGCGCAGAGGCGGATCCAAATCCAAAGCTGAGCCCCAGGAGCTGTGCAAACAAAGAAGAGAAAGGGAAATCTCTCCCAGCAGCCTCAGGAGCAGCGGATTAAATCTCCACTATCAACTTGATGTGCCTGCATCTCTGGAACACGTGAATACACAATGAATCATCCCAAAACTGAGGTGGTGGGCTCTGGGAGCAACTGTAGACTTGAGGTTTGCTTTCTGCATCTAATTTGTTTCTGGTTTTATGTTTATCTTAGTTTAATATTTAGAGCTTATTATCACTGGTAGATTTGTTTACTGATTTGGTTGCTCTCTTCCTTTTTTTTAATATATAGATATATATATTTTTTTCCTTTTTCTTTTTGTGAGTGTGTATATGTATGCTTATTTGTGTGATTTTGTCTGTATAGCATTGCTTTTACCATTTTTCCTAGGGTTCTGTCTGCCCTTTTTTTTTTTTAATATAGTTTTTAGCTCTTGTTATCATTGGTGGATTAATTTTTTGGTCTTGTTGCTCCCTTTTTTCTTTCTCTTTTTTAAAATTACTTTTTAATATTTTTATTTTTAATAATTTTAAACTTTTTTATAACTTCATTTCTTTTTATTTTTTCTTTCTTCTTTCTTTTTTTCTCCCTTTTCTTCTCAGCCGTGTGGCTGGCAGGGTCTTGGTGCTCCAGCCGGATGTCAGTGCTGTGCCTCTTAGGTGGGAGAGCCAACTTCAGGGCACTGGTTCACCAGAGACCTCCCAGCTCCATGTAATGTCAAATGGCAAAAGCTCTCCCAGAGATCTCCATCTGAACGCTAAGACCCAGCTCCACTCAATGACCAGCAAGCTACAGTGCTGGACACCCTAGGCCAAACAACTAGCAAGACAGGAGCACAACCCCACCCATTAGCAGAGAGGCTGCCTAAAATCATAATAAGGTCAGAGACACCCCAAAACACAGCACCGGATGCAGTCCTGCCCCACAGAAGACAAGATCCAGCCTCATCCACCAGAACACAGGCACTAGTCCCCTCCACCAGGAAGGCTACACAACCCACTGAACCAACCGTGGCCACTAGGGGCAGACACCAAAAACAGCAGGAACTACGAACCTGCAGCCTGCGAAAAGGAGACCCCAAACACAGTAAGATAAGCAAAATGAGAAGACAGAGAAACACACAGCAGATGACGGAGCAGGTAAAAACCCACCAGACCAAACAAATGAAGAGGAAATAGGCTGTCTACCTGAAAAAAAAATTCAGAATAATGATAATAAAAATGATCCACAATCTTGGAAATAAAATGGAGAAAATACAAGAAACGTTTAACAAGGACCTAGAAGAACTAAAGATCAAACAAACAATGATGAACAGCACAATATATGAAACAGAATTTTCTAGAAGGGATCAATAGCAGAATAACTGAGGCAAAAGAATGGATAAGTGACCTGGAAGATAAAATAGTAGAAATTACTGCAGAGCATAATAAAGAAAAAAGAATGTAAAGAATTGAGGACAGTCTCAGAGACCTCTGGGACAATATTAAACACACCAACATTAGAATTATAGGATTCCCAGAAGAAGAAGAGAAAAAGAAAGGGACTGAGAAAACATTTGAAGAGATTAAAGTTGAAAACTTCCTTAATATGGGAAAGGAAAGAGTCAGTCAAGTCCAGGAAGCACAGAGAGTCCCATATAGGAAAAATCCAAGGAGAAACATGCCAAGACACATATTAATCAAACTATTAAAAATTAAATACAAAGAAAAAATATTAAAAGCAGCAAGGGAAAAACAACAAATAACATACAAGGGAATCCCCATAAGATGAACAGCTGATCTTTCAGCAGAAACTCTGCAAGCCAGAAGAGAGTGGCAGGACATATTTAAAGTGATGAAAAGGAAAAACCTACAACCAAGATTACTCTACCCAGCAAGGATCTCATTCAGATTTGACAGAGAACTTAAAACCTTTACAGACAAGCAAAAGCTAAGAGAATTCAGCACCACCAAGCCAGCTTTACAACAAATTGTTAAAAGAACTTCTGTAGGCAGGACAAGAGAAGGAAAAGACCTACAATAACAAATCCCAAACAATTAAGAAAACGGTAATAGGAACATACACATTGATAATTATCTTAAATGTAAATGGATTAAATGCTCCCACCAAAAGACACCGACTCGCTGAATGGATACAAAAACAACACCTGTATATATGCTGTCTACAAGAGACCCACTTCAGACCTAGGGACACATACAGACTGAAAGTGAGGGGATGGAAAAAGATATTCCATGCATATGGAAATCAAAAGAAAGCTGGAGTAGCAATTCTCGTATCACACAAAATAGACTTTAAAATAAAGACTATTACAAGAGACAAAGAAGGACACTACATAATGATCAAGGGATCGATCCAAGAAGAAGATATAACAATTGTAAATATTTATGCACCCAACATAGGAGCACTTCAATACATAAGGCAAATGCTAACAGCCATAAAAGGGGAAATCGACAGTAACACAATCATAGACGGGGACTTTAACACACCACTTTCACCAATGGACAGATCATCCAAAATGAAAAAAAATAAGGAAACACAAGCTTTAAATGATACATTAAACAAGATGGACTTAATTGATATTTATAGGACATTCCATCCAAAAACAACAGAATACACTTTCTTCTCAAGTGCTCATGGAACACTCTCCAGGATAGATCATATCTTGGGTCACAAATCAAGCCTTGGTAAATTTCAGAAAATTGAAATCATATCAAGTATCTTTTCCGACCACAATGCTATGATACTAGATATCAATTACACGGAAAAATCTGTAAAAAATACAAACACATGGAGGCTAGACAATACACTACGAAATAACCAAGAGATTACTGAAGAAATCAAAGAGGAAATCAAAAAATATGTAGAAACAAATGACAATGAAAACACGATGACCCAAAACCTATGGGATGTAGCAAAAGCAGTTCTAATAGGGAAGTTTATAGCAAGACAATCCTACTTCAAGAAACAAGAAACATCTCAAGTAAACAACCTAAACTTACACCTAAAGCAATTAGGGAAAGAAGAAGAAAAAAACCCCCAAAGTTAGCCAAAGGAAAGAAATCATAAAGATCAGATCAGAAACTAAATGAAAAACAAATGAAGGAAATTATAGCAAATATCAGTAAGACTAAAAGCTGGTTCTTTGAGAAGATAAACAAAATTGATAAACCATTAGCCAGACTCATCAAGAAAAAAAGGGAGAAGACTCAAAACCAACAGAATTAGAAATGAAAAAGAAGTAACAACTGACAGTGCAGAAGTAGAAAGGATCATGAGAGATTACTACAAGCAACTCTATGCCAACAGAATGGACAACCTGGAAGAAATGGACAAATTCTTAGAAAATCACAACCTTCTGAGACTGAACCAGGAAGAAATAGAAGCTATAAACAAACCAGTCACAAGTACTGAAATTGAGACTGTGATTAAAAATCTTCCAACAAACAAAAGCCTAGGACCAGATGGCTTCACAGGAGAATTCTATCAAACATTTAGAGAAGAGCTAACACCTATCCTTCTCAAACTCTTCCAAATATAGCAGAGGGAGAAACACTCCTAAACTCATTCTATGAGGCCACCATCACCCTGATACCCAAACCAGACAAAGATGTCACAAAGAAAGAAAACTGCAGGCCAATATCACTGATGAACATAGATGCAAAAATCCTCACTAGCAAAGAGAATCCAACAGCACATTAAAAGGATCATACACCATGTTCAAGTGGGGTTTATCCCAGGAATGCAAGGATTCTTCAGTATATGCAAAACAATCACTGTGATACACCATGTTAAGAAATTGAAGGAGAGGGCTTCCCTGGTGGCACAGTGGATGAGAGTTCACCTGCCGATGCAGGGGATACGAGTTCATGCCCCGGTCTGGGAAGATCCCACATGCCACGGAGCGGCTGGGCCCGTGAGCTATGGCCGCTGAGCCTGCGTGTCCAGAGCCTGTGCTCCGCAACGGGAGAGGCCACAACAGTGACAGGCCCACATACTGCAAAAAAAAAAAAAAAAAGAAATTGAAGGAGAAAAACCATATGATCATCTCAATAGATGCAGAAAAAGCTTTTGACAAAATTCAACACCCATTTATGATAAAAACCCTCCAGAAAGTAGGCATAGAAGGAACTTACCTCAACATAATAAAGGCCCTATATGACAAACTCACAGCCAACATCGTTCTCAGTGGTGAAAAATTAAAAGCATTTCCTCTAAGGTCAGGAACAAGACAAGGTTGTCCACTCTCACCACTATTATTCAACATAGTTTTGGAATTTTTAGCCACAGCAATTAGAGAAGAAAAAGAAATAAACGGAATCCAAATCAGAAAAGAAGAAGTAAAGCTGTCACTGTTTACAGATGACATGATACTATACATAGAGAATCCTAAAGATGCTACCAGAAAACTCCTAGAGCTAATCAATGAATTTGGTAAAGTAGCAGGATACAAAATTAATGCACAGTAATCTCTTGCATTCCTATACCTTAATGATGAAAAAATCTGAAAGAGAAATTAAGGAAACACTCCCATTTACCATTGCAACAAAAAGAATAAAACACCTAGGAATAAACCTACCTAAGGAGACAAAAGACCTGTATGCAGAAAACTATAAGACACTGATGAAAGAAATTAAACATGATACAAATAGATGGAGAGATATACCACGTTCTTGGATTGGAAGAATCAACACTGTGAAAATGACTTTACTACCCAAAGCAATCTACAGATTCAATGCAATCCCAATCAAACTACCAATGGCATTTTTCACAGAACTAGAACAAAAAATTTCACAATTTGTATGGAGGCACAAAAGACCCCGAATAGCCAAAGCAATCTTGAGAAAGAAAAATGGAGCTGGAGGAATCAGACTCCTGGACTTCAAACTATACTACAAAGCTACAGTTATCAAGACAGTATGGTACTGGCACAAAAGCAGAAAGATAGATCAATGGAACAGGATAGAAAGCCCAGAGATAAACCCACACATATATGGTCATATTATTTTTGATAAAGGAGGCAAGAATATACAATGGAGAAAAGACAGCCTCTTCAATAAGTGGTTCTGGGAAAACTGGACAGCTACATGTAAAAGAATGAAATTAGAACACTCCCTAACACTGTACACAAAAATAAATTCAAAATGGATTAAAAACCTAAATGTAAGGCCAGACACTATCAAACTCTTAGAGGAAAACATAGGCAGAACACTCTATGACATAAATCACAGCAAGATCCTTTCTGACCCACCTCCTAGAATAATGGAAATAAAAACAAAAATAAACAACTGGGACCTAATGAAACTTCAAAGCTTTTGCACAGCAAAGGAAACCATAAACAAGACCAAAAGACAACCCTCAGAATGGGAGAAAATATTTGCAAATGAAGCAACTGACAAAGGATTAATCTCCAAAATTTACAAGCAGCTCATGCAGCTCAATAACAAAAAAAACAAACAACCCAATCCAAAAATGGGCAGAAGACCTAAATAGACATTTCTCCAAAGAAGATATACAGAATGTCAACAAACACATGAAAGAATGCTCAACATCATTAATCATTAGAGAAATGCAAATCAAAACTACAATGAGATATCATCTCACACCAGTCAGAATGGCCATCATCAAAAAATCTAGAAACAATAAATGCTGGAGAGGGTGTGGAGAAAAGGGAACACTCTTGCACTGCTGGTGGGAATGTGAATTGGTTCAGCCACTATAGAGAACAGTATGGAGGTTCCTTAAAAAACTACAAATAGAATTACTATATGACCCAGCAATCCCACTACTGGGCATATACCCTGAGAAAACCAAAATTCAAAAAGAGTCATGTACCAAAATGTTCATTGCAGCTCTATTTACAACAGCCCGGAGATGGAAACAACCTAAGCGCCCATCATCGGATGAATGGATAAAGAAGATGTGGCACATATATACAATGGAATATTACTCAGCCTTAAAAAGAAACGAAATTGAGCTATTTGTAATGAGATGGACAGACCTAGAGTCTGTCATACAGAGTGAAGTAAGTCAGAAAGAAAAAGACAAATACCGTCTGCTAACACATATATATGGAATTTAAGGGAAAAAAAATGTCATGAAGAACCTAGGGGTAAGACAGGAATAAAGACGCAGACCTACTGGAGAACGGACTTGAGGATATGGGGAGGGGGAAGGGTGAGCTTTGACAGGGCGAGAGAGAGTCATGGACATATACACACTAGCAAACGTAGTAAGGTAGATAGCTAGTGGGAAACAGCCGCATGGCACAGGAATATTAGCTCGGTGCTTTGTGACAGCCTGGAGGGGTGGGATAGGGAGGGTGGGAGGGAGGGAGACGCAAGAGGGAAGACAAATGGGAACATATGTATATGTATAACTGATTCACTTTGTTATAAAGCAGAAACTAACACACCATTGTAAAGCAATTATACCCCAATAAAGATGTTAAAAAAATAATAATAATATAAAAAAAATACAAGCCAAAGTTTGAGAGGAAATATTTGCAATTTAAATAAACAGTTAATATCCACAAAAAAAAAAAAAAAAAAAAAGAGTCATGTACCACAATGTTCACTGCAGCACTATTTACAATACCCAGGACATGGAAGCAACCTAAGTGTCCATCGACAGATGAATGGATAAAGAAGATGTGGCACATATATACAATGGAATATTACTCAGCCATAAAAGGAAACGAATTTGGGCTATTTGTAATGAGGTGGATGGACCTAGTGTCTGTCATACAAAGTGAAGTAAGTCAGAAAGAGAAAAACAAATACTGTATGCTAACACATATATATGGAATCTAAAAAAAAAAAAAAGGTCATGAAAAACCTAGGGGCAGTATGGGAATAAAGACTCAGACCTACTAGAGAATGGACTTGAGGACACGGGGAGGGGGAAGGGTAAGCTGGGACAAAGTGAGAGAGTGGCATGGACATATATACACCGCCAAACGTAAAATAGATAGCTAGTGGGAAGCAGCCACATAGCACAGGGAGATCAGCTCAGTGCTTTGTGACCACCTAGAGGGGTGGGATAGAGACGGTGGGAGGGAGGGAGACGCAAGAGGGAGGAGATATGGGGATATATGTATATGTATAGCTGATTCACTTTGTTATACAGCAGAAACTAACACACCATTGTAAAGCAATTACACTCCAATAAAGATGTTAGAAAAAAAAACTGAGCCGAGGCTAAATGAAAAGAATCACAAATTGGAAATTGGGCCTGAGAGCTGATCATGCTTGAGGTCTGCTTACAAAAATGATCATTTGTGTTGAGTACAGAAGGGTCACTGATGAGACCAGAGATGGTCCCACGCCTGTGAACTTTGCTGACAGTCTGGACTCAGACCCAGCCGTCGGGTTGCCTTGTGGGCAGGGCAGGGCAAATCTGGCGGGATCTAGAGGTGCATCGAGGGGGGTTTTGTGGGCTGGACTTTCACCCTAAGTGACGCTAGGTTTGGTCTCACTTACTGTTTGTGGACGAAGCTTTTCATTCAGGGAAACATTCTGCATAATCTTACACCCGGGGTGTCTTGCACAAGATGTCCTTGCAACGTGACCAGGCTGGGGACCCCACGCCTTCTAAGTCCAGGTTAAGACCAAGTCCTGCTACCCGCAACTCCTTCTCTTCCCCTGGGCTTGGCACCTCCGTCTTGATGGATCATCTGGTGAACCCAGGTAATTGCAGGAACCGAGGCCCAGCCCTCAGCTGAATGGGCCTGGCTCGTCTGTTTCCCTGCAGCCACTGTAGTCTTCTTGGACGGTCTGGAGCTTGGAATAGGTGGGCCACTGCTGCCTTCTAGGACCTGGAAAGGGCTACAGAGAGCACCTCCCAGACCGAAGGGCACTGCACACAAAGCCGGGCAGCTCCTTTGCAGCATTAACCTCGTGTGTGACAAGTAGACACACCGCAAGCCGTCATGCCACCATGGGCAGGTCCCTCAGGGCCTGTCAGGAGGAGACTGAGGCTCGGAAAGATGGAGCGACACGGCCACCAAGAGGGCAAGCCAGGGCTCCAGCTTGTGTCTTGTGGCTCCAGGTCTGTGTTCCTTTTACCCTGCCATAAAGCCCCAGTTATAGATGACGAGCACGGTTCCTGGACAAACTGCTTCACTGGAATTCAATCCTGGAGAAGAAAAATGGCCCCTGCGATGGGTTTACCCAGTCCTGGAAGCTGCGTGGCCTGTGTGATCCAGCCTCGTGAGCAACCCTCCCGCTCGTGTTGTGTTCCTGGATTAGGGGTGATTGATGCCAGCTGAGGTTCCCACTGAGGCTCCGTGCAGAGCGAGTAAGATCACAGGTGTTGGGTTCCTCCCACTCAGCACAGCCAGGCAGATACCTTCTTATATCCTTGTGAAGCAAACAACACATTTTATTGTGACAGTACCTTTACTGTGAAGGGGTGAAGGGGGTCAAAAGGTACAAACTACCAGTTATAAGATAAATAAGTCCTGGGACTGTAACATACGGCATAGCGACTACAGTTAATAATACAGTATTGTGTATTTGAAAGTTGCCAAGTAGACCTTAAAAGTCCTCTTCACAAGAGGAAACAAAATTTGTAACAACGTGTGGCGACAGATGTTAACTAGACTTACTGTGGTGAGCGTTTCGCAATATATGCAAACACTGAATCATCATGTTGTACATCTGAAACCAATATGATGTTATATGTCAATTATATCTCAATAAAAATTTTTTAAAATAGCTCTGAAGTCTTGTCAGTAATAATATACAAGCACTGGGTGGATCTTTGAGCAGTAAATGAAGGAAATAATACGGCAAAGGGAGTCTAATCACTAATAAAACCCCTGCTAAAATTCCTAAATCCCTTACATTTTCTAAGGACTTGTTATAATGAGCTGGTAATACATTGCCCCAGGGCAGGAGGTCAGTTTCATCTCTGCTGAAACTCTGGATGAGAAAGTAAACTCTTTAAAAACTAAATGAGCGACCAACAACCTCTAGCTTTTCAAAAGAGGAATTATTCCTCAGTTTAACACTGGAGTTTCTCAGCAGCAGGTAAAGCTTAGGAAATCAAAATATTAAAGGACTAAGCTCAGAGCTGGGATGACCGTAAAACCCAGGTGAAAACTGCTAAAATACGGACTTAAACTGGAGGGCAGCTTCTGGCCTTTGAAGGGGGCAAGTCAATGATCTGACCTTCTCTGCAGAGCCACAGGGCTGCTGGTGAGCGAGGCCCAAGGTAGCCTCTTCCTCCCCAAGTCCTCAGACACCCCAGAGTCCTCCCTGAGACAGTTTGCTTTGTTCAAGCCTACTTTGTTTCATTTTCCATTTTCCCTTTCAGGTCAGAGTCAAGGGAACCCAATATGAAAACTGTTACAAAGCCTTTCAGTGAATTCCAGAGCAGAACTCACACCATACAAAATACCAATTTCCCTTAAGATAAGGGCAGCTGTCTCAAATCCTTTTTGGAATAAGGTGAGGTATAAAATATTTATATTCCCTAAATAGAATTATTTGTCCTAAAATAACATAAGTCGACCTACCTCTGGGCAGAAAGCCTCATGTGCAGACAGGCACGCCCACCTGTTTACACGTAGGGCCACGGTCTCTGCCAAGAAAAATAACCCCCTCGGTGAACAACACGCTGTTCCCTCACTAGGTCCAGTCACCAGAAGAAAGTTCTCAACTGCCAAGGGTCTCCCCAGGCTTGCTTTTAGGTCTCCTGTTGCATTGACTCTCTAGCTCTGTTGGGTGAAGATTGGATGTGGTCCAGGAGGCTGCCGGCAACACGGTGGATCAACTGCACAAGTCGGATTCTGCCTAGACCTGTGGCCCATGTGTTTTCCATTTAGTGACACCCACGCTACCAGCACAGCGGCCAATAGCGCTCACGGCAGTGGTCCAGCCTCCACCCTGCATCCGCAAACCGGCCCTTGGCAGGACTGGGCAGGCCGTTCCCTCCGGGTTTGCATAGTCAGCACCCACTGCAGAGGCAGGGACAGGGGTCTTCTTAGAAACCTGCTCCTGGCCCTACAAAGGCAAAGTGGCCTCTCTTACGATGCCCTTGGGTGGCAGGTGTGGGTCCAGAGAGGGACATTTGCACCTATTCCACTCATCTAAAGAATTAAATCCGTGCGTTCAAATGCTCCAACAAGTCCCACCCACGTACAACTCAGTTAACTACTTCCAACAACTCACTTACAGTGGTCACACCGATTACCGGACTCCCCAGAGCTGCCACCGGGAGAAGCTTCAGAGAGCTGTCAGGGACACGGCCACGCCAGCAGATCGTCCAGCCACCTGTCATGGCCTCAGTGCCCAGAGCTGCCATATTTCGTTCCCGACCCCAGCCATTCTGATCAGAGCAGGGGTGGGGGACAGCTGGCCCAAGGGAATAAGACAGCAATGATGGGGAAAGCAACCGAGTGAGAGCCACAGCAGCAGCTGTAAGAGAGGAGAAGGGAGAGCCAGGGGGCAGCAGACAGAGCAAGCTTGGCGGAGAGCCAAGGGCTTTCTGAGCCCATCCGCTCTGGGCACTGCTGACCCAGCTTCCCTTGAGCACCTGCGCTGGTAGCCATTGTCCTGAGGAGACTGAAGCATCTCTGTGTCCTCTGCATCTCCCAGGACACTGGGGAACTGGAAATTCATTACTGTAAGAACCTCCTCCGTAGCTGTTGGATGCTCTGGTGTTAAGGGCTGAATTGTGTCCCCCTAAAATCGTCCGCTGAAGTCCTAACCCTCAGAATGGGACCTTATTTGAAGGTACGGTCTTCATAGAGGCCATCAAGTCAAAATGACGTCATTAGGGTGGATCCTAATCCAGTTTGACTGGTGTCCTTATAAAAAGGGGGAATGTGGACACACACACAGAAAGAATGCCATGTGAACGTGGAGACGGCCGTCTACAAGCCAGAGAGGGAGGCCTGGAATGGACTCTTCCCCAAAGCCCTCAGGAGGACCAGCCCTGCCCACACCCCTCCATCTCAGACTTCTAGACTCCAGAACTGCGAGACAATAAATGTCTGTTGTTTAAACCAGCCATTCTGTGTGCTCTGCTCTGGCAGCCGCAGGACACTGACATAGCCGGTAGGGTCCTCTGCCTGGCCCAGGGGCCCTAAAACCAGCACAGTCCCACATCTGCAACCACTTCAATTCCAGCCCTTTAATCTCTGGTCCCAAAATGAAACCTTTGCTTTCGTGTTTTATTTCATTTTGTTTTAAACATTTTGGGACGACTGTATGTGCAGTTTTAAAAGTTCGTAAAAATAGTTTTCTATTAAAAGGCAGAGGCTCCTGCCCTCTTGCCTTCCCAGATCTGTTCCACTGCCCAGAGTCAAAGGGCTCTAATCGTTCCAGTAATTAGATGTCGGGGGCCGGCATGTCTGAGCAGAGTGCTGACTTGTTCTCTGTTCCAGGAGTTCCCTCGCTGAGAGCATCCCTTGGAAAATGCCAGAGAAGGCGAAAGGAGATGTCTTTGTGCGGAAGCAGGACTGCCGTAAATAGTCTGCTGGCTTGCTAATGGGAGTCAGGCGCTTCAGAAGGGGACGCTCAGTCCCCAGAGCTCCTGTGGCTCCTGTCACAGAGCAAGGACAGGACCCAGAGCAGACCCTGAGCTGGCCAGACTGGAGATCGTGACCATCTGTCCTACCAGCACCTCTGTGCCCCTCCCCCAGCGCGGTCCCGGGCTCAGAGAAGACCCTTGACTTGTAAATATCTGATGCTAATGGTTGTTGCAGGGAGAAGTTACCTGATGCTTCTATGTGTCTAGTAATTACTTGGCAGGGGCTGCTCTTGCTCTTTTTTTTAATATAAATTTATTTATTTTATTTTTGGCTGCGTTGGGTCTTCGTTGCTGTGTGCGGGCTTTCTCCAGTTGCGGCGAGCGGGGGCTACTCTTCGTTGCGGTGCGCGGGCTTCTCGTTGCAGTGGCTTCTCTTGTTGTGGAGCACGGGCTCTAGGTGCGTGGGCTTCAGTAGTTGTGGTTCGCGGGCTTCAGTAGTTGTGGCTCTCCAGCTCTAGAGTGCAGACTCAGTAGTTGTGGCACACGGGCTTAGTTACTCCGCAGCACGTGGGATCTTCCCAGACCAGGGATCGAACCCGTGTCCCCTGCATTGGCAGGTGGATTCTTAACCACTGCACCACCAGGGAAGCTCTCTTGCTCTTTTTTTTAAACAGACTTTATTTTTTTAGCTATTTTTTTAGCTATTTTGCATTTACAGGAAAAACTGAGTAGAAAGTGCATAACTCCCATATACTCCGCAGCACGTGGGATCTTCCCAGACCAGGGATCGAACCCGTGTCCCCTGCATTGGCAGGTGGATTCTTAACCACTGCACCACCAGGGAAGCTCTCTTGCTCTTTTTTTTAAACAGACTTTATTTTTTTAGCTATTTTGCATTTACAGGAAAAACTGAGTAGAAAGTGCATAACTCCCATATACCCTTCACACACACATGCACACGCGCACACACACAAACACACACACAGTTTCCCCTGAGCCAATATTGACACACTGTTCTTAAATAAAGTCCATAATTTACGTTAACGTTCACTCCTGGTGCTGTACATTCTATGGGTTTTGTCCAGTGTATAGACAGGTATTCACCAACACAATATCACACACAATAGTTTCATAGCTCTAAAACCCCTCTGCACTCTACCTAGTCAGCCTTCCCTCCCTCCCCACCCTGAAACCACTGATCTTTCTACTGCTCCATATTTTTTCCTTTTCCAGAATGTCATATAGCTGGAGTCGTATAGTATGTAGCCTGTCAGATGAGCTTCTTTTACTTAGTAACATGCATTTAAGTTTCCTTCATGTCTTTTCCTGGCCGATAGCTCATATCTTTTTAGTACTAATATTCCATTGTCTGGATATACCAAAGTTATTGATCCATTCATGCACTGAAGGACATCTTCATTGTTCCCAAGTTTTGTCAGTTATAAATAAAGCTGCTATAAATATTCATGTGCAGGTTTTTGGGTGGACATAAGTTTTCAACTTCTTTGGATAAATACCAAGGAGCATGATTGCTGTATCGTATGGTAAGAGTATATTTAGTTGTGTAAGAAATGACCAAGCTGTCTTCCAAGGTATCTGTTCCATTTTTGCATTCCCACAGCAATTAGTAATAGTTCCTGTTTCCACCTCTTTGCCACCATTTGGTGCTGTCCGTGTTCTGGATTTTGGCCATTCTAACAGATATATAGTGGTGTCTCATCTTTTTTTAAATTAATAATTCACATGATGTTTTCACATGATGTTTGCCACCTGTATATCTTCTTTGGTGAGGTATCTGTTTAGATCATTCACTTTCTTACTGTTGAGTTTTAAGAGTTCTCTGTGTATTTCAGATACTAGTCCTTTATCAGATACGTGTTTTGCAAATATCTTCTCCCAGTCTGTGACTTGTCTTCTCATTCTTGTGAGTCTGCTCTCTTTTCAGACGTTCAGGAGGGCTAATGAGGACAGACACCCAGTATCTCCAGGGTGCACTGTGTGTGCCCACACTCACTGGACAGCAGGCTGATGTATGGGGCCACATCTAGGCAGTGGGAGAGAGTTTGGGCTGGAGGAACATGTATTTTGGGTGGGAGTATGTCAGATTCCACTGCACTAGCTCCGTCCATCCATCTGCCATCCACCTGATATGTAAGGTGTGCCTGTTTTATACCCTGCATGATTCTAGGCATTAGGAAAGCAAAGATGAGTAAAAACAGAGCCCTCGCCTTCAAAAACTACACAGGCTGGTCTGGAAAGTGGACAAAGAAATAGGTCACTTCAGTGCAGGATGAGAAGTGCCCCATAGAGGGAAAGGTGGGTGCAGTGGAGGTGGAGAAGGCTGTTGGGGGACGGCAATGACAGAGGCAGAAGGAGAATCAGGGTGAAGGTCTCGCCTACTCTGCTGTCTCCAGGGACCCCCAGGGCAGCATGAGGGAGCATCCCCTGCCAGCTGAGCCTTTTGCGGGCACGTCCAGGAGCTTTCCATCCCCAAAGGGCAAACAGCAGGCCTCTCCACCCTGCACTCTGTCACCGCCGCAGCTTCCTCTTTGTCACTTTCACGTGGTCCCCAAACAGGAACTGCTTCAAAGCCCTGAGTAGCTGCGGGTGAAGCTGCCCTGGAGATGGGTAAGGGGCTTTCACACCCCAGGGGGGACAACCGACAGCTCAAGCTTTAGGGCAGCAGCTATGGCTACCCTCATGGTCAGTCGAGCAGAGGACCCTGGGGCAGGGAGGGACAGGTGCGTTCCCTCAGGTGAGCGCATCTTCCTCCCCCACCCCCTCCCCACAAGGCGGTCCTCAGGAGGGTGAAATTACCGCACAGTTAGTACAGTTGTGAAGGGGAACCAAGGAACTTCCCATTTGCAAGGTTCTGCAATCAGCAATATGGGGGAAATCTTTCCCCATCTTTCTCTCAACTAGAAGTTCTTTTAGTCGTAAAGGCAATGCATGCTTCTGGTAAAACATTCAGTGACAGTAGAGCACAGTCTATGCTGAAAAGTTAAAACCATTCTCACTAGCCCACCACACCACTCGCCCCAGAGAGGACCATGGTTATCAATTTCTCGTCTCCTTTCAGACCTTCCCTAAGTGCGAAACACACGTCTCTAGTTGCAGGGAAACAGGCAGTCAGATACAGAGTGTTCTGTGACCTCCTTATTCACTTATCTCTACATTTTGGACATTTTCCCGTGTGACTACCGATAACCTGATTCACCTTTTGTTTTTATCAATCCCTTGTCTGTTTTTTAAGGCAAGTGCTATGCCAATGAAAGGCCGTAAAGTAGAACTGGCTGGGGGCTGTCAGCCACCTTAGTAGCAAGAAGAGCCCACAGAGTGAAGTGGAAAGAGCATTAGACAGATCCAGCCGGAAATTCCAGCAGGCATGCTGTGTCAACTTTGTAGATTTCTTTACCTCTTTGGGCTCCCATGCCACAGCAATAAAATGCAGATTATGCTTGATTTAGGCTAAGGGTCAGAGTGTAACAGTTGCTCAAGAATTGTAGCTCTTCTCGGGGCTTCCCTGGTGGCACAGTGGTTGAGAATCCACCTGCCAATGCAGGGGACACGGGCTCAAGCCCTGGTCCAGGAAGATCCCATAGGCCGTGGAGCAACAAAGCCCGCGAGCCACAACTACTGAAGCCCATGTGCCCTAGGGCCTGCGCGCCCTGCTCCGCAACAAGCCACCGCAACGAGAAGCCTGCACACCAAAACGAAAAGAACCCCCGCTCGCCGCAACTAGAGAAAGTCCACGCGCAGCAACGAAGACCCAACGCAGCCAAAAATAAATAAATAAATAAATAAATAAGAATTGTAGCTCTTCTTAAATACATGGAGAGACATCCCATGTTGATAGATTGGAAGCCTCAATGCTGTTAAGAATTAAGCAATTCTCGGGAATTCCCTGGCGGTCCAGTGGTTGGGACTCCACGCTTTCACTGCCAAGGGCCCGGGTTCAGTCCCTGGTCAGGTAACTAGTCCCCCAAAAGCTGCATGGAGGAACCAAAAAAAAAAAAAAAAGAATTAAGCAATTCTCTCCAAATTGATCTACAGATGCAACTCCATCCCCATCAAAATCCCATCAGGGCCTTTTTTTTTTTTTTCCCCAGAAAACCTGCAATGGTTCTCACCCTGCAAATTGGAATCACTGAGTTCTGAAAGAGCTGAGGGATGTGGAGGCTCCTAGCTGGGGGCCCTGCGGATTTGCAGCTGGTGTTGGTGGCCTTTCTGGACCCCACGTGCCCTTTGATTCCCAGGAACTCTCACACTGGTAGGAATTGAGGTGGCGCATCTCACACATGTATTAGTTTCCTAGGGCTGCTGCAACAAACTAAATGGGATTTATGGTCTCACAGTTCTGGAGGCCAGAAGTCCACGGTCAGGGTGTCGACAGGGTTGGTTCCTTCTGAGGGCAGAGGAGGAATCTGCTTCTAGCTTCTGGTGCCTTGGTGGTCATCTATGGTATTTTCTTGCAGATGTATCACCTCAGTAGATACCTCACTTCAGTGTTGGCCTCCCTTTCACGTGGCGTTCTCCCTGTATGTGTGTCTATCTCTGCGTCCAAATTTCTCTTTTTAATAAAGACAGTTGCTCATACTGGATTAAGGCCCACCCTAAAAGCAAAGTTGTAGTTATCTGATGCTACCAAGTGTGTCTGGTGCTGCGTCCCCAAAGACTCCTGTGCAGTTGGGTCCTTTGAGCCCCTCAGTGACGGCTTCGTGGAGGGTCCGGTGGACACTGCTGCCCTGGTTAATCACACGCGGAAAAGCCCGATGATTTAGACGTAACTTCACTGCTAACAAACTGTTTCCTCCGCACAATTCTTGTTCACTGTCAAAAGTGAACACTGCAATCGTCTTCAACTGGGAAAAACTCACTGAGCTGGACCCTTGTGATCTGCACGTTTTTGGTACATATGTGATTCCTCGAGAGAACGTTTACTTAAAAAACAACTTTATAAAGACAGATAAACCATGATCACCACTGAAGACCAAAGGATGGTCATTATTTTAGAATACCAGGGTTAGTGGTAACTTTTTTCTTGTGTCTATTCTTCAAGTGTTCTGTAATATCATGAAATAACTTGTATTAAAAATTGGAATAACTTATCCTAGATGGAAATACCCATTTCCACCTCTGTCCACAGCTTGTCACAGATGTGGCACATATTTGAAAATCAGGGGAAAGGTTTTACTTTAAGATATTCTCTAATGATACACAGACACACCTCTTTTATTGTCCTTCATTTTACTGCACTTCAAAGATACTGTCTTGTGTTTTTTTACAAATTGAAGGTGTGGGGCAACTCTGCATCAAGCAAGTCTATCGGTGCCATTTTTCCAACAGCATTTGTTCTTTGAGTCTCTGTGTCACATTTTGGTAGTTCTCACAGTATTTCAAAATTTTTCATTATTATTATATTTGTTATGATCTGTGATTAGTGATCTTTGATGTTGCTATAACTCACTGAAGGCTCAGATGATGGGTAGCATTTTTTAGCAGTAAAGGTTTTTTTTTTTAATTTATTTATTTTTGGCTTCATTGGGTCTTCGTTGCTGCGCGTGGGCTTTCTCTAGCTGTGGTGAGCGGGGGCTACTCTTCGTTGAGGAGCGTGGGCATCTCATTGCGGTGGCTTCTCTTCCTGCAGCGCATGGGCTCTAGGACCGCAGCCTTCAGTAGTTGTGGCCCACGGGCTTAGATGCTCCATGACACATGGGATCTTCCTGGACCAGGGGTCGAACCCGTGTCCCCTGCATTGGCTGGCGGACCCTTAACAACTGCACCAGTTGGGTGCAGGGAAGCCCAGTATTTTTTAACTAAGGTATGTACATTGTTTTTTAGACATAATATGATTGCACACTTGATAGACTACAGCATAGTGTAAACAAGACTTCATATGCACTAGGAAACCAAAAAATTGCTTTAGTGAGATATTCGCTTTATTGGGGTGGTCTGGAACCGAACCCACAATATCTCTGAGGTACGCCTGTCTAAGTCTTTCTACTCCAATTGGCTGATATGATTTCACAGTCCAAGATTTACAATGACTTAAGAAAACGAATGTGTTTTATTTTGCTTTCCACGAATCCTTGCTAGCATGTAGATTTCAGTTGATTATCCATGGAAACAGGACTTAGAATTCTTTGTCTCTTTTTTCAGTTTTCAAAAAGGCTCTGGCATCATTGATGGTAATGGGGGTGATGATACATGTCAGAACCTGCCTGTTACTTCAGTTTTACTTTTGTTGTTTTTTCTCCTGGACCCTTGAGGCAGGGGCCAGACTACACACCTGGGCATGGGGACGAGGAAAGGAGGGGAGGAACTCAAGAAAGCCAAGAGAGGCTACTAGCTCCATGCGGAGAATGTCTCAGAGCTGTGCCCTCCGAGGGCAGGAGAGGGCAGGATGAGAGCCGTGAGTGGGTACCAGTCATTCTGGGAGGAAATCATGGGCCAGTCCTGCCCTTTAGCCTTCCTGCAGGGTAGGCAGGGGTATAGTTCATAATTAATGCTCATTCAAGGCCTCAGGGATGGAGTTCTAGGAGTCCCACGCTTTCCTGTCCCCCTTAAAGAGTGGCCCGTTGTTGACAACCCTGTCTGAGATTCCTCAGAGTCCCCTGACCTTTGCACATCCTTTTCTTGTTGTCTGGAATGCCCTCTCTTCCTTTATCTGCTTCGCAAACTCCTCTTTCCCTTCAAGATGCAGCTCAGGCCTGGCCCTCCCAATCCTCCTGTTTATCTCTGAATCCTGCTTCTATCCCCAACATCTGGCACAAAGTAGGTGCTCAAGGAATGCACAGGATGAATGAACTTTCAGGCAAGACGGTTGGATTATGGAGACAACATGGGTTGTGGCACTGGAGAGAGGTCCATTTGCATGTCATACCTGAAATGCACTAATGGTGAGACCTTAAACAAGAGACTTAACCTTCCTGTGCCTCAGTGTAATCACACAGGAAACAGAAGTATTTACACTGCATTTCCCACAGTTTAGCTAAGGTGAAAGCATTACGTGAATTTTTAAAGTGCTTTGCCAAGGTCAGAAATAACCAACACTTCCTGTGTTCTTGTTGCACACCAGGCACTCTCACCTCCTACCCCAGGGAGCCCCACCGTGACTATGAGATGGATATTCATACCCTAATTTCAGACAGGTGCAGGGACTTGTCCCAACACGTGGCGGACCCAGGCTTCACCCAGACCCCTCCCACTCCTGGAACGCACATCTGCTTGATGTACCGCAGGAAGGGGCATATCCGGAAACAAGGACCCCAAAGAGCTCATCTCCAACTGGTTATAGCCGAAGGGCCAGCAAACCATCCCTCACTTATGAATTATTCAAGCCCAAACCCGAAACCCCAGTGAACGTTTAAACGCACTAAACGCTGCTGTTTATCTCAAACTTCATAATCAGGTTATGTTTTTCCTCTCCCGAAGGATCCCACTTGCATCTCAATGGCACAGGGGTGTTTCCCACTCAAATCAGGTTATTTCCCGGTAGGACCAAGTGAACCAGGACACAAAGCAGTTTCAAATCCGATCATTTGCTAAGATGTATTCCATGACTGGCAGAGACCAGGCAGCTGCTCTTCCTCTTCTTGTTTTTCCCTTTGAGTGGAAGGAACCAGTTGTTTCTCGAGAGAGGAGAGCCTGCCTGTTGCTTACAGGTTGTGTTGAAGATCCACTCTGTGTGTCAGCCATGCACGGCAGGGTCAATCAAGGGTTCAAGTTCTGCGGCTGTGATGTGCTGCCCAGAGAACGGGATCCTGCTTGCTTTGTGACAATTCACATTTTCCAAATAACAAAACTGGGTAAGAGCCAGGGCAGTGCATGGTTTCAGGGCTTTTACTATCAGTCATCCCCAGCAAATGCCAGTTATCCATTGCTCTGTAACGAGTTCTCCCCAACACTGGGCTGAAAACAATAATCATTTTATTATTATCTCTCATGGTCATAGGTGTGGACTGGGGTCACCTGGGCTGTGCTTGTGGGATTGCTGTCAGCCAGTGGCTTGGGCTGCACTCGTCTAGGGGGTCTTCTTACCTGCACGTCTGGTAGCTGATGCCTGCTGTCGGCTGGGACCTCAGGATGAGCTGCCAGCCCAGACACGTGGCCACCCTGTGTGGCCTGAGCTTCCTCGCATCATGGAGGCTGGGTTCCTAGAGAGAGAATCCAAGAGGACCAGATAGAAGCTGTTCCACCTTGCAGGCCTGGCCTCAGAAATCACACCATAGCCCCTCTGTCACAGACCCCCCCGCCCCCCCAATTCAGAGAGGGAACATGGTCCTGCTTCTCAAAGGGAGGAATGTCAACATCACATCAACACAACATCACATCAACACAACTCTTTAAGAACATGTGGTATGGGAGGTGGTGCTGAGGCCGTCTCGGAAAATATTATCTACAGGGTAGAACCTGGACACGCTTGGCCTCATGATTTCTAGGTCAGTGCTTTAACTCTAGTTCATGCTGCTTTGGGAGGTATGTGGGGTAATAAAATTGACTACCTATAGATCAAACCCTTCTATATGGTAAAGAAACCACAAAAACAAAACCCAAAAATCCCTGGGATATATTATTTGCAATATCTATGACAAAAGGCTAATTAACTTTAAAATGTATAGGGCCCTTATAAATCAGTAAGATTGTCCCAATATTTTTAAAAACTAAGGACTTGAAGACTCAATTTACAAAAGAAATTAAAATAGGAGTATACATTTAAAAAGTTCAACTCAACTAAAAGAATTAGGTTTTAATAAACAACACCCCCGTGGGTATCTTCTAATTGTCAAAGATTAAAAAAAAAAAAGAGAAGGAAAAAAAAAGAACCACCCAAAGGCAAAAATATAGGGAATGGGCCCTTCCAAACACTCCTGCTGGTGGGTGTAAGTTGGTACAAACTTTCTGAGGGGCAGCTGGGCAGTATTTATTAAAAGCCATAAACTTCAAATAATAGTGAGTTGGAATTTATCCTAGAGAAATGAATAAGGACACTTTGGTACACCTGAAACTAATACAACATTGTAAATCAACTATACTTCAATTAAAAAAAGGTTTAAAAAAAAGTGCTGTTCATGTGGACATTTAAGTGGAAAACAAAAATATCTAAAAGTATATTTAGCAGGATCCCACTTTTCTTATGTAATTTTTACAAAATATATATAACAATTTTTAGAACATTTCTGGGATAAGATACCAATGTATGAATGAGATGATTGCTGAATAATGAGATTTCTGGTGATTTCTTTTTCTTGTACCTTATGTTTATTTTCCAGTTTTCTAAATGCAAATGCATTAAATATGAAGAAATAATAAAGTAAAATAAAGTAAAAATAAATTTCCACTTAAAATATTTTGTAAGGGAAAGGTGGGAAGGATGTGAAAGCATGGCCTTTAGAGCAAACCAGATCTGGAGCAGGACTCTGCTCTGATACAAAGTGCATGATCTTTGCCACGTTTACTTCACTTTGGGCCTCAGTTTCCCAAGATGACCAATGGGCGCAGTAAATTCTACTTCACAAGGTTCTAATGAAGAGGGACCCCATTTCCCATTACATTCAGTAAAGGAAATCTTCTCACTCCAGGATCCCTGCTGAGCACTCTCCCTTCTTTCATCTCTTAAAGGCCTGAATGTTGGAACTCATCACTCAGCACCACTTGGTACCCATGTTGACTAAGCAATGAGACACACTTGTGGGTGAGGACAACGTCTTGTTTGCGAGGGGCCTGCTTTGTCTGGAATTTGCCTTGTATTCTGTGTCATTCTCCACTGAGGTACACTGGGAACCTGGTCCCTGAAGAGAAGGGTACACTCACGTGTACACAGAGGCACACTTAGGAATACTTCTGTGTGTTCCTCATCACTGTGTGTTCCTCATGTCATGTATAGATGTCTATAAATGCTTACTGAATAGCGATGACAGACTCACAGACATAGAGAACAGGCTTGTGGTTGCCAAGAGGCGGGGCGGAGGGAGAGGGATGGACTGGAGGTTTGGGATTAGTAGATGCAAACTATTATATATAGGATGGATAGATAACAAGGTCCTACTGTAGAGCACAAGGAACAATATCCAATCTCCTGGGATAAACCATAATGGAAAAGAATATGAAAAAAAGGATGTCTATATGTATATAACTGAGTCACTTTGCTGTACAGCAGAAATTAGCACAACATTGTAAATCAACTCTACTTCAATTAAAAAGAAAAAAAAGACTCTGGGAGGAAATGCTGGGCTGTTTGGGGGAAATTTGCAATAAAATGTAGAGGCTTGAACACATTTGGGACACTAACATTTAGACTTCCTTTGGTAGCAGGTTAGGCAACTGACTCTTAAGAAAGTTCGTTATAAGGACGGTGGGAAAACTTGAACCCCTCTTCTTTCGGGGGAAGTTACGTGAGCGGCCAGGCCTGGGAACCTCAACACCCCGCCCCCATGCCCAGCAGGCATTGAGAGGTGTATCCTGCCCTCTAGTGGTCTCTTCTGGAATTGCCTCCAAGGAGAAAACCTTGACGCAATGGGGCTGGAGAGCTCTCACGCTGTCGTCTGGGCCCGTCTACCTTCGCCTGTGCTTCAAGCAACCAGGGCGTCATTCTCAGAGCCTGTTTTTCAAGGCTTTTTGGCCCTTCCATCTCTTAATTGCGTCTTGTTTTAACAAGGGCCCCTTGTAAGGGTTCTTCTCCAAAGTAAGGGGCTCTGCTTTAGGCATCCTGGCTCAAGAGGTGAGGGAGCCGGCAGTGCTGGACCTCAGAGCCATAGCTGGGCAGTGACCGCTCCGCCAGGGGGGCTGGGGCCCTGCCTCCACCTCCTTCCAGCCCTCCTCAACCTGCTTGCTCCAGGATCTGAGAAAAGAATTTTGCAAAACCATGTTTCCTCTTATATTTTTATTCAGAACATTTTTCATCATAGGTTCGCTCAGTTATAAAGAGATATAACTTCAGGTGTATTGTCCATGTTGGTATTTAAAAAAATAAAACTGTTACAACCACTCTACAAATGTATCCCATGAACCCCAATACAAGAGCATTTCCAATCTACCCTCAGCTGCTGAAAAGAGCTGTGAGTAAGCCCTTTAGAACGTCCTTCCCATTCCCCATAAAACGTTATTGTAATGTGATGTGTTTTTGTCCTGGAAAGTCTTTTATTGACTACCTTGAACTGAATAACCCAGACCAGAGGGAAAGGAAAGGATGCCGGAGTGAGGCATCCCACAGGGAAGGGCAGGGCAGCCTGTCAGGTGGTGCAGACCCACATAGCAGGGAGCAGACAGGGCTCCAGGGCCAAGGAGCAAGGCTGAGAGATGTGCAGGGCTGCATCCTCCTCAGACTATTTTCTATCGTCCTCAATTCCCTTGCTTGCTCCCGGAGGGTCTGTCACCCTCAGTGCAGTAGCTGGGGCAGTACTGTGGAAGGAGCTGAGGGGTATGGGGAGGCGGGGTCTGCTCCGTGCACTGCCCTCTCCTCGGAGGCCTTTGAGAAGGAAGACAGCAGTAATGGGCCTGGGAGGCTGCAGGGGGCACATGGGCATCAGCGCCAAGGACACCAGAGGTCCCCACGGAGCAGAGAGGAACACAGACCCACAGGCTCAGCAGCTGGAGGGCAAAAGACATAAGACAGCTGGAAATGCCAGAGGCAGGAGGTATAGGTCCTGATTGCAGCCCCTTCCCAGTACAATCCCTGGCCAGAGAGAGATCAGCTCCTGAGGGAATGTGCCTGAAAGCCCCTCACCTACTTCTGTTACGAGACCATTCATTTCATGCCTTCTGCACTGTCAGAAATTCTAAATGTTGGGACTTCCCTTGCTGGTCCAGTGGTTAGACTCTGTGCTTCCAGTGCAGGGGGCACGAGTTCGATCCCTGGTCAGGTAACTAAGGTTCCATATGCCACAAGGCGCGGCCAGAAAAAAAAAAAAGAAATTCTAAATGTTAACATTTCTATTATCTGAGGCCCAACACCATATGTGCACATAACAGATACTCAATGCGTGGTGGTAGTTTTTAAACTAAAGCCATGAGTGGATAAATGAAATAGTGGAAGCCCTCTTGGGCTTAGTAATCAGACCCTCAACATTTATTCCTCAGGTAAGAAAAGTTAGCTGCTATAAGTATTAAAATGAAATGGCTTAATAGAGAAGGAGATTCAATTGGCTTTGAGATTGCTGATCAAAGCAACTATATTTGCACAGTGTGTCTGTCTTTTAAGACCCAACATCTTATTCCCAATGAAAAGCCTTTCTGGATCAGTTTTACCCTTATTCTTTCTTTTTTTTTTTTTTCCTGGCCGCACCGTGCTGCATGTGGGACCTCAGTTCCCCAACCAGGGAATGAAGCCGTGCCCCCCTGCAGTGGAAGCACAGTCTTAACCACTGGACCGCCAGGGAAGTCCCATTTTTACTGGCCTCTTAAAGTGTGTGTGTGTGTGTGTGTGTGTGTGTGTGTGTGTGTGTGCGCGCGTGCGCACACACGCAGGTAAATCAATCATTGGAAGCATCAAGCTGTGGGGTGTCCTTTCTCTCTACACCCCGACCCTCTGGGACTACACCACTGGGACTACATTGGTCCCAGGAGGGCTGTTGTTGGAATGATGGTGAACAAGGTGTGAGACCGAAAAGACTGGCAAGGCCATGCCTGAGGGTAGAGGAGTCCCCACTCTCACCGCCCCCAGAAGAACTCAGAGCAGGGGCTGGGGGAAGGGAGGTCAGGGCACTCCTGACCCGGGAGCCGAGCCGGCGGGAGTAGGGGAGTGGCCCCCGAGAAAGGGCAGTGAGGGAGGAGGGCAGCCCACCGACTGCCTTGTCTCCCTCGGGGAGGGGAGAACAGCGCAACTTACCCGGTCTGCAGAAGGGCCGGGGATCCGCAGCGGTCCAGGCAGTCGGCATGAGGAGGCTGCAGAGTGACCCCCGAGGATCAGGGGACCAAAGACACCCACGGAGGGAGACCCTGGGGCAAGAGAGCCTCAGAGCACAGCAGCACCCCCGGAGGGCCACTCGGAGGGAAAGGCTGGAGGCATCCTAAAGTAGCACATCCACAAGGTCCAGGTGTTACCAACACAAGTTCGTGTGCCCCATGCATAGTGAGGCTAAATTAACCGAACCCTTGAAGTGAAACAGGAGGGAAGGGGGCAGGGCACAACCTTTAAAAGGATGACATAGCCATTGAGGACACGACAAAAACTGGTTAGAACCGATTAGGCCCAAGATGGTGGAAGATTCGACTTCCGGTAGACCTCGAGCCTCATTATGCACTCATTGTAATATATTAGCATATGATAATCACGCGCGCGCGCGCCATGATAGTTCCGAGGCTGACCATAAAAGGCCAAAAAGCGGGCAGTGGCCCAATTTCCCGGAAATCCCTGCCCCTTTCCCAGAACAATTGGAATAATCCTCCCACTTGTTAGCCTATGAAATTACCCAGCCCATAAAAACAAACCACTCCATATTTCGGAGCCGCCCTCGTCTTTTGAGATGGATCGCGTTCTGTCTATGGAATGTGTATCTCTCTAAATAAATCCACTTCTTACGTCTCACTTTGCCTCTTGCTGAATTCCTTCTGAGCTGAGACATAAAGAACCTGAGCTTCATTAAGTCCTGACACCAGGTGTGCGATCTCAATTAAAAGGCAGTGGGTTAGAATCCCATCTGAGCTGTGAGGTTTCAGGAGTTTGGAGCAGAGAAAGGTTTATTGTAGGGCCAAGGAGAACAAATGGCTTGTGCTCAAAAACCCCGAACTCCCCGATGGTTTTGGGAGTGAAGTTTTTACAGGCAAAATTTGGGGTGAGGGCTGCAGGGTCTGTGTTCTGATTGGTTGGTCGTGAGGTATCAGGGTAATGTTCCAGGAATCTTGTGCTCAGTCTGAAGTTACCATCCTCCACCTGGATGGGGGCCTTAATTCCCGCAGAAGAACTCAAAGATATTATGTATATCCCTTGAGGAGGAACCAGGATCCTACTTTAATGGCTACACTATAGTTTCTTGACTGGTCCTCTTCTGTTTTTGCATTCCTTCCCTTCCCTGATTAGTAACTGTTTGAATCTGCCCTGTGATACTCAGGAAGGTCTAGGCGGCTGAAGTCTTTATCCTATAAATAAGAAACTGGGGACAAAAAGGTTTCTGTGCCCAAGAGGACCCCATGGGGTCCTGCTCAGTTTCACAGGGAGCTTAGATTTGGCTCTGGGGGAGAACCTGAGAAAGGATGGGGCAACGATGCTCCTTAATATAACTGAGTTTGACCCCAGAGTGGCTGAGCAATTACTGTAGTGAACTGGAATTCCCCAGAGTGAGGAAATTAAGTTTTCTGCCGTTGCAGTCTCTGCACCTGAAAGTCAAAATGAGCTACAAAATAAATAGGACTTTTTGGTACGTTTTTCTGTACATCTGTATAATTCATACCTGCTTGTTACACTGTAACTAACGTGTATCCTAACTGGACACAAGTACATGTGAGGTGTGGTTATAAAAAAGCTTTTTAATTTTTTTTTTTTAACTAAACTACAAACATTTAAAAACATACTCAAAAGGAGATCATAGAGTTATGAACTTACGTGTCAGTTAGGGTTTGTGCTCGAAGAATGTCACCTGCCATATCAGTAAACAAAGGGTTTTGCTGCCATCAGTCACTGCAGCCACCCTGGACCATGCACCCTGAGGGGATTCAGGACGGAGAAAACCAGAACACTGGCCCTAAACACTAAGGTGCATATCAAATGAAAAATTTCAAGAAGCCCAGATTCTTGCATCTTTCCATACATGGAAAAGCGCTGAATTCATTAACTTGCAATGTCTGGTTTTCCTTAGTTCTTTAATTAACAGTAATCTTTTGATGTTCCAGCTCCCTGGGGGTTTTATTGTTTGCTTTTTGTTTTTGCTTTTTGTTTTTGCAAAAACTATCCGGCTCCTCCCTTGCCTCTTTGGAGCCGAGCCTCAGAGTGATCTGAGAGGCTGTGAAGTCCTCAATTAAGTCTGCTGACTAGTACATAATTCTCAGCTTTTAGGCTGTGCAATTTTTTTTCAGTCGCAGTCTCAAAAGCCAGATGTACCCATGTTAGGATAATATGAGGGAAGTTTAAAGTTACGGCTGGGGTGTGAGGAACCTCAGAGGGAACGGAGCAGTCCTAGGGGCAAGTGCCAGGAGGCTGTTACCTCCCTGAGGTCCAGAGACCAGGGAAGAGAGTGGTTCCTGGGACCCTAGCAGACAGCGTGGGAAGGGGGACACCTGGAGAGGGGCAGTGACCTTCGGTGGTCAAGGGGTAGAGATAACCTTCAGCAAGTCAGCAGGGAGAGGGAAATAAACATTTAGATTCACTCTCCTCTCTCCCTCCCTCCCGGCTAGGAAACCAGGGGGCAAGGGAGACACAGATATCATCCAGCTAACCAATAATCTTAATTCCATCTGCAAAGCACCTAGATTAGAATCTTGGAATCTTTAGAATTCAGCCAACCACAATGATCAGCATTTTGCCAATCTTAGGTAACTCACCTTTCTTTAAATTACAGTGTATTTTTAGAAAGCAGGTTTATTGAGATTATAATTCATATGCCATACAATTCACCCATGTAAAGTGTACATTCAATTTTTTTTGGTATATTACATTAGTAATTTTAAAAATCGTGGTAGACTATATATTACATAAAATTTGCCATTTTTAAGTGTACATGTGTCATTAAGTACATTCACAATGTTGTATAACCATCATCACTATTTATATCCAAAACTTTTTCATTACCCTAAGTAAAAACTCTGAAACCATAAAGCAATAACCCCCATTCCTCTTGCCCCTAGCACCTGGTAAACTCTAATCTACTTTGAGTCTCTATGAATTTGTCTATTCTAGGTACCTCACATAAGTAGGATCATATAATATTTGTTCCTTTGTGTCTGGCTTATTTCATTTAGCACAGTGACGCCAAGGTTCATCCATGTTGTAGCATGTGTCAGAACTCCATTACTTTTTATGGCTGGATATTATTCCCTTGTATGTGTACACTAGATTTTGTTTATCCTTTCATCTAGTGATGGAATCTTGGGTTATTTTCATGTTTTGGCTATTGTGAATAATGCTGCTATGAACATTGGTGTACAAGTATCTGTTCGAGCTCCTGCTTTCAGTTTCTTTGGGTGTATACCTAGGAGTGGAATTGCTGGATCATATGGTAATTGTGTTCAACTTTTTTTTTTTTTTTTTTTTTTTTGCGGTATGCAGGCCTCTCACTGTTGTGGCCTCTCCCGTTGCGGAACACAGGCTCCAGATGCGCAGGCTCAGCGGCCATGGCTCATGGGCCCAGCCGCTCCGCGGCATGTGGGATCTTCCCGGACCGGGACACGAACCCATGTCTGCTGCATCGTCAGGCGGACTCTCAACCACTGCGCCACCAGGGAAGCCCGTGTTCAACTTTTTGAGGAACCGCAAAATGGACTTCCTTGGTGGCTGCACCATTTTACGTTCCCACTGGAAATGCACAAGGGTTCCAATTCTCCACATCCTCCTCAACACTGTTATTTTCTGTTTTTGTTTTTGATAACCATCTGCCACCCTAATGTGTGTGAAGTGATATCTAATTGTGGTTTTGATTGGCTTTCCCCTAAAGGTTAATGATGTTGACCATCTTTTCATGTGCTTATTGGCCATTTGTATATCTTCTTTGAAAAAATGTTTATTCAAATCCTTTGTCCATTTTTGATTGGGTTGTTTTTACTATTGTTATTGTTGAGTTATAGTTCTTTACATATTGTGGATATTAACCCTTATCAGATATAGGATTCACAAATACTTTCTACCCTTTCATGGGTTGTCATTTCACTTCTTTTTTAAAAAAATATTTATTTGTTTATTTATTTATTTGGCTGTGTCAGTTCTTAGTTGCGGCACGCAGGATCTTCATTGCCGCGTGCAGGATCTTTTTAGTTGCAGCATGCGAACTCTTAGTTGTGGCATGTGGGATCTAGTTCCCTGACCAGTGATGGAACCTGGGCCCCCTGCATTGGGAGCACAGAGTCCTAGCCAGTGGACCACCAGGGAAGTCCCTCATTTCACTCCTTTGATGCACAAAAGTTTTGAATTTTGATGAAGACCAATTCATCTTTTTCTCTTGTTGCTTGTGCATTTGGTGTCATATACAAGAAATCATTGCCAAATCCAACATCAGGAAGACTTTTCCCTCTGTGCTGGCCTCCAAACAATTAAAAGCAGCAATCAGAACCCACAAATCTGATTTTTGGAGAGCAGTGTTGTTCTTATCGCTCACCCTGGCCCTAACAAGCTGCACTAGGAATGTGGGCTGCTGTCCCCACAGCTGAGTGTATTGGGGCTGAGGGGTGGGTGATGGTTGCCACTATTAAGAGGAAATTGACCAAAATGTATCAGCCTTTCATCAAGCTCTCTCCTGGCTGCTGCAAGCATTCTACTAGACACAGAGTTCCAAAGTACTTTATTCAGACGGCTCCTGCCAGTTCAACTGCTGTTTTGACAGATGGATAGATTCCTAAACCTTCCTACTCCACCATCTTCCCTGACGTCACCTTTACGATTTTATGACCAGAATAAAACACTGAAAGTTTTAGCCCTAACATAAGTTGTACCTGTCAATAAATCCACATTGGCAGGCTGTAACTGATTCCACTATGGTGCCATTTTACGAGCAGGCCCTGACGTACCAGGTCCCTTCTCTACAACAACTTCAGCTCTGAGCACCTTGTTCCTGCTATTTCTGAGCCCCCTACACTCTGTCCAAGTCAACAGTCCATTCTCATCCCCCCAGGGGTCAGCACGGGTGGCACTTCCCATTGGTGGCAGCTTAGAACAGAACGGGGGTCTCACTCCGTGGCCAAGGTCAGGAAGGTATCTTTGTTCCTTCTGGACATGAGGAGGGGAGAAAAACACAGCTCATCTTCAGAACTGAATCAGGAAACCCTATTGCCTGTAGCTAAAATTTTTCTAAAAAATGAAAACAATGTTTGGGCTTCCCTGGTGGCACAGTGTTTGGGAGTCTGCCTGCCGATGCAGGGGACACGGGTTTGTGCCCCGGCCCGGGAAGATCCCACATGCCGTGGAGCGGCTGGGCCCGTGAGCCATGGCCGCTGAGCCTGCGCGTCTGGAGCCTGTGCTCCGCGACGGGAGAGGCCACAACAGTGAGAGGCCCGCGAACCGCAAAAAAAAAAAAAAAAAAATGAAAACAATGTTTAAAAGGGTGACTTGATATCCACAATAGAATTAATTTTTAAGTCAAATATCAGCCCTTAAGTTCAGGGACTCACTTGGGAAACAAACCATCCCTTATAACACTGGGGACTAAATAGGTTTTGCAGATTATTAAACGGCTATCTTTCCATTGTGAATCCGCCTCCCGAGATTAAATATCTTCATTCATACAAGATAGAGGGAGATTTTTTAACAAAAAAAAAAAATTTATTTTCTGCACTAATATTTATACAGCTGTAAACTCAAATAATCATCCAATACTTGTACAAATCTGGGGAACAGTTAATAAGCACCTTCAATGGTTTCCACAGTTTAAGAATTTATCATTTACAAAATTTTAGAATGAGTTTAGTAAAATGAATAAGATAGTTATAAACATTATACAAAGTCATGACAAAACATTTGATATAGAGGGCTCAATATGGAATGATAAATATAAAATTAAACTAATTTATGGGGTTGGGCTATATAAAAGACCCATGTGTTCCCCAAACCTTGTGATTCTTGGGGATATGTGCCTCTCAAAACAAACTCCAATTATTCAAGGAAAGGCTCTCTTGATTCAGGTCTCATGTACTGCAAAAAAGGGGGTGGGAGGGGCTGAGTGTCCTGAGGTTTGCAGATAAGAAGAGGGGTCTCTTCCTTAAGGAGAAAAACAGGCATATTCTTCCATGTCAAGTGTATAAGTGTTCTCTGGCAAGACATACCATTTTTTTCTTTGGTGTTATTTAAGAGTTTTTCTCATTGCTGTTGTTAAATCCCCTCCTCCACCCTTTCTCTTGGGCTTTCCATTCCTGCTCTTGGTCAATCTCTTTGAGATACTTCTGAGTCTTCTCTACTCCCTTACCCCGATCTTTACTGACTCAAATTCCTTAATCTCAGCTTTCAATCCAAAATTTCTATCATTTTAGGACTCTGGGAAGCAGTTGACAAAAAAAACAAGCAAACAAACAAAAAAACCCACTAGCTATATATAGTCAGGAGAGGTTTTCTAAACAAACTGTAGAAACATACACATGAAATGTGGCAATGGTCCTTTTAATTACACCAATGAGCAATAAATGGTCTGGATCACTAGTATAAATATTCAGTTTGGCCCTCCTGGATTGTGATTTTGCATGAGAATACAGCCAGCAAGGGCCATGGATAGAGGGAGAAACAAAGGAGAAGAAAGCTTATGGTTGATTGTAGATTGGATCTCATGGGTGGAGGCCAGAGGTGAGGGACTATAGGGGGTGTCATCACTGGTACCAGCCCCAGCCTGTGTCTCAGATGGGTCTCCATTAGGAGGCTGGACACAGGTGCTAGCCGTGGGGCTGTGCCACCCCAGAGACCAGATGCTAGGATCCAAGTGCTCTGGTAATCTTTGCTATAATTTAAGGCACATCTATAGAATCCCCATCCTCAAACATCTGACTCTACACATTGAAATTCCTACTACAGGACACTCCTTTGATTTGAGCATTTGACTACCAAAGACTACTGCTGAAATGCCAATAATTTAGCTGGGAGAGGCTTCTCAGTATCATCCACCAAATACCCATTTATCCTTCGGACAGGGTGGGTTTTGACCAAAAAGCAGGGCTTGCTCTCTATAATGTGGGCCTTGGGCAGGATGCAGGTGGTACAGAACTCAGGGGTTAAAAGCCAGGAGTATAAAGAGGGAAATCAGAGCACCAAGACGAAAGTGTGGGAGGGCTAACTCCCTCCTTTGCTCACAGCCTTGCCTAGACAATCCTGGCTGGTGTGTTCAGCAGCTGACGGGATGATGGGTATCTCAGAGTGAGGCTGAGCTCGTAAGGCCACAGGGAAGGGGCAGTTCAGGCCTGGGGAGGTTCTGCTCACCACTGGGGTGTTAAGGTTGGGGAAAGTTTCCAGCACCAGGATGGGGCATATAATCTTCACTCAGGGCTGTATAAACTTGTCTGCGGGTTGGGGTCAGGGAGGTTTTCTGTCTTTGCGTAGGAGTAGAGGCTTTCCCATTCCAGAAGTGCAGGGCATATGTTTTGGGGAACAGTGAGGGCAATGCTGTTGGGGCTCAGGCTGGGTTGGCCCTGGACCTGGTGGCCACTTAGCCACCAGGTCAGACAGTTTTCAGTCTGGACCCTTTCAAGTAGGGTATTGCTGTGAAATACTTTAGAGAGGGAATGAGGCACTCTTGTTTTCATTTCCGCTCGATACAGTCAACGCCCAGGGTATTGTCAGGGCAACGGCAGGTCCTGCTTCCTGGGGTGGCCAAGCAGAGGTGGGTGCAGCCACCATTGTTCACTGAGCAGTAGTTGTGACCTGGAAAAGGCAGAAGTCAGCTCAACAGCTAAGAGAGTGGCCTCCATACTAGACCCCTTTTTGGTCTCTGGGAGGCCAAGCTTGTGGGGGCTCCTGGGCAACAGGGAAGGCTGCACAGGGCACTCAGCTCAGCTTATCTATCGGCTGTTTCCTCATCATTAAGGATTTGCCAGATGTGCAAAAACCTTGATTCCTGATCTGGGGGCTATGCAGATTTACCACTGAAGCTATTAAACAGATCTCAGGGAGGGTTTTCCAGCTCTGAACAGAACATGGGGTTGGAATTTTAAAGCACAATGTGTTCTTTATCTAGCTTGGCCACTTGACTGGGGGACAGGAGGGAAACCAGGAAGGAGGTTGGGTTAGGGGAGAGAATTTGGAGAGGCAGCCTAGCATAGACTCAAGCCAGGCTGCATAGCTCATCCCTGGTTCTGCCATCGTGAGCACCATAAGTGACCGTGTGACTCTGGGCAAGTGGCTTCAGTTTCCTTATTTATAAGGTGAGCATAATCATAGTACCTACCTCATAGGGTTGCTACAAGGATTAAGTGAACGAGTGGATACAAAGCACTTAGTATGCTAAGTGACTTAATATATGTGATATACCTAGCTCACAGTAAGTATCACATCCATGTTTGCCTGGTAATTATTATTATGAATTACTGTTGTTGCTGTCAGGCCAAATGGATGGATTTTAAAGCAGCAGAGATCCTAACACTGATGTTCTTCCTTGGAACCTGAAGACCGCATACTTTTAGACCCAGCCCTAAGAGTCGATACTTTTCCTCACCCTTATCCTCTATCCACTTCATTCTTTAACATTTTCTATTGATTCATCTTGGCTCACCTACTCAATAATGAAGACCCATGACGGAAGGGACTGTGTCTCACCTGCCACGTGATAAGGGCTATGAGAGGCCACATAGGTAGCAGCCGGAGTGTGGGCTCTGAGCCCCAGAGTGCTTCCAGCCCCCTGACCAGCTACAGCACAGGTGAGTTACCTTCAGGACACTGAGACAGGGCCATGGTGATGCCATACAGCCGGGTCTGTTTGTGGGGATGGAAGGAATCCGTCTCTCTGGAAATAGCAAGATCCACAGCGACCACGGAATTCCTACAGAGCACCAAAAGATGGGAGGTTAAAATACATCTAAGGTCTTGAACTTTTCTCTAGGGGGCAGCCTCTTTTGTTGTTTGGGGGATAATTTGGAGGCCATAAACAGATTCACTGGCCTTGCTTCCTAGCCATCCCTCCCTCTTCCTAGGATGAGACAAGTGTGCAGTTCTCTGGCTTCCTAAAAAAAAAACTGGAAAAGGTCAGCTAGCTCTTCCCTCCGGCTCTAAATTCCAAGCTGGGAAATCGACTTTCTATACAGATGCCCTTGCCACATCTGCTTGCTTGGTTTAACCCCACCTTCCTGCAGGAAGAGCTGGTCAAGAAGCGGCTTTGGGAATACTGCAGTTTAAGAATTAAAATAAAATAGGGGCATGGAGCCCACCAGCCAAGTGACCGAGATCGGCTCCTGGGGAGAGAATAGACATGCTCAGGAAGTCCAAGTCTGCACTTGAAGCTGCCCATCAAGGAGCATCCAGATGATACATGGCATCCCCTGCTTCCCTAGAAGCCCCGCCTCCCATTCCTTGCCCTCCTCTCTGACAACCAAAGGGCGAGGCAGAGGGGGCACCTCTGGAGGCAGGAAGGTCAAGCCAAGAGGCCACTTGGGAAGGGCGTGGCCTCCAGAGAGGGCGTCAGGGCAGGCCCCCCAGCCCCCACGCTCCAGCTGCTGACGTACGTCTTCCAGTCTGTGTAATAGAGATTCTTCCCGAAGCTTGTAACGGCGAAAGGATACTGGAGCCCTTCAAGAACCTTGCGTCTGCTGGGCTGATCGGGCTTCAGGCATTCGGCCCGATGGGTGCCTGTGTGGGGCAAACACAAATCGTCCATTGTTCATACAAGAAATGGGCCCTTTGTGTCCAAAAATGAGAGTAATGAGGGCAAGGGTGAGAGGGAGCGCTACAGGCTCATATCCTAGAGAACACAAGAGTTGCTCTTCTAAACTGGAAAGTTGTCTGTTCATCCTCCCTGGCCCCTCATTGATCAACACCCCCTCCATCCAGTACCCATACCTGGTTCTGATGGGGAGACAGAAGCTGGAGCAGAGGAAGAGCACCCCGTTTCACCAGTTCCCAGGGACTTAGGAACGATGCCATCTTCCAACTCCTGCTCAAGCCCCTCCTCCTTGAAGCCTCTCCAAACCTCCCCTCCCTGCATTCAGAGCCCTTAGAATTGCCGAGCTGCACAGCCTCGCCTTAATACCCGCATCATGACCAACTTAAGGCTTGGGCTTTCACTTAACTGTGCACGCTTTACTCCCTGCATCCCCCGTGGCACCCGACAGTGTCTAGAACAAAGCAGGAACACAAGAGAGACTTGATGGATGACTGACATTCCTCCCCGACTGAGCATCTTGCCCACATCCCTCGCCTGAGGGACACCCCAAATCTGCCCAGGCAGGAGCACACATCAGGGCTGCATTACTTTATCTTCCTTGGCCTCAAGTCCTGCCTAAGCCCCTGCGGACAAGCGGGAGCTACAAGAATGTTAAGTTGTGACTTGCTTAATAGGTATCAGGACGAGGACAGGCTCTGGGGGTCAGCAAACTTTTTCTTAAAGGGCCAGTTAGTAACTAGTTTAGGTTTTGTGAGCCAAGAGGCAAAAACCCAGGACATTATATAAGCATTTATATAACCTTTTATTTATTTATTTTACAGTATCAATCTATTTTATTAATGTAAACAAATATTTTACTGAAAATGCCAAGGTTTAGTTTGTCCCCAGTCTGAAAGGTGGAGTATTTATATCAAATTATTTGGTCTTTGGGAGAAGACTTGACTGTACTGTGAAAATGACTATGACTAGGCTGAATGTGTGATTTGTACTACATTTCTGAGATGTTCAGATTCTTGCATGTGAAATATAAAATGAGCCTCAGCAGGAGTGTGAGACTAATAAATCTGAGCCAACTAGTTTGTCTGCAAAGAAGTCTATGGATTGAGAAAACTTTTAGATAGCTCTAATGACAACTGAATTAAGTTGTCATTGTCTTAAATCTGAAACTCTGAAGCATCCTATAATAAGAAATTTTGCATTACCACTTGAGCTTCCCTAAATAGTCTTATAAAAATGCAAATTAAAATACACAGTGTTTTGGAGGCCTCGGTGACATCGTATTACGGCGTAATACTCAGTTAGAAATGACCATGTAGATTATACACTCAGTAAAAATGGGTAGAGTCCAGAGCACACGATGGCACTGGTAACTGCAGGCAGGCCCATCAAACTTTGCTTCCATCTTTTAAAGCACTGTACACAAGTACTATTGGATGTGGAAGAATGAGACACCTTCTTTATATCTTTGAAAGTTCTTTTCCCTTTATTTGGCCCTTCTCTTCCTATGTGAGGTGGGAACTTGCCATGGAGGTCTCCCTGTTTTCCAAGAGGCAGTGAGAATGCATGATCCTGGGCTGCTTCTTTAAGGCTCTTCACTGGGGCTTCTTAAAATGCTTGAGGGAAATGAGTAGGAGAGAGGGAGGGATCAATAGCGCATGGTTGATGCAAGATGCTGATAATTTTGTTGGTGGCAAATAGGAAGCTGAAGCTCCACCTACATTTTTCTCCAGAACTCCACACTCCAGAGGCCCTCCTTTCCACGTGCTGTATATAACCTTTTAAAATGTAACATTTAAAAATGTGAAAACCGGGTCTTCCCTGGTGGTGCCGTGGTTAAGAATCTGGCTGCCAATGCAGGGGACACGGGTTCGAGCCCTGGTCTGGCAAGATCCCACATGCTGCGGAGCAACTAAGCCTGTGTACCAAAACTACTGATCCTGTGCTCTAGAGCCCATGAGCCACAACTACTGAAGCCATAACTACCGAAGCCCGCGCGCCTAGAGCCCGTGCTCTGCAACAAGAGAAGCCACCACAACGAGAAGCCCACGCACCGCAGCGAAGAGTTGCCGCAACTAGAGAAAACCTGTGCGCAGCAATGAAGACCCAACATGGCCAAAAATAAAAACAAATAAATAAATTAATTTTTTTAAAAATGTGAAAACCGTTTATAGCTCCTGGGTTATACCAAGGAGGTTGGATTTGTCCCAAGGCTGTAGTTTGCTGACCCCTGACCTGGAAGATTAAGAGCTCTCCCTAGACTGTGTCAAGCCTAGAGAAACAATAAATTTCAGAGCAAAGATATGCAGCTATTGTTTGTGCAGGAAAAAAGCAGTTATCTTAAGCTCTCTTCCCCATAACAGATAATCTTGATAGTAAAGGGGGTAACAATAATTGTTTGGTAAAAAACAAGGCACTGTTCCAACCCCAGGAGCCAGGCCTGGGGCTTTCCATCACCTGCATCCACCCAGCAGAGTTGAGATGAGTAGGCGTCAAAGGTCAGCCCGTTGGGCAAACCCAGGTCATCCTGCACAAGGATCCTCCGGTTTGTGCCATCCATGTAGGAAGTTTCGATTTTGGGGCTATCTCTGTTCCAGTCTGTCCAATAAAGATTCCTGGAGGAGGAAAAGGAGGAGAAAGAGGAAGAAAAATATGAAGATGCATGAGAAAAAGTTCACTTAGAAAACACTTAAGACTCACAGACTTGGAGAATGAACTTATGGTTACCAGAGGGGAAGGGTTGAGGGGAGGGATAGTTAGGGAGTTTGGGATTGACATGTACACGCTACTGGTGGCGCAGTGGTTAAGAATCCGCCTGCCAATGCAGGGGACACGGGTTCGAGCCCTGGTCCTGGAGGATCCCACATGCCACAGAGCATGTGGCATCTAAGCCCGTGCGCCACAACTACTGAGCCTGCACTCTAGAGCCCACGAGCCACAACTACTGAGCCTGTGCTCTAGTGCCCGCGAGCCACAACTACTGAGCCTGTGCTCTAGAGCCCATGCACCACAACTATTGAGCCTGCATGCCACAACTACTGAAGCCCAGGTGCTTACAGCCCATGCTCTGCAACAAGAGAAGCCACCGCAATGAGAAGCCCGCGCACCGCAACAAAGAATAGCCCCCGCGTGATGCAACTAGAGAAAGCCTGCGCGCAGCAGTGAAAACGCAACGCGGCAAAAAAAATAATTAATTAATTTTAAAACAACGGATAACCAGCAAAACCTACTATATGGCAGAGGGAACTCTGTTCAATATTATGTAACAACCTAAATGGGAAAAGAATTTGAAAAAGAATAGATACATGTATATGTATAACTGAATCACTTTGCTGTACACCTGAAACTGACACAACACTGTAAATCAACTCAACTCTAATATAAAATAAAAAGTTAAAAAAATAACAACAACAACAAAAAATTAAAAAAAAAAAAAACTTTAAAAGAGGGGAATTCCTTGGCAGTCCAGGGGTTAGGACTCCGCGCTTTCACTGCTGAGGGCCTGGGTTCCATCCCTGGTTGGGGAACTAAGATCCTGCAAGCTGCAAGGTGCAGCCAAAAAAAATTAAAATAAAATTTTAAAAATAAAGTTTATTATGGAAAAAAAAACACTTATAAAGAACCGATGGTGAAGACATTAGCAGACACTGAGACACAGAATGGCTAAAATGGATCTGCAGGCGTCAAGACATTTTCCTTTGCAAAGACCCTTGGATTTGGCTCTTCACTTGAATCTTTCTGTTACTCACGATTTCACTCCCCTTAGACATAAGTTACATATTATATCTCAGTAAAACTGTTTAAAAAACCCCAGAACGGGCTTCCCTGGTGGCGCAGTGGTTGAGAATCCGCCTGCCGATGCAGGGGACACGGGTTCGTGCCCTGGTCCGGGAAGGGCAGATGCAAATAGAAGAGACGCACACACAGATTTACACAAAGATACCCTCTCACGGAATCCGTCACGATGCCTCTGGGATTCACCAAATCAGTCTCAAACAGCACCCGGCGCTGGGTCCCATCCAGCTTTGCAACTTCTATCCGATCCAGGTGAGAATCCGTCCAGAAGATGTTGCGGCCAAGATGGTCAAGAGCAATGCCTTCTGGGCTTCCAAGATCTAGAAGCAAACACCAAACATGGGCTTCCAAGATCTAGAAGCAAACACCAAACACTCCTGATTTTTTTTAAAGCAAGTAAGATGAGGTTTTTCTGATTACTCAGTGCTATTTCACCTGGCATCCAATCCTCGCACCTTGAAAAAACAAATGGGAGTGTTAAATGCTTGTTGTTTAAGATAAGTAACACTTAGTGACAAATTGAAAAATGCTACTCATTCCCTCGATGGACATCCACCCTGTGCACTACATTGGGAGCCAGGCCCATAAAGATGCTGAAGCTGTGGCCCTGCCTTCAAGAAGAAGCCCACAGCCAATCACAGTTCAGACTGAGTTCCAGGTTCTGTGGGAACATGAAGGAGGGGCACTGGACTCAGCGTGGGGAGACCAGGGAGGGATTCCTGGGGAAGATAACACCTCCTAAAGCTGGCTCCTGCAGAAACAACAGGACTTCGGCAGGCAAAGATCCTGGATAAAGGTTTTCCGGGTAGTGGGACCAGCACATAGGTCTAAAGGAAGAATAGACATGGCCTGAAGTAAACCATATGTCATTTTGCATGGCTGGAGACCCCGAGGGTGGTGGGTGGCCAGAGATGAAGTTAGGATGCCCGTGTTAATGAGCTTAGAGCTTACTCCTTATGCAAAGGGGAGGCACAAGAAGATCTGAAGATGGGAACAGGACAGATTTACCTTATTCATCAATGGGGAAAAAAGGTCATTTCAGAGAAATAATATATGCAAGAAATCACAGCTGTTATTACTTTTATACAAGTATTATGATTACAAAGAAGGGGTGTCAGGAATTGTGAATAGCACCCAGAAGTCCTACTAGGCTATAAGCAACTGATTTCCAAACCAGGGGTTGCCACAGCCTCAGCTGACTGCAATGGGAACCTTCAGGACCCACCTAACCCAATCAGGAGTTCAAGATTGCAATGGTTTCCTGACTAGAAATACAATCAAGTTAAAAGCTAAAACCCCACCAGGGTTTTACTGGTGTCATCTGGGATTCTTTCCCCTCTGCTGATTATAGAATCGAAGGTCATCTAGTACAGCTGGAAGTGGAAACAGGAAGGGGGAGCGCCGAGGATGGAGCTAACCTGCCCCAGGGGCCTGGAACGAGGAAACAAACCCAGCACTGTTTTTTTCTTCTTTCTTTCTTTATTTGGTTGCATCGGGTCTTATTTGTGGCAGGCGGGCTCCTTAGTTGTGGCTCGCTGGCTCCTTAGTTGTGGCAGGTGCAGCACTGTGTTCTTTCATCAATAGAGAAGCAATCCCGACCTTCAGCCCCCTCCACATCGGCTTTCACTAGACCCCTCATACAATCATGACTGTGAATGCCGGCAATGTCTAAGCCCCCTCAAAGGACCCCCACCAGAGGAAGTTTATTAAGAATTAAAAACAGCAGTTTCTAATTTTAAACAAGTTCTTTATTGTTCTAACCAAAAGTAAAGATTTATAAAGTATTAAAATATTTTCCATGTCCCTAGAGGCAAAGAGATGGTGAGACTGAACTCCAAAGGCCCCTTTCAACTTTCAGACAATATCAGAAGAAATCATTCTGGGGTATATTTGGAATGAGTACATCCTGTCTGAGAGGCATGAGCTATTCAGACACACATAGAACAGTGGGACCAGGGAAGGCTGTTCAATGAGCGTCTCTTTACAAGTTCCAGGAAGGAACTCCATGTCACGTTGTCTCTTTATAAACAGCCCTGCTCTTGACGTCAAACCCAAGAGCAACCATACCTCCTTCCCCAACCAGGAAAATACTTTATGGGATAAGGAGCCAAAGGAAAGGCCTGGAAAACCTCATCCTTTGCTGTGAGTCAGGGCAAGATGGGAAGACGTCAGGGCAATATATTCCACACTGATTATGTTGAAAAGAAACAGATGACAATACTTATCAAAGATATTTGGCTAGGACTTTAACCCAAGGAAAGACAGAGAAACCCAGGATTCAGACGTTATGAAATTAAGAAGAAAAGAAAAAGAAAAGATACACACTGCTATTTTCACTCACTAGGAATGTACCAACACATACCATGATGAAGATGTAAGTGGAAGTTTCTTTCTCTCTTTTTGAAATTAAAAAAAAAATGTATCCCTAGGGATCTTTCTTCTACAAAGATCACATTCTGATTTAATTCTGTGTTTTCACAGTGGGCTTTTGTCTGGAATGTTTCTTACTGAGCTTAAAGCTTTCTTGGATTATCGGTTCCAAAAGCAACAGGAAATAGCAAACGATGACCTACTCCCCTCTTCCACTGGGTTTTGAAGTTAAATCACAGATAATAGCAACAACATTTTTAACAGTGATAAGATGCAAAAAGGCATTTTCTAATTTCTGTTCATTAAAGCAAGCCATGAAAACTAGCAGACATTATTTAAATAGCCGACTGGATTCCAGAAAAGGATTTGAGGTCTCTGTCCAAAGTCAGACATATTTAACTCAACCTCAGTTTAATTCCTGCTACATCATCTCTTCTGAAGGAGCCAAGGAAGGAAAAACATGCCCCAGGGGCTACTCCGCAGGCACAGGGACCCTTCCAGAGTACCAATTTCTAGGGAAATGTTAAATTGGAAATTAGAAAATCTACACTTGGCCCCAAGTAAAAAGAAATACCAAAGAGGCTCATATATTTTAAGGATGTATCTTTGACTTGAGTGTTTTGCAGAGGAAAGAAGGTGATTTCACACAGCAAATATCACTGGCATGACAATGTCTTTTGACTGAAAGTATCTGCAAGTCAGCTCATGAGTCACAGACTTAGTAATGTGTAATATTTGACCTTTTCAGTACAGGAGGATTTTTACAGGCCCTTGGATTTTTGTCATAATGGACTTGAATCTTGATAAAACGTATCTACCTAAAATAGCCTTGGCTTGTTGAAGGTAGGCATTAACATAATAGAGTCCTCGGCTTAAATCAGCAACCGTAAGTTAAGGAATTGAGGTTAAGTGTTGAGGGGTAAGCTGTGCCAAAGTGCCATGTGCTTTATCATCAGTGATGCAACAAAAACAGAAATGTCTGTAAGAGTTCAGCCTGATTTTCTGTACTCTTCTGGCAATCTGAGCAAGGTCCAGTGGGGGCGCGGTAGAAGAGAGGAGACCCACCCCCACCATGAGATTACAGGTTGAAGTGACAACCCTTCAACTGGAAAACTGTCTTGCGAATAGACTCACTTCTCAGGGACTATATTTGCCAATATGCTCGTGATCCTTCCATCTTTACGATCTATCTGCTTAATGCCTGATGGACCAACCCCCTGGGGCAGACAGTCTGAGAATCGGTTCTAGGCTCAGCAGCCAGAGGGTGAAATGTATATCCAAACTGGATGGTTGAGTTTGGCCTTTATTATTCCTTAAAACTGGCTACAGAAGCTTTCAGAGACAGGCATGGACATTTACCCCGTTTTAATTTTATTTTCCTTAGGCTAGCAACAAATCCCAGCTAAGGTGTTCATGATTTAGTGATGAGTCCTCAGAGGACTCTTCAGAGAAGGCTGGAAAGGGCGATGTTTGAGGTTGAGAACCCAGCCCCTCTCAGATTACCATATCCTGTAACCAACCATACACCGCACCCCTCCACTCTCTCCCAAGAGCCACGTGGGCTGCTAGAAGCAAAACCCGAAAAGGAAGACTGACATTTGCTTGCCCACCTTGTCGAATGATGGTGCTTGGCTCTCCACCATGCAGACTGGCTCTCCCAATGGAAGGCTGACTGATGTCGGTCCAGTAAACCATCTTGTCCACACAGTCGAAGGCCAGTCCAATGATGACTTTATCCTGGAAGTGCAGACCAGTGGTGAGAGTGGTCCACCTACTAGTGAATGATGATGGTGGGACTCTTTCCTGTGCTTAGAGGCATTTAGATACCTTTTGAAATGAATTGTCTTCAAGTCTTTGTCTTTTTTTTTTTTTGGCTGTGCCATGCAGCATACAAGATCTTAGTTCCCCGACTAGGGATCAAACCCATGCCCCCTGCAGAGGAAGTGCAGAGTCCTAACCACTGGACCACCAGGGAAGTCCCTCTTTTGTCCATTTTAAAAATTAAATTATTGAGTTGAAGGAGTTCTTTATATATTTCAGATAAAAATCTGTTGTCATACACATATATATGTATGTATGTATATGTATATTTTTTCTTAGTAAATAGCACTTTTTCATTTTCTTAATGATGTTTTTGGAGAGCAAAAGTTTTAAATTTGTATTAAGTGCAATTTTATTTTTCTTTATGGCTAATGCTTTTTGTATATCGTCTAAGAAATCTTTGCCCAACTGAAAATCATAAAAATTAAATAAAAGACATAAATATTGGAAAGGAAGAGGTAAAATCACTCTATTGTAAGACTATGATTATTTATGTAGAAACTCCAGGGAAATCTATAGTAATATTTTAATTAAAAATTGAATCTAGCAAGGTTGCAGGATCCAAGGTCAATGTAAAATTGTATTTCTACATACCAGCAAAAAGTAGAATTTTAAAATAATAATGTTTATAATAGCAGGAAAATATTTAAGAATAAGTATTTTAAAATGTGCAAGATTCTATACTGAATACTAAAAAACATTGTAGAGTGAAATTAAAGTAAGGCCCAAATAAATGAAGAGATGTTAGTTTAATGGATCATAAGATTTAATATTGCTAAGATATCCAAAATAGAGTTTAGGATATCCCTAAATAGAGTTAAAGATCCAGTGCTATCCATATCAAAATCCCAGCAGGCTTTTCTTTTCTTTTCTTTTTTTTCCTTTCCTTTCCTTTTCTTTTCTTTTTGGTAGAAACTTATAAGCTTACTCTAAAATGTATATGGAAATGCAAAGTGAGGCCCTGGGGACCATAGAAGTGTAAGACCAGGATGCTCTTTTACTGGGAGAATCAGGGTTATCAGCAGACACTTGCCCTCCAAAAGTCATGTCATAAAGGAACAGAGATCCTTACCATACACCATATACAAAAATTAGCTCCAAATGAAGCGAAAGTCTAAATGTAAGAGCTAAAAATACAAAACTCTTAGAAGAAAACATAGTTGAAAGCCTCATAACATTGGATTTGGCAATGATTTCTTGGATATGACATCAAAAGCAAAAATAGATAAATTGGATCTTATCAAAATTAAAAGCTTTTGTTCAGTAAAAGACACAATCAACAAAGTGAAAAGGCAACCAACCCATGGAAGGTGATAAAATATTTGCAAATCATGTAACTCATAAGGGGTTGATAGAATATATAAAGAACTCCTACAACTCAGTAACAATAAGAACAAAACAACCCAATTACAAAATGGGCAAAGGATATGAATAGACATTTTTCCAAAGATATATAAATTGTCCATAAGTATATGACAAGATGCTAACATCACTAATCATTAGAGAAATGCAAATCAAAACCACAATGAGATACCACTTTACATACATTAGGATGGCTACAATTAAAAAACAGAAAATAATAAGTTTTTGCAAGGTAGAAGGGAAATTGGAACCTTTGTGCTCTGGTGGTGGGAATGCAAAATGGTGCAGTGCTAAGGAAAACCGTATAGTGGTTCCTCAAAAAATTAAAAATGGAATTACCATGTAATTCCAGGTCTTGTTTATATACAAAAGAAGTGAAAGCAAGGACTTGAAGAGATGTTTGTAAATCCATGTACATAGCAACACTATTCACAATAGCCAAAAGGTGGAAGAAGCCCAAGTTCTCCACTGATGGATGAATGGATAAACAAAATGTGATACATCCATATAATGGAATATAATTCAGCCTTAAAAAGGAAGGAAATTCTGACACATGCTATGATGAACATGGATGAAATTTGAAGATATTATACTAAATAAAGTAAACCAGTTACAAAAGGGCAAATACTGTATGATTCCACTTATAGGAGGTCCCTAGAACAGGCAAATTCATAGAGATAGAAAGTAGAAGGGGATATACACTAACAAACGTAAGGTAGATAGCTAGTGGGAAGCAGCCGCATGGCACAGGGATATCGGCTCGGTGCTTTGTGACCGCCTGGAGGGGTGGGATAGGGAGGGTGGGAGGGAGGGAGACGCAAGAGGGTAGAGATATGGGAACATATATATATGTATAGCTGATTCACTTTGTTATAAAGCAGAAACTAACACACCATTGTAAAGCAATTATATCCCAATAAAGATGTTTAAAAAAAAAAAAGAAAGTAGAAGGGGATGCAAAGGGCTGGCAGGGGAGGAGGGAGTTTTTATTGAATGGATCCAGAGTTTCAGTTTGGGATGATGAAAAAGGTTCCGGAGATAGATGGTGATGATGGTTGTACTTAATGCCACAGTGGCATTAGCTACAGTTAAAATAGCTAGATGGTAAAGATAGATAGATAGATACATACATACATACATAGAAGGACAGACAGATAGATGATACATAGATAGGAAGGACACAGTGAATACTTACAAGGTTGTTTCAGCACTCTCCCTCCACTGATCCCATCTCAATTTCCTGCTTTTCATAGCCTCATTTGGCATTTAAGCCTCTCCCCTTGGTCTTGGGGGAAAACGACTTTCACACGGAATTTAACCCACCCCCACTACCCGGGAGTGTGTGCTAGTGGATACGAGGAAGAATGATGATTACCCCTTGAGGCATTTGTGCTTCAGTGGGGCAACAGGAAATCACAAAGATCACTTACACATTTGTTCAGCAAATATTTTTCAAGTGCCAAGCACTGTTTGGGATCTGCAAATACCCCTGTGAAACAAACACCTCCATGAAATAGACGGACAATTTCTGATCTTGCTGTGCTTATATTCTTCGTGGGAAGAGACACCTCAGACATAGAACACGTACTCTGATATACAATGTTTTGAGTAGTGCTGGGTGCCTGATGAAAGACAAAGCAGGGTAGGTGGAGGCTGCAGTCTGGATAGGGCAGCCAGGACAGGTTTCTCTAAGAGCTGATGTGCCAGCAGAAATTCAAGTGACATGTGGCAGTGAACCGTGCAATTGTCTGGAACGAGAGAACTCCAGGCAGGGGGACAGCAAGTGCAAAGGCCCTGAGGTGGGAGTGTGCATGGTGAGTTGAGGACCAGCTAGAAGGCCAGAAGGCTGCAGCCGGTGAGTGAGGGGGCAGTGGTAGGGAACGGGGTGGGAGAGGTAGCCGGAGGCCATGGAAAGAACTGGATTTTTTTCTGGGTGAAGGGAACCCATCAGAGGGTTTTGTGTTGGCGAAGAACATGAATCCAATCACGGCTGCTTTGCAGGAGGTTTTTGAAAAGCATTTTTACCATGGATGGACCTAGAGATTATCATCTCTAGTAAGTTAGTCAGAAAGAGAAAGACAAATACCATATGACATCATTTATATGTGGAATCTAAAATATGACACAAATGAGCTTATCTATGAAACAGAAACAGACTCACAGACAGAGAACAGACTTGTGATTGCCAAGGGGGAGGTGATGGGGGTGAAGGAATGAGAGTTTGGGATGAGCAGACATAAACAATTACATGGATAAACAAAAAGGATAAACAACAATGGATAAACAAGGTCCTACTGTAGAGCACAGGGAACTATGTCCAATATCCTATGATAAAACATAATGGAAAAGAACATGAAAAAGAATGTATATATATATATATTTATATGTATAACTGAATCACTTTGCTGTAGAGCAGAAATTAACACAACATTGTAAATCAACTCTACTTCAATAACATAAATTTTTTTAAAAGCAAGCATTTTTATTTTGCAGACTTTTTTTGATCATGTTTCCTCCCTGGTCAAAAAGAAGAGGGGGTATGGCAGTATGTAGAGATCCATGCAGGAAGAGAAAATAGGGCAGGTGGGAAAGACAGGGGAGTAGGGAAAGGAAGATGAGAAGAAAGTAACATTTCTACCCGGAATCTTTACGCAGGCTCTGCAACCAACACCGAGGGGTAATGAGGATTCCTGCTGGACTTTCATCTCTAAGAGCTGGTAGCCCACTCGCTGCTACTTCTTCACTCCTTAGAGGACCCTGATGGCCCCCACTGCCCTGGCAACCCTGAGTCCACAGCCAGAAACCTCCACCAGGTCTCAGGTTTGTTTTCCTGGCAGGAGGTCAGGATCCCAGACAGAAAATCTCCTCAGAAGTGTCTGACCTCTAACTAACGGACAAAAATTCCCCGACTCACAAAATGCATCTCTGAAGCTTTGAAAAGCTCTGGTTACTTACTGCCTCTGGGCAGACAGGCGCATCTTGAGCTGAGCGGCTGCCGAAAGATGAGTCACGTTGCTAATTTAGCAGGGATGGCAACATCAAACCTGGCAGATGCTCGCAGACAAGAGAGCAAACTCACATGATGCGCCCACCTGAGGGGTCAGATAGCAAAGGGGTCTCTCTGGAAGCCCTCCTGCTTCTGCTCCCACCCTCGAGCCTCACGGGGGTGTTTAGGAATACAGTGGCCCCGTTTAGCGGTGGACACCCAGGGCCACACAGAATGAGGAGGTCCTGGGTCCAGGGGTCCAGCCCTGGTCCCTGGGCTGACTGCACCCCACTCGTTGCTCCAGGCCATTGAAGCAGAAATTGTCACCAAGTGCCATCGGCCAGCACTCACCGGGGCATGAAGCAGCGCCTTGGCTTCCGTCTTGGTCATGGTGTTTCCCTCCAGGGGGAGGTGCTCTATCTTCCCGGTCTGGGCGAAGAGTAGGTGGGTCCCAGGTGGCAGGGGGATCACGGCGGTTGGAACTGAGGGTCCTTGGTGAACCGGGGGAGCCACTGTACTCAGACCTGGGTGGTGGGAGATGGCAATGAGTAAGGCCCCCGTGCAGTAGGAATGCACAAATGCACACGCGCGGGCGCGTGCACGGACTCACACACATGCACCCACACCGGGTCACGTCGCCCTCATGGCACCACAAACTGCACCGTTACACGTGCACGTTTAATATCCAAAAGCACAAGGAGCAGAAAGACCTCAGTCAATCAAAGGGCATTTGCGATGAAGATGATGCAGGGCCAGAGTTTAAAGGTCGATTGGAAAAAAACAATGGCTCAGTCTCCCCCTTAATGGAACTAACCTGGCTATCGGTGCCCCGCTCTGCACACGGGCTGCAGCAGTGAACAAAAACAATGCAACAGTGGCAGCCCTGAAACCCTGGCCACAGGGAGCTCGCACCCCAGCAGGAAGCTGCTGAGTCTTTTCATGCTCGAGGAGACCATCTGAGCGGACTAGCCCCACTCACCCCATCCCACGGGGGTGGGAGGGTCTCAGACGCCACAAACGGGAACACAGGCCTTCTGGGCTTTCCAGAACGAAGTGATGGGCAGGGCTAATCCTCCCTCAGACTCGGCCTTGCCTCCTACCTGCTGACCTGGTGACCCAGCACAGCTCCTGGCTCACCTGACAAGAGAATGTCCCAGGAGGGGACAGGCAGCCTGTACTGCAGGTAAGGAACATGCAGTGGCTGTCGGGAAACCTGGGCCCCAGACCTGGCCCTGACACTCGCTGTGTGGACACGTCGTGGACCTTCCTGGGCTCGTTTCCTGCTCTCTGAAGTGAGAGAACGGGACCAGGTCATCACCGAGCTCATTTTCCGTGCTTTTCTCTTGTCCATCTTGCCTGTTATACCCAATCAATGATATAAACCAATCTGGTGGACCTTTTTAATATCTCTGGAATCTATCCCTCCAAACTCACTGCCAGCATCTCAGGTCAGACCCTCGCCATTTCTCACCTGGATTAATTAGAAATACTGCAATTAATTAATTGCACCCGCCTCCCCACCACCAGGGCCTCACTCCTCCCTTTCAGCTCTTCTAAAACTGAAACCTGGTCACATCAGCACCTGCTCGAAACCCTTCCTGGGCTCCCTCAGGACCAATCCAGACCCCTCAGCGGGGCACCTGATGTCCTTACCTCCATTCTGCTCCCCTCCCACAGGACACAGACCCCTGGGGGTTTCTTTCCTGCCTCTCCGCCTGTTCCTGCTGCCTGGACCACGGGTCTCCTCAACCCCTTCTCCCCAGCGCAGCTGACTCCTGACCCTGCTCAAAACCTTGGTTCTCACAGTACTGCTCTGCAAAGCCTTCCCGGGCTAGCCCGCAACCCCCCAAGCCACTGTGCTTCCTGGCCCACCTATTCTCTCTTAAGGTTCCTTTCCCTACCCTGCACCTGTTTACCTGTCCTCTGAGGTTCTGGGGCTGGCACTGGGGCTTCCCTCTGGGCTGCCAGCACTGACCACACCGATCTGACACTCAGTTAATGCTGGCTGGCTGGCGTAATGAAGATTGTGAGTGATCACTTGTCACTTCCTTTTTTTTGGCCGCCCCTCGCAGCATGTGGGATCTTAGTTCCCCGACCAGGGATTGATCCCACACCCCCCTGCATTGGAAGCACGGAGTCTTAACCACTGGACCGCCAGGGAAGTCCCTGTGAGTTATCACTGCTTACTCAGCAGCCTCTTAGCAGCTTTGGGAAACTATCTGGTAGGGGATCAGTTTATGATTATTAGCTAAATGGAGAATGGAGAGGCAAGGATTGATTGTATTAGATTTTGGTAATTTGTGACAATTACCATTTTCTACGCCTGTGACAGAATTTCAGAGCTGAGAAGCATCCTAGAGATTATTTTGCTTGAATCTGACGTTGAGGCCGAGGATGCTGAGACTCAGGCAAGTATCTGTCCAGTGTCACACAGCCTGGCCCCCAGCTCGGCGCCTTCCCACCGTCATGGACTGTCGCAGAACTATCTTGCAGAACCCCTTGCGGCTGTTTGCTCCTGGAGTTCTAAATGGACCGAATACCTAAAGGTCCAGGAGCAACTGTGAAAGAGGCAAGTGTACCAGGAAGAGAACAGTTCCACGCCTGAGTAAGCCCCTCCATGCCTGGGGAGGGGCTCCAATTGGTCTCTCCCATCCCTGCGCTGTGTGCCAGTGCAGAGCCGCTGGAATGCTGGGCCACCCACTGCAAGGTTTACCTCGGGGACCCCTGAGCACACATCCTCTCTGCTACCAATTGCAGCCTCAATGCAGCGGGTCCTGCCCATCATTTGCACAGAACAGGTTTGCACAAAACAAGAGGAGGAAAGGCTAAGAGGGAGGAGAGGGAAAGTGGGGAGAGAGATGGTGGGGGTGGGCAATGATGGGGAGATGGAAAAGGGGGCTGCAGAAGGGAGAAAGGGAGGGGGGACGGGCTTCGAGCCAGTGGTGCAGGTCAGGATTTAGGGCAGGCAGAAAGTTCCAAGTGCACCTTTGGCAAGGGTCCCCGGCAAGGGTCCCCAGCGATGCTCGCAGGTGCTGAGACTTCCGGTCTCCAGCACTGTCCTCTGACTTACACGGTGGCCTCATCCCGGGCGTGGTCCTGGTGCCCTCCACTTCGCGGCCGTCGCGGTCCACACACCAGCAGTAGCCAGTGCTGCCGTGGCACTGGGTGGGCGCGTAGTATCCGTGCTCATCACACTCGGGAACAAACAGTCCCGGAGGCCGGGGGCGCTGGGGGTCCACTGCCCCGAGGATGTGTTCTCGTTCATGCTGGCATCGGGTTTTCTCCACTTCTGTTAGAGAGGCGAGCAAAAGGGGGGTCATCAGCTCAAGTCCCCATATCCAACTCAGAACCTCAGGAGCTGCCTGTTCACTACTGAGTTTTGTTTCATTAATTTAAAAAAATGTTTATTTTTATTGAAGTATAGTAGATTTACAATGTTATACTAGTTTCAGGTGTACAACATAGTGATTCAAAATTTTTATAGATTATACTCCATTTAAAGTTATAAAATATTGGCTATACTCCCTATGCTATGCAATATATCCTTATAGTTTATTTAAAAAATTTTTTTTAATTTAATTTTTATTTTATATTGGAGAATAGTTGATTTACAATGTTGTTAGTTTCAGGTGTACAGCTAAGTAATTCAATTATACATATACATATGTCCATTCTTCAGATTCTTTTCCCATATAGGTTATTACAGAGTATTGAGCAGAGTTCCCTGTGCTATACAGTAGGTCCTTGTTGATGGTCTATTTTATATATAGTAGTGTGTATATATTAATCCCAAATGTTTTATTAATTTAAAAAAATTTAAACATCGTTATTATTTAGTGAATTTAACGGTCAAGAAGAGTATATCTACATTTTCTTTTCCTTCCTAGGCCATGTTTTTTTTTCAGTTTTGAAAAACTGAGGCAAACTGACAACATAAAATCAATTCTTTTTTTTTTTTTTTTTCTGGCAGCACCCCGCGGCTTGTGGGATCTTAGTTCCCCAACCAGGGATCAACCCCAGGCCCTCAGCAGTGAAAGCACCGGGTCCTAACCACTGGACCGCCAGGGAAGTCCCCAAATCAACCACTTTACAGTGAACAATGCAGTGGCATTAGTACAGTCACAACGCTGAGTAACCGCCTCCTCCCTCTAGCACCAACGCATTTCCTCACCTCAAAAGGAAACCCCAGACCTATTAAATGGTTGTCTCCACTTCCTCCTTCATCCCGGCCCCTGGCAACCACCAGTCTGCATCTGTCTCTATGGATTTACCTATTCTATTTCACATAAACGGAATCATACAATATGCGACCTTTTGGGTCCGGCTGCGTTCACTGAGCAGAATGTTTTCAAGGTTCATCCATGTTGTAGCCATGTAATAGTACTTCATTATTTTATTTTTTTAAGATTTTTTTGTGGGTGTGCAGTACGCGGGCCTCTCACTGTTGTGGCCTCTCCCGTTGCGGAGCACAGGCTCCAGACGCGCAGGCCCAGCGGCCACGGCCCACGGGCCCAGCCGCTCAGCGGCACACGGAATCCTCCCGGACTGGGGCACGAACCTGCGTCCCCTCCATTGGCAGGCATACTCTCAACCACTGAGCCACCAGGGAAGCCCTAAGATTTTTTATTTATTTATTTTCTTGGCTGCACCACGCGGCATGTGGGATCTTAGTTCCCCGACCAGAGATCGAACCCGCGGCCCCTGCAGTGGAAGCTCAGAGTCTTAGCCACGGGGACCGCCAGGGAAGTCCCAGTACTTTGTTCTTTTTTGTGGCTGAATAATATACTATTGCATGGCTACACCACATTTTGTTTATCCAGTCACCACTCGATGGACAGCACTGACATTTGTTTTAAGAAATTTCAAGTGTTTCTTAAATTTGTCCTCTTTATCATCACCAGCTTCTTGATTACCCACACTGAGTCTGGGTCAAAGATTTGGGGGACCAAAGATCACAGGGCACATTTACCAACATTTGTATGTTTCCTTTTAATTACGTGCTAATGTTTGGCATGAAACATGGCCTTTTGACTGTGTAACTCAGATCCCAAGGCTGGGAAATACTGCTCTATCTTTGGGAAATTGCTGATGAGAAGCTATGAACTGGAGTAAACTCCCATGTTTATAGAGTTGTAAGTGGCAGAGTTGCAGCTGCTTCCACGCTGGCTAGACTCCAGCCACCACAGCATCCAGCCAGGCCAGCGCTGCCATCATCTGTGAGGCAACCGTCACCCAAAGCGATGCCCAGACACTGCCGAGAGCCACACTTCAGTCAAACTGAACCACGTCTGCTGCCCCTCTCCTGCGGGCCTTTCCGTGCGCCGTTCATTGTGTGACTCCCCGCCCACCCCCGCCTCCTGCCTGGTGAATCCTTCAAGAATCAGCTCAGGCATGTGCTTCTCGGGCCCTCCAAGAGCTCCCAGGATGATCTGGGCTCGCCCGCCCTGTGACTCTCATCACACTGATGCTGAGACTCTAAGGCTGTTCCTGGTCTGTCTCCCTGAGCAGATTCTAGCCTTTGAGAAGGTAATGAGGGACTGCATCCCCTTAACCTTGACTTAGGAAGCCCCTCCTGGGCTGGAGTGGGGGTGTTGTTACCCATCTGTTACTCATGGGAATAAACCCCAGGCCCTGCCCTCAAGGAGCTCCCAGTCTGGATGGAAGGGAACAAGCAAACACACAGTAACAATCCAATGAGTCAGTGTCTTGACAGAAGAGCCCAGGACACAGCACATACACACAAGAGGTCCTCTCTGTAGGGCTTGGAGAGCAAAGGCGTGCTGGAGTGCTTTTTCTGATCTTTACTGGAAGTTTGTGGTTATACAATCGAGGGCACAGCTCCACTGACTTTTCCCACTAAGGGGCAGAGAATAAATATTTTTGCTTATGTGGGCCATATGGTCTCTGTCACAACTCAACTCTGTGGATGTGGCATGAAAGCATCCAAGTTTAATACATATAGTAAGTGAATGAGAGTGTGTTCATCCGTGACTGTATCTACACCAGGCCTTCACAGTGCATTTGGTGATGCGTTTCCGATGAATGTTTAAAGTGCCTTTGTGCTGCCAATTCTCATGTCAGCCTGCTGAACATGGCTGGCCCCTCGGTTAGAAACAGTGAGCCTGCCAGAAAAGTGTGTGTTGAACCTGGGAGGGGAAACTGGGTCTACTTTCTCTTTTGTCCCAGAGGCTAATATAAAAAACAAAAACAAAAGGCCCTACTGTATAGCACAGGGAACTATATACAATGTCCCGTGCTAAACCATAATGGAAAAGAATATAAAAAAGAATGTATATATGGGTGTAACTGAGCCACTTTGCTGCACAGCAGAAATCAACACATTGTAAATCAACTACACTTCAATTAAAAAAATAAAATTAAAAACAACAACAACAAAACGTATTTGATGTAGGAAGAGCCAAACAAAGATACCAATAAGCCATCTGGTTGATGATAAAAATGTTGGTTTTCTTCACTCTTGGATGTAGGGCTTGTTTACTTCCTCAGTGTCTTACATTTGCACAGGGCTTTAGTTTCTGTACAAGCTGTCTATGCTCACACATCGTTCACTTAATTCTCACCATAACCCTATGCAACAGGCAACTACGGTTTTTACGTCAAATGAGAGAACGAAAGCTCAGATTGGCTTCCCCAGGCCACAGCACTAGCGAGTGGCTCAGCTCAAGCTAGAACCCGGGTCTCTGGATTCCTAGCCCAGCCCTGGGCCCTCTGCACCCACATGCCCAGTGCCTAGGACACCCCCCGCACACTGAATGTGTTATGGCAACGGTGACACACACAAGTTAGCTTAACACACACCCCAAAATTGTCTGTGGCCCACAGACTTGTTTCCCTTCCATCAACCTATGTATATGGTGCCGCCTTTCCAGCTAGAAAACAGGCTTGGTATTCTGTATGCTGTCAACCAAATGAAACTTTTAAGGGAGGAAGGGGTACCTCCCTTGTATGTGGCTGACAGTTTTGGGTTAGCCAATACACAAAATCTCAAGTGATCTAGGATTTCCAGTGGAGCTGTATCTCAACTGTATCTTAAGTGCTGTATCTTGAACTTATATTAAGGTGGGGGAGACCTCAGTTGTGACTCAGGAAACAGAATTTCAAGTGTGTGTTTGTTTTGGTTTTTGTTTTTTGGCTGCGCTGCGTGGCTTGTGGGATCTCAGTTCCCCGACCAGGGATTGAACCTGCGCCCTCGGCAGTGAAAGCACCAAGTCCTAACCACTGGCCCGCCAGGGAAATTCCCCAAGTGTGTCTATGGAAAGCTGTGATATCACTGTGTTCCCTGGGATGGCTTCTCAGCCTGGCCCACAGCAGCCCCTGTAGGTGCCTTGCCAAGGCTCCAGGCTCCCACAGGGAATGTCCCACTGTGGGTGGGGTGGGGAAGGGCTAATAAAGACACGTCGGCCTTGCTTCTGGTTGATAAAATAACTGAGGCAAGATTCTCTTTGTTCACCTAGTTTAATCTGCTCGGGAGGAGGAAGCATTCGAGACCTGATACTTACCCAGGGAACAGCAGGGAGTCTGGGGTGACTCTTCTCAAACTGGGGACAAAGAGAATGAGAGGAAAAGGAAATAGATGGAGAAGAAAAAAAGCACAGTTTTTGTCTCTTGATTTGCATCCCATTCCCTTGCCTGATTAAACTTCTTCCTAGGTGTTAATTCAAATAAATAACTCTTGTAGCCTCTGATATACTCAGTGGGATGGAGGAACTCGCTGGGGGGGGGGGTTCTGTTTATTCAACCTCTTCCTGCACAGTCCAGCCCCCTCCGTAAGGGGCCATCTGCTCCCGGTGGCACTGCCACACACACGCATCTTGGGATGAGCTAACATGGGCGTGGTGAAACCATGCCTGGTCTCTGTTGGGTTTGAGATTTTGGGCTCCTAGCCTCATCTCATTAGCTGCCAAATGGACCCTTGTTAGTCCAAGATTGCCAAGTTTCCAAGAATGGGAATTTACAGGTAAAAGAACAATACCCATCTGATGTGAGGTTTACTAAGGACACGACCACAATCTCCACCACCGATAATGATGATGACGGTGGTAAAAATCTCTCTACTTATGAACTCTCTTCAGGTCCCTTCCCAACATTTGCCCCCAATCCTTACAGGACTGATGAGGAAGGAGAATGCCCAGAAAGGGGGAAATAAAATAGCAATTGGCAAAGGGCAAAAGGGGAGGGGAAGGCAGAAAGGTCATAAAGCGTCAGGAAGAGAAAATGCACCTCTAGCCTGTGTGCCGTCTCATCATGTGAAACTGCGTCTTTGGGTTTTACTCCCGTCTCCTCGGCCCACCCCCTGCATCCTTCCTCTCCTGACACCCCATTAGTGTAGGCCCCTTTTTTTGGGGGGGGGCCCATTGTGTGGTTTGCAGGATCTTAGTTCCCCGACCGGGGATCGAACCCGTATCCCCTGCAGCGGAAGAGCAGAGTCCTAAAAACTGGACTGCCAGGAAATTCCCTAGTGTGGGCTTTTTAAATCGGTGTATCTGTCAGATCAGGAACCCCATAGACCCTTGAATCATTTATGTATTTGTTGTAAGCATTTACTGAAACCTCTGCGAGCCAGGTGACCTGCAGGCTGTGGGCATCGTCGCTAGATACGAGGGCCCTGGGAGTTCACAGTACCCCACCAGGGTAACGCATTGTGAGAAGTGGCTGGTAGCGGTCGAACAGGCTGCTTGGGAGCCGAGAGGAGGACCACCTCGGTCAAGGGGTCACCTGACACCGAGGGCAATCAATCTACACCCCTAATACTCTGCGTGGTTGAACCCAGTGGCCTGGGTGTAGGACTCACCTCAAGCTGGAGGTTTTCAGGCCGTGCATGGAGGAGGATAAAGAAGCCAAGAAGTTCAGGATATTGGTGAGGGTGGTGACACACATGATGCTTCTTGGGGTTACGGTGAGAGGACTTCGAGAAAAAGAAGGGATGGAGAAGCTGACTTGGAAATGAGGCCGTGTGAGGCTACAAGGCAGGGAGGTGGTGGCCAGAGGGGGCCACAGGCCTCAAGACCATAGGAGTTCTCCAGCCTCTGGGGGCCTGGTTTTCGGGATCCTCTACGCCCTGACCTCACCTGAGGCTGCTTAACAGCATCTCGTCCCCACTATTCCTCCCCATCTCCTGGTCAAATCCTACCCATCCTCCAAGGCCAAATCCTACCCATCCTCCA